>NC_133655.1:264767443-265112761 GCF_009905375.1 Apium graveolens | reverse complement strand
TGGTTTATGGATTTATAAGAATCATATGAAATTTCTAAAATCTTTTTCCGGGTAATTAAAATCTATTTTATAAAAACGGGAACCAACCGACGTCAACCGTTGTTATGTTTTTGGAACCCGAAACTCGTTCGAGAACTCCTTCCTAACCTAAATGTAATATTCCGAGCATATTCCATGTTTCGACTTTTTCGATCCGGCTTACGGTTTGTCCTGCGCGGGTCCCGGCGCAACATTTTCGATACAATATTCATTTCAGTAAATCAATAAAACCCGTATTTTCGATAAATGGGAGCTTTTTATTAAACTATCCCAATTATCACTTCGTAATACGTGTAACCAGGCGCTGAGACCAAGACCGCAGTACAAATTGTACTGATTTGGATAATTATCCCGAAAACCGATACCGTTTGGATCAGTTTTTACAAATAAACGTACCGTTTTATATCCGGAATGATCCAACGGGATACAAATTTTTCATAATTATAAATAGCCTTTTACCGTATTTTATTTCGTATCAAAATCATTTGTAGATAGTTAATTATATAATTTTCAGAGAAAAGCCCTAATTTCTTAAAACTGTTCTAAGAATCAAACAGCAAAACGAAGGCGTTACCGATCTCTGTTTTTAAAGCTTGAGTAACCAAAACGAAGGATTTGAGGTGTTCTATCAGATTCTGAGCTTTGTTTCACTGCAGAAATCAAGATTATTTTTCTAAAAATTTATTTATTTTCGAATTTATTTTATTAAAAATATGAATTTTTGTTCGGATGATTGTTTGTATGATTTGATGATTGCATGTTGTAGAGCTTGTTTTCCTGATGATTTTCATATGTCATACGTCTGATTTGGAGTTCAATAACATGCTCAAAAGTGGGTTTAATTTATTTCAAAATTAGGGTTTATAACCCGTATGAATGTTTTCAATTGAAATTTGGGGGTTTTTGATTCAGGGGTTATTAACTGTTGATTTATAGTGGGTTGTGTTCCTTATAAAATTTGCAATCGATTGATATATAGCTCGTTAACAGAGGATGCTTGAATCGAAGGGAGTTGTGTTTTAAAGATTTGCGATGTTCGCCGGAAACCGGCGATGTTCTTGGCCAATTTCCGGCCAGAACAGGGATGATTAGAATGTTTTGAATGCATGAACAAGTTCCTGGTGTTGTGTAGTGTTGATCCGGAGGTGTTGGTGGGGTGAGGACGCCGGGATCGTCTTCTCCGGCCACCCCCGATTTTCCAGCGACTGAAACTGCAAAATTGCAGTTTAGTCCCTGTATTTTTGAAGATGGTGAAGTTTAGTCCTTGTAGTTTGCAAAGTTTTCAAAAATAGGATTTCTGTTTATAAAATGTTTAAAAATCATATTTCCTATTTATTTTTATTATAAAAATTCATTTTTAATTTCTGAAAATTCTGAAAATTATTATTTTAATTCCGAAAATTATTTTTAATTCACAAATAAATCTGAATTAATTAGTTAATTAATTACAGTTAATTTATAATTGATTAATTGGTCAATTAATTCGAAAATTAATTGATTAATTGATTTAATTAATTATTAATTGATTTTAATTAGTTATTTAATTAGATTTAATTATTTAAAAATGATTTAAAAATTCTGAAAAATAGTTTTGAGCTTTAAAATATTATTCTAAATTATTTCCAAGGCTCGATAATTATTCTAAAATTATTTCGGAGCCAGAATGGGCCAACCGAACCCTGTTTATTAACCCGAAATTGATCCAACGACCCGTTTTAATTCCGAAAAATGTTTTAAAAATCATTTTAAATACCCGAAAGCATATTTATGACCCGAGACTTCTTTATAGATGATATGTCATTGATTACGTGATGTATTATGTGTTATACGTGACCTGTTGTTTGACTATCGGTCTATATATTCGGTGTTTACTTGGTTATTGTATAGATTTCAATCCGTTAATCGGATTTGGGTAAAACGAAGGGTAGATAGAAGTATGTGTTGAATAGAATCCTGTGAGTTGATGATTGATAGATACTTATGAAATGTGAGCAGAAGAGGCAAGGCGTAGGAAAGGGAAACAGGTAGTTGAGGAGTAAGACGATTGAGATTGAAAGCAAGTGCAGGATAGTAAGCTAATATCAGGCAAGTGTTCTGAACTCTCTCGAGATATTGTAATTCTTGACAGTCTTGTTGACATTGTAAGTGCTTTGAAGCACGAAAACCTAAATCCTGATTTCAGTTATTGTTCTTGAGCTATGAACCATATTCTTTCTAATCCATTGATTATTGTATACCCAAACAAGAACCACAAATCTACGATACTACTCCACAAATACATACAAACTAAATACCAGACACTGAACTGAATTATTATATACTCAATCCATGATATCTTATGCTTTGAAAGACCAAATCCTTGAAACCCTGAAACGTTGTTTCCTTTGTTATCCAATTCTTTCATTACCCAGCATTCAAGCTTTGAAAATACCTTGCTGATCCTTACAAGGATTGAAACCCTTTCATTATTAAACATTTATTGTTGTTAATAATTTTGGTTATTGTTTATTATTGCATATTCTGTTATTATGTTAGAATTGGATTGTTTTTATAAAATTGTGGACCAGATTCGTGGTCAGACCATATAATGGTCAAGTTAGGCCAATGTGTGCCTTGGATCCAGTAGTTAGAGCAATGCTGTGTGCCTTGCTCGGGGTTAGTGCGTGACTGATCAGCAGCCTAACCTTGGTTTTTAAATTAAAAGTATAATATCCAATTCTAAATCATAATCCATTGTTCACTTGATATCATAAACATATTCACCTGATGATCATTATTCTCAGTTTTGTCATTGTGACTTGTTGAGCTAGTTAGCTCATTTGTGCGATGTTGTTTATATTCTTTCCAGTTAAAAAGGAACCAGTTGGTAAAGAGGATCCCCAGTTCAACGCGAGAGCTAGGGGTTCAGGTTGAGAAAGCTGAGCTAGTAGGCTTCTTTTTGAATAATTTAAGTTTATAAAAGTTTGTAATAATGTTTAATACTCAGTTTGAATTTGAAATAGTTGGGATTTGAACGGTTTGTAATATATAGTGTGTTTGGCTTGTGTGCATACTTTAACCTGTTGCGGTCCGTGGTGATTGGTAAGTAGGGTCATTGCATATATTATTATTATCTTTATTATTGTTATAAGCAGGTTATAATTAAGGTGTTTGTGTGGACCCCAAACTTCTGACCCGGGTTTGGAGGGCGCCACAGGTTTGGTATCAGAGCTACAGGTTATAAGTCACTGACACAAGCCTAGGTTAACGGGAATGGGTAGAGGGTTAGGATTAGAAGTAAGGCATAGGATTATAGAACGTTGAGAGGTTGAGTGTTTCGGTATATCAGGTATTAGTGTAAATTGCATTATGGTACGAGATTCTTATATTACGATATGATTTCAGATAGCAGAGATGGCCGACTCTTTTATTCCCGTATCAGCTGATCACTCAGAGCTTTCAGTTGGAGTGCCGTTTTCGGATCCACGTCCTGTTGTTCCACCAGCATTGGCTATTCTACCTCCACCTGTGTTGCAGCCCGTACCACTGTAGGCTATTCTACCTCCAGGCATGAGGCCACCTGTCAGAGGACCCCCACCTACTGATTCAGGATTTACTAGTCATTCAGTCACAGGAGTACCTTTCCAGTTCTCTTCCTATCCTATTCCATATCATCAGTTTGAGGCTTGCCTTATGGAGCAGCGATTCCTACAGGGTCAGATGCAGGAGTTATTGCATATCATGCGTACCAGAGAGATGGGGAGTGGTGAGAGGCGACTTAGGGAGAGGCTCCAGGCGTTTCGTAGAGCAGCTGCTGTGAGGATTGCTGAGGCTACACATGAGGACATCACCCCTGATTTCCTAGTGGAGTGGGCTAAGTGGGTTCTAGAGGAGCTTGAGGAGATAGGAGGTCCAGATTTGCCATGAGCCAGAGATTCTGAGATGGAGATACTGAGCAGTGTTGTTATGATTATGTAGTATGGACAGTAGGTGTAGTGTGTATCAGAAGACTTTTGAGTTGTATTTATAGACTAGCGATGCTGACTAGTGAGTAGGTTGTTGTACCCTTTTTGCTTTAACTTTCGAAGCGTCTTTATGCTTGTACTACCCTAAAACTTTTGATCTATATATATCAGTACCTTTTTCCTTTCCAGCACTGTCCTTTATTTTATCGCACCTGTTTTACCTTACCTTATTTATTGCACCAGTTATACCCTGTGATACCATGTGCCCTGTTTTCCATAACTGTTTATATTCTGTAAAGAAACATGCAATTTATTTAGTCACAACTGTTTTCAAAAAGAAATATTTCTGTTTTGCAAAACTATTCTTTTATGTAAAAGATTGATTCAAAAGCTAAATACGTTGATTGATTCTTTACAGAAAATGCCTCCCAGAAGAAATACCCGCACCAACACCCAGAATGAAGAAACCAACAACAATAATAACCAAGATGATACAACCCAGAATGTGAACCCAGGACCCATGGACCCAGCAATAGCCCAGATTCTTCAAATCTTGGCCCAACAAACAGTTCACCTGGCACAACAACAACAAAGACAGACCAATCCCCAGGTAACTTTCAAAACTTTTCAAGCAATAAACCCACGAGAATTCAAGGGTTCCTTAGAGCCAATTGAAGCAAATGTTTGGTTAAAAGAAATAGAAAAGGCATTTGCCTTAGTGAAAGTGAAAGAGGAACAGAAGGTTGAGTTTGCAAGTTACTATCTGAAGAATGAGGCCACCTATTGGTGGGAAATGGTGAAGACACTGGAAGGCACAGCTGTTATTAGTTGGGAAAGGTTCAAGGAATTGTTTTTAGAAAAATATTTTCCCCAGTTTGTTCAGGATCAAATGGAGCTGAAGTTTTTAGAGTTAAAGCAAGGGAATATGTCGGTAACAGATTATGAGGGGAAGTTTGAGGAATTGTCAAGGTATGTGTCGTCGTATGTTGATACTGATAGAAAGAAAGCTAAGAGATTCCAGCAAGGCTTGAAGCCATGGATCAGGGGGAAGGTAGCTATTTTTGAATTGGATACCTATGTCAGGGTTGTACAGAAGGCTATGATCGCAGAGACAGAGAGTGAGATGTTCCAGAAAGATAAGGAAAGCAAGAAAAGGAAAGTTGAGGGAAGTGAGGGTCAGTCACAAATAGGGAAGTTTCCAAATTTTAAGAAGGGCAAGTTTCAGCCAGGGAGAAATTTTAATTTCAGGAGACAAAATGCAGGAGACGGAGGCCAGGGCAAATGTCCAGCTAATGTGAATCCGCCGAATCAGTTGAGATTAACTTTTTCAGATTGTCAAGTATGTGGAAAGAAGCATGGAGGAGTTTAACAAGTTGAATGTGGTATATTTTAAATGCAACCAGAAAGGGCACTACTCGAGGGAGTGCCGAAATCAGCCAGCAAGAGAGCCAGCAAATAAAGATCAACCTATCCGGAATCCAGCAGTGAAAGTTCCAGTCATTGGATTTACATGTTTTAAATGTGGGAAGCCAGGACATATGGCCAGGAATTGCAAGACACCAGCCCCAGTCAGTAATGCATTGAGAATTATGGGATCTACCCCAACAGTGAATGAGACTCTGAGGGCTAGAGTTTTTGACATGTCGGTGAAGGATGCGATCCAGGATACGGATGTCATGGCAGGTACGCTTAATGTGAACTCTTTATGTGCCAAAGTGTTAATAGATTCGGGAGCAACTCGATCGTTTGTTTCACAAGATTTTGTTAGTAAATTAAATTGTCCAGTTGAGTGCTTAAATGAAATAATGACTGTGGAGTTAGCAAATCAAGAACGTGTAGCTGTGAATCAAGTTTGTGAGAATTGTGAGGTTGAGATTTTTGGTAGTAAGTTTTGTGTAGATTTGATACCATTTAAGTTAGGAGAATTTGATGTGATATTAGGGATGGATTGGTTATCTAAGCATGATGCTCAGATAGATTGTCGAAATAAGAAAGTAATGGTGAAAACGCCAGACGAAAGAATAGTAACGTTCAAAGGTCAGAAATAAGTAAAGAAGTTCTTAACGATGATTCAAGCCAAGAAGTTACTACGGCAAGGATGCGAGCATTTCGTAGCATACGTGATTGACAAAAGTCAGGAGCCAGCAAAACTTGAAGATATCCCAGTAGTGAATGAATTTCCAGACATATTTCCCGACGAATTGCCAGGACTTCCTCCAGATAGAGAAATTGAATTTGCGATCGACTTAGCACCTGGAACAGAACCAGTATCCAAGGCCCCGTACAGAATGGCGCCTGTTGAGATGAAAGAGCTAGCAAAGCAATTGCAAGAATTGTTAGAAAAAGGAGTAATCAGACCCAGCGTATCCCCGTGGGTTGCACCGGTATTATTTGTCAAGAAGAAAGATGGAAGCATGAGACTGTGCATCGACTATAGGGAGCTCAACAAGTTGACAATCAAGAATAAGTATCCGTTACCTAGAATTGATGATTTGTTTGACCAATTGAAGGAAGCCAAGTATTTCTCCAAGATCGATTTAAGATCGGGATATCATCAACTGAAGATCAAACCAGAAGATATACCAAAGACAGCTTTCAGAACAAGGTATGGACATTACGAGTTTTTAGTGATGTCTTTTGGATTTGACCAACGCCCCAGCAGCGTTTATGGACCTGATGAACAGAATTTTCAAGGAATATTTGGACAAGTTCGTTGTAGTATTTATAGACGATATTTTAATCTATTCAAAGATGGAGGAGGATCATGCGGAACATTTAAGGACAACTTTGGAGATTTTAAGGAAAAAGAAGTTATATGCTAAATTGTCGAAGTGTGAGTTTTGGCTACAAGAAGTTCAGTTCTTAGGACACATAGTCAGTAACAAAGGGATCAAAGTGGATCCGGCAAAGATCGAAGCAATTACGAATTGGGAGAGACCGAGAACACCCACTGAGGTAAGAAGTTTCTTGGGATTGGCAGGATATTATCGACAATTCGTTCAGAATTTCTCAAGGATTGCCACACCATTAACAAAGCTTACATGAAAGAATGAAAAATTTATATGGAATGACAAGTGCGAAGAAAGTTTTCAGGAATTGAAGCGGAGATTAATCACAACACCTGTGTTGTCACTTCCAGACGATCAAGGGAATTTCGTAATTTATAGCGATGCTTCCTACAAAGGATTAGGATGTGTTCTTATACAGCATGACAAGGTGATTGCGTATGCGTCAAGGCAATTGAAACCACACGAACAAAAGTATCCTACTCATGACTTGGAGCTAGCAGCTATAGTTTTTGCTTTGAAGATTTGGAGACATTATTTGTATGGAGAAAAGTGTGAGATTTTCACGGATCACAAAAGTTTGAAATATATATTTACCCAGAAGGAACTTAATATGAGGCAAAGGAGATGGTTAGAATTAATCAAGGATTATGATTGCTCGATTAATTATCATCCCGGTAAGGCGAACGTGGTGGCAGACGCGTTAAATCGGAAGGAAAAGTTAAATGAGTTATCAGTACCTGAGGATATATATAAGGAATTTCAGAAATTGGAATTGGAAATTAGAGTTTGCGAACCTGAGGAAGCGAAAGTGTACAGTATGACTTTCCAGCCAGAGTTGTTGGAGAAAATAAAGAAATGTCAGAAAGATGTAATGGATTAAGATATAAATCGTTTGGTAGGTGAAGAAGTATGCACGTAGAAGGATGATCAAGGCATTTTGAGATTTTCATCTAGAATCTGGATTCCACCAGTGACGGAGTTAAAGAATGAAATTTTACAAGAAGCACATAGTTCAAGATATTCCATCCATCCAGGGAGTACCAAAATGTACAGAGATTTAAAGAAAAATTATTGGTGGCCAGATATGAAGAGGGAAATTGCGGAATGGGTTAGCAAATATTATACCTGTCGGAGAGTTAAAGCAGAGCATCAAAGACCAAGCGGATTGCTACAGCCATTGGAGATTCCAGAGTGGAAGTGGGAACATATTACCATGGATTTCATAGTTGGATTACTAAGGACAAGGGCTAATCATGATGCCATTTGGGTTATAGTGGATAGACTTACCAAGTCAGCTCATTTTCTGCCTATAAATGAAAGATTTTTGCTCGACAAGTTGGTCCGTATGTACCTAAAAGAAATTGTAGTTCGTCATGGAGTTCCAGTGTCTATCATATCTGATCGAGATCCAAGGTTTAATTCAAGATTCTGGAAGAGTTTTCAAGAATGTTTGGGAACAAGACTGAATATGAGTACAGCTTATCACCCCCAAACGGATGGCCAAAGTGAAAGAACGATCCAGACAATCGAGGATATGTTACATGTTTGTGCGATTGATTTCAAAGGAAGTTGGGACGAACATTTACCTCTGGTAGAGTTTGCTTACAACAACAGTTATCATGCCAGTATCGGAATGCCACCCTATGAAGCCCTTTATGGACGCAAATATAGATCTCCAATATATTGGGACGAAGTAGGAGAACGCAAGATACTTGGACCTGAACTGGTACAGCAGACAAAGGAAGTTGTTGAACTTATCCAGAAAAGATTAATAGCCGCTCAAAATCGTCAGAGGAAATATGAAGACCAATCAAGGAAAGACATGGAATTTGAAGAAGGAAGCTTGGTATTACTGAAAGTATCACCATGGAAAGGACTAACAAGGTTTGGAAAGAAAGGGAAGCTAAGCCCAAGATATGTCGGACCTTTTGAGATCCTAAAGCGCGTTGGCAAAGTAGCTTACGAATTGGCGTTACCTCCGCACATGGAGCACATTCATAATATTTTTCATGTATCGATGCTCAAGAAATATAATCCAGACTCCAGGCATGTAATAGAATATGAGCCAATAGAGCTTCAGGCAGATTTATCATATGTAGAGAGTCCGATAGAGATTCTAGAGGCAAGAGAGAAAGTATTGAGAAATAAAGTGGTAAAGTTAGTAAGAGTATTGTGGAGAAACCCAAAGGTTGAAGAGTCAACCTGGGAGTTAGAAAGTGATATGAGAGAAAAGTACCCTCATTTGTTTTCTTAGAGATTCTGAGGACAGAATCCTTTTAAGGGGGGAAGGATGTAATATTCAGGATATATCGTGTAATTATTTTGCTATTATATAATTATTATGTGTGTTCAGTATCTATTCTGTGAGTTAATTGTTAAGTGTTATCTGTACTTGAATATTCAAAAATAATATTAATTGAGTATTTTAATTTTTATATGTCCAAAATAAAATATAGATAATTGTCATATCTTCCTAATTATTTTTATGTTGGTTTATGGATTTATAAGAATCATATGAAATTTCTAAAATCTTTTTCCGGGTAATTAAAATCTATTTTATAAAAACGGGAACCAACCGACGTCAACCGTTGTTACGTTTTTGGAACCCGAAACTCGTTCGAGAACTCCTTCATAACCTAATTGTAATATTCTGAGCATATTCCATGTTTCGACTTTTTCGATCCGGCTTACGGTTTGTCCTGCGCGGGTCCTAGCGCAACATTTTCGATACAATATTCGTATCGGTAAATCAATAAAACTCGTATTTTCGATAAACGGGAGCTTTTTATTAAACTATCCCAATTATCACTTCGTAATACGTGTAATCAGGCGCTGAGACCAAGACCGCAGTACAAATTGTACTGATTTGGATAATTATCCCGAAAACCGATACCGTTTGGATCAGTTTTTACAAATAAACGTACCATTTTATATCCGGAATGATCCAACGGGATACAGATTTTTCATAATTATAAATAGCCTTTTACCGTATTTTATTTCGTATCAAAATCATTTGCAGATAGTTAATTATATAATTTTCAGAGAAAAGCCCTAATTTCTTAAAACTGTTCTAAGAATCAAACAGCAAAACGAAGGCGTTACCGATCTCTGTTTTTAAAGCTTGAGTAACCAAAACGAAGGATTTGAGGTGTTCTATCAGATTCTGAGCTTTGTTTCACTGCAGAAATCAAGGTTATTTTTCTAAAAATTTATTTTTTTCGAATTTATTTTATTAAAAATATGAATTTTTGTTCGGATGATTGTTTGTATGATTTGATGATTGCATGTTGTAGAGCTTGTTTTGCTGATGATTTTCATATGTCATACGTCTGATTTGGAGTTCAATAACATGCTCAAAAGTGGGTTTAATTTTCGAATTTCAAAATTAGGGTTTATAACCCGTATGAATGTTTTCAATTGAAATTTGGGGGTTTTTGATTCAGGGGTTATTAACTGTTGATTTATAATGGGTTGTGTTCCTTATAAAATTTGCAATCGATTGATATATAGCTCGTTAACAGAGGATGCTTGAATCGAAGGGAGTTGTGTTTTAAAGATTTGCGATGTTCGCCGGAAACCGGCGATGTTCTTGGCCAATTTCCGGCCAGAACAGGGATAATTAGAATGTTTTGAATGCATGAACAAGTTCCTGGTGTTGTGTAGTGTTGATCCGGAGGTGTTGGTGGGGTGAGGACGCCGGGATCGTCTTCTCCGGCCACCCCCGATTTTCCGGCGACTGAAACTGCAAAATTGCAGTTTAGTCCCTGTATTTTTGAAGATGGTGAAGTTTAGTCCCTGTAGTTTGCAAAGTTTTCAAAAATAGGATTCCTGTTTATAAAATGTTTAAAAATCATATTTCCTATTTATTTTTATTATAAAAATTCATTTTTAATTTTTGAAAATTCTGAAAATTATTATTTTAATTCCGAAAATTATTTTTAATTCACAAATAAATCTGAATTAATTAGTTAATTAATTTCAGTTAATTTATAATTGATTAATTGGTCAATTAATTCGAAAATTAATTGATTAAATGATTTAATTAATTATTAATTGATTTTAATTAGTTATTTAATTAGATTTAATTATTTAAAAATGATTTAAAAATTCTGAAAAATAGTTTCGAGCTTTAAAATATTATTCTAAATTATTTCCAAGGCTCGATAATTATTCTAAAATTATTTCGGAGCCAGAATGGGCCAACTGAACCCTGTTTATTAACCCGAAATTGATCTAACGACCTGTTTTAATTCCGAAAAATATTTTAAAAATCATTTTAAATACCCGAAAGCATATTTATGACCCGAGACTTCTTTATAGATGATATGTCATTGATTACGTGATGTATTATATGTTATACGTGACCTGTTGTTTGACTATCGGTCTATATATTCGGTGTTTACTTGGTTATTGCATAGATTTCAATCCGTTAATCGGATTTGGGTAAAACGAAGGGTAGATAGAAGTATGTGTTGAATAGAATCCTGTGAGTTGATGATTGATAGATGCTTATGATATATGAGCAGAAGAGGCAAGGCGTAGGAAAGGGAAACAGGTAGTTGAGGAGTAAGACGATTGAGATTGAAAGCAAGTGCAGGATAGTAAGCTAATATCAGGCAAGTGTTCTGAACTCTCTCGAGATATTATAATTCTTGACAGTCTTGTTGACATTGCAAGTGCTTTGAAGCACGGAAACCTAAATCCTGATTTCAGTTATTGTTCTTGAGCTATGAACCATATTCTTTCTAATCCATTGATTATTGTATACCCAAACAAGAACCACAAATCTACGATACTACTCCACAAATACATACAAACTAAATACCAGACACTGAACTGAATTATTATATACTCAATCCATGATATCTTATGCTTTGAAAGACCAAATCCTTGAAACCCTGAAACGTTGTTTCCTTTGTTATCCAATTCTTTCATTACCCAGCATTCAAGCTTTGAAAATACCTTGCTGATCCTTACAAGGATTGAAACCCTTTCATTGTTAAACATTTATTATTGTTAATGATTTCGGTTATTGTTTATTATTTCATATTCTGTTATTATGTTAGAATTGGATTGTTTTTATAAAATTGTGGACCAGATTCGTGGTCAGACCATATAATGGTCAAGTTAGGCCAATGTGTGCCTTGGATCCAGTAGTTAGAGCAATGTTGTGTGCCTTGCTCGGGGTTAGTGCGTGACTGATCAGCAGCCTAACCTTGGTTTTTAAATTAAAAGTATAATATCCAATTCTAAATCATAATCCATTGTTCACTTGATATCATAAACATATTCACCTGATGATCATTATTCTCAGTTTTGTCATTGTGACTTGCTGAGCTAGTTAGCTCATTTGTGCGATGTTGTTTATATTCTTTCCAGTTAAAAAGGAACCAGTTGGTAAAGAGGATCCCCAGTTCAGCGTGAGAGCTAGGGGTTCAGGTTGAGAAAGCTGAGCTAGTAGGCTTCTTTTGGAATAATTTAAGTTTGTAAAAGTTTGTTATAATGTTTAATACTCAGTTTGAATTTGAAATAGTTAGGATTTGAACGGTTTGTAATATATAGTGTGTTTGGCTTGTGTGCATATTTTAACCTGTTGCGGTCCGTGGTGATTGGTAAGTAGGGTCATTGCATATATTATTATTATCTTTATTATTGTTATAAGCAGGTTATAATTAAGGTGTTTGTGTGGACCCCAAACTTCTGACCCGGGTTTGGAGGGCGCCACATTTGTGATCCTGTGTTTGTACTTCCACAGATTCAGGAATCATAGTTGTACTAGATTGTGCATTAGATCTCATGTCAGGCATAGGATAAGGATAAGTCCTAAATCTCTCCAACATAAATGGAGTGATTTTCAGACTTACATTTACCTTATTCTTGGTAGTAAGTGAGCCAAATATTATTTTGGACACTTGCTTATAGTTGCCTATTTTAGTACTATCTATACCATTCAGTAGGTGTATATCAGCTACTTTATTATTTTAAGTGGACATAATAAATCTAGGAAATAAAATTTCCTTAACTCTAGCTATCGGAAGCATAATCAGCCTGGTTGCAAGTTCTTCCAGGATCAGCAGACCAACATTCAGGTGTCTGTTGTGGGCAATTGAATACACCAGTTTTTGCACAACACTTGAGATATTGTCATATCCTGTTTTTCTGCAAGTATAGGCCCTTACTATAGAGTCAAAGATGAATGACCACTCCTTTCTTAGATTGGTTTTGTTTAAGCTTGACAGGTTAATTCTTCCACCATAATTGATAAAGTCCATGAACTCAGTCAGCTCATCAGGAGTTGGTACCTCCTCCAGATTCTCAGTTGGCACCCCCAAATCTCTATTCACATCTTGGTCATTGAATTCTATTCGTTGGTCTCCAATTGTGCATGTCACCATCATAGAGAGATTGTTATTAACATCAGTCCTCACTACAGCTGTAGTCCAGAATTCATGCAGCACATCTAGATACAGTACTGGATTTGCAGTCAAAGCACCTGCAAGATAGGATTCAGAAAACAGCTTCACAAACCCCTTGAAACTATCAGGAGCTTGGTTTTCATCAGTGAAAGCAAGATAGTTGGTTCGTTTCTCTGGGATAGATGTCCTAGAAACACTTTGGGCCATTGTTGATTAATGAGAATGAATGGGTAAGAGAAATTTCTGAGAAAGGATGAAAACCGAGAGAGAAAACGGCTTCGGATTAAAAGCTAGGTCACTTTAGATCTCGAAAGATGTAAGTAAGAGTATGTATCGAGAAGTCTGGGTATTTATAGTAAAATAAGATGACTTGTCGAGAACTCAAAATAGACATTTGGAGTTTGTCTATCGAGAAGTCATTTTGAGAAGTGAAGTACATGTCGAGAAGTCATTTTAAATTACTCTTATAGAGAACTCAAACTTGACTTATCGAAATGTCAAATAAATACCCAGTTTGTCCAAAAAGTGGACTGAACTGATTCTAACTTTTATTTGAATAAATTCAAAATAAAATTAGAATAATTTTTCCAAAAGTATTTTATCAAAATAATTTATCAATTTAAATTATCTCAGTTCTGAGTTATTGATAAGTCAAAAATTGTACTTGTAGAGAACTCTGTGAATGAACACTACTAGAGAACTCTACAAGGACTTATCGATAAGTCATGTTAAGCCTATCGAGAAGTCACTCGAGAAGTCAGTAAATTGACTTATCGAGGACTCGCTCGAGATGTCCTAAAATGACTTTTTGAGAAGTCAATTTATACTTATCGAGAACTCAGTTATCTAAATACTTTTGGTTATTGTAATTCTGCCTTGTGTTCATTTTTCATCTAAAGAATGTTAATTAACAACTGAGCAGTTTACTTAGAATTTGAAAAATTCCAAGTTAATTGAATTTGAAAAAAAATATACAGAGAATTCTGAAATATTTATAATTCATATTTCATTTAATTTCCAATTTAATCAAATTAATTTTGATTTACTGGAGATTAAACTGCTGCAAAATATTAGCTGAGTTCTTGCCTTAGGATGAAGATTTAAGCAATCCAATTTCACTTATAAATCTAATGAAAGTTGTTTCATCCAAAGGTTTAGTAAAAATGTCAGCTAATTGTTTTTCTGTTGGTACAAAAATGAGCTTAATGCTATATCAGGATACAGGTCTTTGAAAGACAAAACTGACACCTTCCACTGGAACTTTTTTTGTCATCCCTCCATCTAGCAAAATCTGCACCTGTGAGACCAACAGCTCCAAAACTGATTCCCTTGGGACACCATAATCCCAAGTTGATCTTCCTTCCAGTATCTGAAGATCCTCTTTCTCCCCCCTGAGGTTGTGCAATCAAACTCAGGTGTATAAGATGAGCTTCCATTTCTATGGTTCTCTTGTTGAGTAGTTTCTTCATTTCCTTAGTCTGACAGGCTTCACAAACTTCAACTTGAGCAAGCTCCATCTTAGGAATGTCTCTTACCAACTCCTTTTTGACAAGGTGTTTATTTTCTTAAAAATCAAGTGAGACGGATTTTTAAGCTAGAGCTTATTTATTTCTCCTGATACCTTGGTGTAAAAGCAACAAATACCATCCTTATTTGTTGAGTCAAATTCTTCAACAAACAAGCTTCCTTTCCTTGCTCCTTTCAGAGCAACTTCAGCAGTTTTCTTGCTGATAACAGTGTATTCTTCTTGTTGAATAAGACTTGAGGCCATTGTCTACAATATGCTAATTATGAAAAGATTCACTTCAAGATCAGCTACCAGTGCTACATCATTTAAAGACAACATTTTCAGAACAATCTTGTCATATCCCATTTTGAATCATTTGCTGTTATCTCCAAAGGTCACCAATGGGCCAACTTTTTCCTCAAGCTGTGATAACAGGGCTTTACCACCAGTCATATGCCTGGAACATCCACTGTCTATGATCCAGATGACTTTCTTCACTTTCCCTGCATACAATGAGTCTTAAGTGTGTTTGGAAACCCAAGCAGTGTTGGGTAGTTTCTTCTTGGTAACTTGTTTAGTAGAAGTAAAATGATTTTTTTTAGAAGAAACATAATTCAGTGACTGTTGTGCATGTTTTCCTTCTGATGTGGACTCATTTCTTGATTCTTTAAGGTCTACTCTCAGTTTGTGGCAACTCTTCATCACCTTCATGTTACAAGGAATGCAGTCAAACTTATCACAGAATGAATAGGGATCATTTGAATTTGTTTCATTGTATTTGCAAGTTCCTTCAGCTGGTTTGCTAACAACCTTTTTACAAAGGTGAGTTAGATGATTTGAAGAGACATATTTTTCACACTTCTTTCTAGGAGCATTTGCAACATAAGCAAAATTATTGCTTTTGTTTATCCCTATTTTCCCATTTATATTTTTCTTTCTCTTTCTTGCATCTTCAGTTTTAGTTTCTTGAACAGGAGTCTTGGGACTTTGTTTGTTCATGAGCTTCTCTTCAGTATTGGAAGACTGGAATGATTCTTTAGTTTTCTTCTCTTTATCTTCATCAGCAATTTCTTGCTTGATAATCAATTCTTCTTCACTGAAGTTGACTACACATGCTTTGAATATAGGTGCATTAACCTCTTTCAAAAAGGTTGTAGCATTCTCAGTCTTCTTTGTTTTCCCTTTGTCACCTACAGTTTTCTTTTTGTCACTCATGTCATCATAGTCAAGGCCAATAGCAATGTTTGCACATGGCTTATTGATACTGTCAGACCAGTTCAGATGCATTTCTGAAAAATTTCATCTTTACTTCATTCTTTTCTAGCTTCTCCCTTAACACTGTTTCAATTTCATTTGAACACTTGAGCTTGTTCTTGAGATAAGCATTTTCTTGTTTTAAAGCTTCAAGCTCAACTAGCAACAATTCAGTTTCTTGCTTCTTACTCTCGAGCTTCTTATTTATCTTTTTTAATCTGCTAACTTCTTCATTAGCAACAACCATGCTTATATGAATGTGAAACATTTCTGTGCTCATCTTTTGAACAGTTTCCTTGTATTGATTCGCGTTTAAATCAATAGTGGTAAGAGTTGGTGTCTGTGGTTTTGATGAGGATGATTCACCTTGCTCCAAAGCCATTAGAGCATAGTTTCCAACTTCCTTATCTTCATCATTATCTGAATCATCCCAACTCTTTCCCTCTGCAATGTAAGCTTTACTCTGTTGCTTTTTTAGAAGAGCTTCATACTTTGCTTCCAGTTCAAGATAATCTTTGTCTTTCTTTTCCTTCTTAGGTTTCCTGCATTCTGTAGCAAAGTGGCCTAGTTCATCACAATTGAAGCACTTTATATTAGATCTGTCAACATATCCAGTTTTGTAACCACTCTTGCTGTCAGAATTGTAATTCCCTTTCTCTTTCCAGCTGTTTTCTTTGTTGAAAGATTGTCCTTTACTTCTGAAGTACCTTGGCTTCTTTACTCTAATGTTAGAGAATTTTCTAGCTAAATAGGTCATTGACTGATCTAGCTCATCCAGTTCTTCAAGAGTGTAGAACTCATCCTTTTCCAACTCTAGTATGACTTGCTCCTGTGAATCATTTGTTCTTTGCCCACTTGTTGAGGCAACTGAAGTTTGAGATCTTAGTTCATCATTGAAGGATTGGTTTTCATTTATAATTAGAGCACTTGAGCCATCCACAACATGTCCTTGACCAGACCTCAACGATTGCCTTTGAATCATCTCTAGTTCATATGTTTTGAGAATTTCATATAGAACTTCCAGAGTTATTCTGCTCAAGTCTCTCCCTTCCCTAATTGCTGAGATTTTCTGTTCAAAATGGTCAGGGAGAGTAAGCAAGAACTTTAATTCACCTCTTCAGCTTCATAATATTTGTCATGAAGCTGCAAGTCATTTATCAACTTATTGAATCTTTCAAACACATCAGTAATGCTTTCCTTAGGCTTAGCCATGAAGCCCTCATACTGTGAAATTAGTATCCTTCTTTGATTAGATCTAACCTCCTCAGTTCCTTCACAGAGTATTTCAATCTTCTCCTATATTTGCTGTTAGGGCGAAAACACGCGCTAATATTCATGCAAGTATACGTGTTCGCAAGTAGTATAAGATATAAATCAGATTCGTTCCCACAGAGACTGGTTTAGGTTAGGTTTAATTTATGCACCTATGCAACAATGTATGGTTATCGCTCAATGCTAAGACAAATAACAAATTGGGTTTTTATTAAACTAAGAGATTATACTAACAATTATAACTAAGAGAACAAGAATGGTTGAATTAATATATATGACAAACATGGGATTCTAACTTCACTACTACTTCATTCAAAGTCATTGTTCTTAACCTTAGCATGTAATGGTGATGACACTAATCAGATAACACGAAACTGATAAACGCCCACTTTCGTTGCACGAGTACCATTCTACCAGACATCCACAAAAGAGATAGAAGCTGAATAGGCACCAATTATATTGAGACCCTATATGTCTATAGAATTTGACAACATAACGGTTTAAGCACAAGTTATCTATCTTGATTACATAGGACAAGTAAAACGGTTAGAGTTACCTACGAATCATGCATACACATACATGAACCTATGCTAGCATGGCAAGTTCTAAACATCTATATTCACTGTCGCTTCAATAGAGATTAACACGCTATCTTATATGTTAGCTACGCACATAAGACGAATAAGCACAACCAATACTAGGATATCAATCAATCACCACACACCAAGATATCAAAACAAATTAATTATTAAAATCCATAAGTAAATCCGCTGGAACCCCATGACAACGATTAGCCCATAATTGAACTCATCGGCACCATGGGTTCCAATGAAAGCATGGTATAAAACAAGGTCTTAATAAACTGAATAATGATTAAAGTACGAATAAACGAGATCTAGGTTCAACAAGAATGAAAACGAGCATCCAGAGTTACAACTAATTCAAAGAATCACAAGTTGAAAACAAGATCTTCTTTTTCGGAGTTGTTCTGTGCTTCTAGGTCTTCTCATTGGTATCCCAATCTTCCCGGATGATGAAAACCCTTTTTTTAAGTATATATACGCCCTAGTGGACCTGGACCCTTAAAATCGTCAAATTCCACTCAAAAAAGGTTTTTGCAGCGAAATCAGCGACCAGCCGCGCCTTGGGCGGCCGCTTAGCTCCCCTGGGCGGGCGCTCAGCTCCTGTCTGGAAAAATTTCTGATGAATCTTGTTTTGGCCATAACTTGAGTTCTACTCGTCAGAATTAGGCGATTCAACTGCCCACGCGAAGCTATTGAGATTCTCTACAACTTGACAATGGCCTTAGCTTCCAATTCTGATCACTTTTTATCATATTTCCTTTAAAAACTTTTTTCTTTATATAACTAATACCTGAAATGCAATAACACAAAAACACATCAAAATACCAACAACTTGAGTCCAAAACATCAATTTAAGCTTGTAATAAAGCGTTCCAAGTGGATATAAAATCCACTTTCACACCCCCAAACTTGAATCGATGCTTGTCCTCAAGCATAAACAGACTGAACACTACAAAACAAACTTAATGCATGAATGCAACTACGTGAATGCAACTAAATGATAATGCAATCGATCCCCTCAGAATAACCATAACCAAATGAATAAGCCAATGCCTCTAAGAATGCAATGACTTGAAACATAATTCGAATAAATCCCACAAACCAACTCACAAACCAGAAACGTGTGTGTGTGGAATGCTTAACAGATATCTCTCGATACTAGATCAATAACCATAACTTATCTATCATCGAAACAATCAAAAGTTTATAAACAGAATAGACAATAAACGCATTATGACTCACAATACCTCCTTTCTACTAGAGTTATACAAAGATTCACACTATTATTGAACACATAGCAAATATGCTTATTTGACCGTGCAATGACTGGGGTCCCAAAAGACTTATGCAATAATACCAATGTAGCGAGCGTTAGGTTAGCGGATCCCAGACTATAAACGCCTTAGGTCACTAGGCACAAAGTCCCCTAGAACTTAATAACTCGAGTATTAAAGAGCTCATTCTTGATCAATTATGCATAAACACGTACTTTTTTTCTTCCTCTTTTTTTTTTCTTTTTTTTTCTTTTTTTTTCTTTTTTTTTAACAATTTCTGAATGAGTGTGTTTCGCTCCATCTCATTCAACCCTAGACTACTCATAAAAATATGAGCCGGCTACTAGCCATTTGACGCCTAGCCTTACAACAACTAGCAATGAAATCCAAGTTTTTCTCCAGATAAAAAAATTAGTATTTTTACGTCATTACGAGAATATCACAAATTCTAAATATAACCAAGTTATTAAATCTCAACAACAAACAAGTATGATCATGATCAAAAGCAACCCTATAAGACTTTGTGAAAATATTTGTTTCTAGCATGCAAATCAATTCATTAAGACTTAAACATCCCTCTATTCGTCATCACGACACTGAAATCAACATCAACTTATCAAATATCATAGTTCATCTTAAGGGATCATGCTGAATATACATGCAAATGCAACTATATGAAATCACATAAAAACAAACAAATATGTCCTAAATGAACAATCATGCAAAAATATGAATGAACTACAATTAAACATGCAATATGAATCTATATGAATCTATATAGACACACACTAATAATCCTTACATTATCACCCCCGAACTTAAAATTTTCATTATCCTCATTGAAGGTAATAATGAGGATTTCAGGCATACCTAGTCATCGGAAAGATCACCTTCTTCGGGTGGAGGATCAGGTGGCCAATCAACCTCGCCACCAGTGTCACGGACAATAGTATCGAAAGCGTGTGTCAAATCTTCAGCAAAATGATGGTGAATGTTGTGCATGGCCTCCATACGCCTAGTCACTCGCCTGTACTACTCAGCACCAACACCAGTCCTATCAACTACCTGTGGCGCATGAGAAGAACCCTCTGTAGGCACTAAAAGATCCGTCCAGCTACTCTCTACATCATCAAAAATATATCTTAACCCTTTATCATGGGGTGCACCTAAGAATGAATAACTCAAGTGATCTGGATTTCGGTTGAGCTCAAGTATGGGAGCTTCTTGAATAAATGGTTCAAAACACTCCTGAGAAATTTTCAGCTCTGCTAACCCAAGAGAATCGAATGGCATATCCAACTTCCTCTTCCATGGAGGTGCATTCAAAACCTACAATTGTTCTACTTTAAAGCACTCCTCTTTAGCTGTGGGTAACTTTATTTCCTTGAACACATTAAAAGTAACCTTTTGATCATAAACCTTCATCGAAAGCTCTCCTTTTTGTACATCGATCATAGTTTGGCCTGTAGCCAAGAATGGTCTTCCCAAGATGATGGGAATCTTTTTATCTTCCTTAAAATCAAGAATTACAAAGTCAGCAGGGAAGAAGAGTTTATCCACCTTGACCAAGACATCCTCCACTATATCTCGTGGATAAGCGATGGAACGGTCAGCTGGTTGCAATGACATGTATGTTGGTTTCGGATCAGGCAGACCAAGCTTCTTGAAGATAGATAAGGGCATCAGATTGATGCTAGCTCCTAAATCACATAAACACTTGTCGAACGATAAGTTTCCGATGGTGCAAGGAATAGTGAAGCTTCCAGGATCTTTAAACTTCAGAGGCAACTTCTGTTGCAGCACAGCACTGCATTCCTCCGTGAGAGCAACGGTCTCTAAGTCATCGAGCTTCACTTTTCGAGAGAGAATACCTTTCATAAACCTCACATAGCTAGGCATCTGTTCAAGAGCTTCAGTGAAAGGTATGTTGATATGAAGTTTCTTAAACACCTCCAAAAACTTCTCAAACTGCTTATCCAGCTTTTTCTTCTGCAGCCTCTAAGGAAACCGAGGTGGAGGATAGATCTGTTTCTCCCATGTATTACCCTCAGGAGGAGTGTGTTCCACAGTATTCTTCCTTAGTTCCACCTCTACTTCCTTCTGCACTTCTTCTTCAGCCACAATTGCATTTTCTGAAACTTGAGATTTTTCAGGCTCTTCGTCTTGCTGAATGTTGGGGCTTGTGACCTTTCCAGACCTCAAGGTGATGGCGTTCACCTGTTCTTCAACTTCCCTCTTGCCTGGATTTATTTCTGTATCACTAGGAAGCGTTCCTGGTGGGCAATTCAATAAGGCATTAGCAATTTTCCCTATTTGGTTATCCAGAGTCTTGATAGAAATAGCCTGGCTTTGGCATATAAGAGCCTGGTTTTTGCACATAAGCCTCAACTCCTCCAATTCAGATTTTTCATTCGAAGATAGATTTGCATCATGATTTTGTTATTGAATTTGGAGTTGTTGTTTTGGTGCAATTTGTTGCTGAAACCCAGGAGGGTTGAATAGCTTATTTCCAAACTGCTGGAACGGCTGTTGCATCGCATTCTGATTGTTGCTCCGGCTGAAGTTAGGATGATTCCGGTTGTCAAGATAATAAGTGGCAGGAACTGGCTGTTGCGATCTCTGAAAGTTGCTCACAAACTGAGCTGAGTCACTAGATATAGCGCATTGCTCTGTCGCATGCGGACCTGCACACAGCTCACAAACACTGGTTATCTATTTAACACCATAGTTAGCCAGAGAATCAATCTTCATAGATAACGCCTTCAGTTGAGTAGTGATAGTCATAGCTGTATCCACTTCAAGAACTCCTGCTACCTTGCCCTGTGGAAATTTCTGGGTTGGATACTGATATTCATTAGCAGCCATCAGTTCAATTAGATCATAAACTTCCTCATAGCTCTTCGCCCATAAAGCTCCACCTGTTGCTGTATCGAGCATGGGTCTGGACTATGCTCCCAACCCATTGTAAAAACAATTGATGATCATCCAATCAGGCATTCCATGATGAGGACACTTCCTAAGTATCTCCTTGTAGTGCTCCCAAGCTTCATATAAAGATTCTCCTGATTGTTGCACAAATTGAGTAAGAGCATTCCTTATTGCAGTTGTCTTCGCCATAGGGAAGAATTTAGTAAGAAACTTCTGAGCAAGATCTTCCCAAGTAGTAATCGAACCAGCTGGTAGAGAGTGTAACCAGCTCTTAGCCTTGTCCCTCAGAGAGAATGGGAACAGTCTCAGCTTCACAGTATCTTCAGAAACACCGTTGAACTTGAAGGTGTCGCAGATCTCAATGAAATCCCTAATGTGGATATTAGGATCTTCCGTTAAAGAACCCCCAAACTGGATTGAATTTTGCGCCCATTGAATTATGCCAGGCTTTATCTCAAAGGTATTAGCTGCAATAGCTGGCCTGCCAATGCTAGATTGAATATCGTTGATCTTGGGTTGAGAGAACTCCATCAAGGCTCTCGTTCGTGCTGCTGGATCTCCCATTGTAATGAGTACCTGAAACACAAACAAATAAACCGTGAAAGTAAAAGAATCCGAGTCAGTGAACTTTAACGACCACTGATGACAAGCACATAAACTAAAAATTAACGAGTCCCCGGCAGCGGCGCCAAAAACTTGTTAGGGCGAAAATACGCGCTAATATTCACGCAAGTATACGCGTTCGCAAGTAGTTTAAGATATAAATCAGATTCGTTCCCATTGAGACTGGTTTAGGTTAAGTTCAATTTATGCACCTATGCAACACTGTATGGTTATCGCTCAATGCTATGACAAATAACAAATTGGGTTTTTATTAAACTAAGAGATTATACTAACAACTATAACTAAGAGAACAAGAATGGTTGAATTAATATATATGACAAACATGGGATTCTAACTTCATCACTACTTCATTCAAAGTCATTGTTCTTAACCTTAGCATGTAATGGTGATGAGACTAATCAGATAACACGAAACTGATAAACGCCAACTTTCGTTGTACGAGTACCATTCTACCAGACATCCACAAAAGAGATAGAATCTGAATAGGCACCAATTATATTGAGACCCTATATGTCTATAGAATTTGACAACATAACGGTTTAAGCACAAGTTATCTATCTTGATTACATAGGGCAAGTAAAACGGTTAGAGTTACCTACGAATCATGCATACACATACAAGAACCTATGCTAGCATGGCAAGTTCTAAACCTCTATATTCACTGTCGCTTTAATAGAGATTAACACGCTATCTTATATGTTAGCTACGCACATAAGACGAATAAGCACAACCAATACTAGGATATCAATCAATCACCACACACCAAGATATCAAAACAAATTAATTATTGAAATCCATAAGTAAATCCGCTAGAACCCCATGACAACGATTAGCCCATAATTGAACTCATCGTCACCATGGGTTCCAATGAATGCATGGTATAAAACAAGGTCTTAATAAACTGAATAATGATTAAAGTACGAATAAACGAGAACTAGGTTCAACAAGAACGAAAATGAGCATCCAGAGTTACAACTAATTCAAAGAATCACAAGTTGAAAATAAGATCTTCTTTTTCGGAGTTGTTCTGTGCTTCTAGGTCTTCTCCTTGGTATCCCAATCTTCCCGGATAATGAAAACCCTTTTTTTAAGTATATACACTCCCCTAGTGGACCTGGACCCTTAAAATCGTCAAATTCCACTCAAAAAAGGTTTTTTCAACGAAATCAGCGACCAGCCGCACCTTAGGCGGCCGCTCAGCTCTCCTGGGCGGCCGCTCAGCTCTCCTAGGCGGGCGCTCAGCTCCTGGGCGGGCGCTCAGCTCCTGTCTGGAAAAATTTCTGATGAATCTTTTTTTAGCCATAACTTGAGTTCTACTCGTCAGAATTAGGCGATTCAACTGCCCACGCGAAGCTATTGAGATTCTCTACAACTTGAAAATGGCCTTGGCTTCCAATTCTGATCACTTTTTATCATATTTCCTTTAAAAGCTCTTTTCTTTATATAACTGATATCTGAAATGTAATAACACAATAACACATCAAAATACCAACAACTTGAGTCCAAAACACCAATGTAAGCTTGTAATAAAGCGTTCCAAGTGGATATAAAATCCACTTATCATTTGCTTGGAAGTATCACAGTTAACAATGTTGTTGTACATCACATTGTCAAGTGACTCAATCAATATCAATTGCAAGCTGCTATCCAGGGAGACTTTTTCCTTTTCAGGATCAGAATTCTCAGCTGGATCTTTAGGAGCATAATGAGCTGATAATGTCTCCATCTGTAGATTCCTCAACTCTTACCATAGGAATGAAGGGTCCATTCTTGAGGATCTGAATGTGGATTGGATTGGCCATCCTGATAAACATCATTATTTTTTTCCAAAGAGTGTAGTTAGCTTTGTCAAAGGTAGGAATTTTGATGCTACTGATTTTCTTTGTATTCATTCTTCCAAGATCTTGAATCTGTTTACTTTCAGATTTTGCTCTAATACCACTTGTTAGGTAATGAATCACACACAGAGGGGGGTGAATGTGTTTTTTTGATTTTAGGCTTTACTTGAAAGTTAATTGTTGAACAAAGTAAATTAAATCTTGTATAGAAAAGTTTTCATGCAGAATCTAAACTTGCAGAAAATAAAGAACACAGATCTTCAAAACTCACTTAATTTTATATTAAAAATTAAGACTATTTTTCTACAAAATTTCTAAGCTCTTTGATGTTAAAAAGTTCAGCTTCTTCTTGAGAGTGATACAAGAGATTTGATCTAAATTATTACAACTAACTAAAGGACCAGTATTAACTTTATAACTCAGTTAACTGCTGGTTTACACAATGGATAATAAACATGCTATTAGCTTTTCTAAAATATCACTTGTCATTTCTATTTATAGAAAAACAAAGCTTCCATTTCTGGATTAGCATATCTTTAGCATCCCGTGTTCACTTAAATCTTCCTCTATCAGTTAATCTTTGCCATTGATCTTGCATACTCTTCAAGCTGCTTTTTGTAGACTTGTCAATCCAGCTGTTGGATTATTTGTTGATTGTTTATCTTGGATATCGAACTGATTTGCAATTCTGTACTTTGAGACTGTACCTCGAGATCTCCAGTTCAAATTAATAGAACACTTGACATCTCGATAAGTACATAGGCTTATCGAGATCTCTAGTACTCCATATTAAGTTTGGCTTGTAGAGGTCTTCAGCTTGTCGAGATCTCTAGTCTTCACATCTTCACTTTGACTTATCGATAACTCAGAGTTCTCTACTGAATGTAGACTTGTCGATAACTCTAAGTTTTCTAGTGAAGGAATGACTTGTCAATATCTCCAATCTTCATTTCTTTAATTTTGCTTATCGATATCTTCCTGAGTTCTCTAGTAGCTTTCTTGACTTCTCTACTCTGAATTCATTCATTTTTTCTATCCCGGTGGATATTGCTCATCCGTCGAGTAGTGATTGTATCCCGACGGATGTGCCTAACAGCAGTCATCCGTCGGCTAGCCAAACTACTATCTTGATGGATGTTCCTCATCTGTCGGTACTCTCTGCAACTTGAATGACTTCTCGATAAGTCATTCTGGAGTTCTCGAATGACTTCTCTATAACATTAAATTTGTCACTTGTAGAGATCTTGACTTAGAGTATTTTTCTCCAAACATATTTATTTAACTCCAAGCTTCTTCAAAATTATTCTGAGGCATGATCTTCTTGATCTTCTTCCAGATAGAATCCTTAGGCTTGATACTGTCTTAGAAAAAAGACTTCCGTCTGCTCCTTTGCATTTTAACAGACTGTAAAGCATAATGTAATGTAACATGTAATCGAGGATTTATAACTCAACATGAAAACAGAAACAGATAAACAATATTAAACTGTGAAGCACATGATCCCTTCAGATGAAGACAAGATAAACACAAAGAACCAAATGATGTGATTGATTCATTAAGTCCTTTAATAGATCATGGGAAGAAGTTTATTATTATGTTCAAGCAACCATGAAGAATACGACATCAAAGGGCTTTAGACATCAGTTGCATGTATGGATTTCAAGTGTTAACAGATCATGGGTTCAGTGAAAGAAGCAATGGATAAACATCAGTCTGTATCAACTCAGGAACACAAGATAAATTGAATTAGGATCCTCACAATGCTAGCTGTTTGTGAACCAGACCAATGCACCAAACATCAGCATTCAAGAAAGTATTTTGATTCAATTAACAGAAGAAAAATTATTGAAACATTGAAGAATGGTTTGACACAGAGCCAAAGTATTCTAAGTCATGACAGCTCTCTCTACCAGCTGTAACCACAGAGAAATTACTCTAAGGCAACTCTGTCGCCATAGAGTTATCGCCACAGAAGGTGTAACCACAGATAAATTACTCTAAGGTAACTCTGTCGCCACAGAAGCTGTAACCACAGAATTGTTCAAAGCAACTCTGTCGCCATAGAGTTGTTGCCACAGATCTTGTCGCCACAGATCTTGTCGCCACAGAGGAAGCACAGGGGAAAGCTTGTCGCCACAGAGCTGTCGCCATAGATGAGTAATTCACAGAATTGCATGCAGCAAAATTAATGTATTGTGTGGAAAATAATTGTCCACCTGTCCATTGAATTTTGAAAGACTACAAAGCATCAATTGAATGTAATTTATTCAGTTAGTTATCTTTAGCAAACACCAGAAAGTTTACGAGAGCTCCATTAAAATTTCACATTTATTATCCTTGTAAACATATTGTTATGCTGCTGAATTTATTGTAGTTAATCAATACTTTGATTAGATTGTAGCAACCTCAAGGTTTATATTAATAAAACAATATATTCCTCAAATTGTTTTGTGTTGTTTTTGATTCCGCATTTTAACGAAGAACTTGAAACGAATCGCAAAAGATTGTAGGTATCGTATTCAACCCCCCTTCTATAATACTTTGGGACTAATAATTGGTATCAGAGCTTGTTGATTGACATACAAATCAAGATCTGGAGAAAGGAACAAGTTCTTGAAAAATTCTTGAATTTTTTAATTTTCAAAAATTCTCACTTGAAATTTTTGAATTTTAAATAAATTAATTCCGCCAAGATAATGAATAACCAAAGAATTGGAAGTATAAAGGTTCCCCCATTTGACAGAGACAATTACAATCTATGGAAGAAAAAGATGATGTTGTTTATGAAAGCTTCGAATCCACTTTACATTGGGATATTACTGAATGGACTTTATGTTCCGATGAAAGTAATTGCTGAATCCACAACCATAACTGGTGTGAGAATTCCTTCCTCATCCACTCCCAGGGTCCGTCTAAATATACGGAAACCGAAAAGAAGTTGATAAATCTGGACACAAACCTTCAACTTATAATTGTGGAATTGACCGATAATGATATGAGCCATCAACTTCTAGAAAGTAATAGTACAAAAGATATGTGGGACACCATTGAGCTTTTGATGGAAGGAACAAAGGAAGTCAAAGAAAACAGGATGGATATTCTGACGACTCAGTATGAGGCATTCAAACTTCAACCCGGAGAAGCATTGTCTTCACTCTTTGAGAGATATACAAGACTGTTAAGTGAATTAAAGCTGCAAGGAAAAGTCTATCCCATGCGAGAGTCTAACAGAAAGTTTATGCTGAAGCTCCCAGTTCGCCTGGAATAAAAGAACACATTAATCAGGGAAAAAGCAGATTTTATCACTATGTCCCTGGATGTGATCTATGGTAAGTTAAGAACACATGAGCTGGAGCAAGAGTAAAGAGCCATTATATATGGACCTGGTTCTATTGACAGTAAGAGTGCGGCACTTGCAAAAACCACTGCACTTGTAGTTCATGAACCAGAATCTCAAGAAAATAAGGTTGCACCCTCCTCAATAATTAAAGAAATTGTCGTAGCTAAAATTATTGATGGTGAGCTAGAGGATGAAAATGAGTTCTATACTCAAGAGGAACTTGAACAGTTGGAGGACAAATCTATGGCATACATGGCTGCAAAATTTAGTCATGTTAGATTCAGAAAAAAGCCCAACTACAAACTAAGGGGTTCATCAGGTAGATTTCAGAAAGGAAGCTACTCGTCAGGGTCAAGCTCCAGAGGAGGCTACAAGTCAAGTTGGATTGACAAGAGCAAAACCAGACCCAATAGTCAACCCTAAGACTGGTGAGAGTGCTAAGGTTAATACTAAGAAGAACAGGAATGGCAAGGTAGGTGTTAATAAGAAATCTGATTTTACATCTTCCTCATCTGCATCTAGGAAGCTTTGTAATAATTGCAATTCTGCTGCACATCTTACATATGAATGCACTAAAAGTAAAGTAGAATCTGTTGCAACTTCCAGTATGCCTGCCATGCCTAACGTGCTTAGTTTTCATGTACCTTGTGGTATAGTTGGATGTATGCCATGTGCATTTGTTACCATGTCTGAATATTTTAAAGCTTTTCATGCAACTGCTAGCACTTGCATCAACACTAAGACAAGCATGAGTAATTAGCACACACAAGACAAGACCGCTACTCCTATCTCTAAGTCTGATAATACTGTTGAGACTAACACTGAGAAGAAGCCAGTCAAAGTGAAAGCTAAGCATGTTAATTTTTCAATTATTGATTCTGTTTCTACCCCTAAACCTTCGGGACCCAAGAAAGCTTGGGTACCAAAGTCTTCTTAATCAATCTGTGTTTACAGGGTAAGGTAAGAAAAGAAAAGATCACGTGGATTCTAGACAGTGGGTGTTCTAGGCACATGACAGGAGAAAAGTCCCTGCTCACATGTGTGGTTGAGAAAGCTGGCCCTATAGTTACTGATAGGGATAAATAAATCCTGATTGTATAATTAAATATTGTAAGGTGTAGGGCTGCTAGGCCCAATAAGAAGATGTATGACATTCAGACCAAGAAGGTCAACACATTGATCAGGCCTGATGGACCAGATCAGGCCTGATGGAACAAAGAAGGCCCAAAAGCCCTGATTATTTATTAATTTAATAATTAATAAATAAAGGAGGAAAACAGCTATTAAGATAAGTCCTAGTGGGGATATAAATCCTTGTAGATTGGCCTCAAGGGGACCTAAAAGGATAAGGAATCAGTTTCCTACTATCTAGGACTCCAAAGTCCATTCTAATTATGAGACTTGCCCACCAAGTCTCCTATACCAAGTCCAATTCAAGGACTCTCAACATCTATATAAGGGGTCTCGCCCCACAACTCAGAACTACGTTTTTTGGCTTGATTCTCTAATTTACAAAGATACGTAGGCACCTCGTAAAGGCAGAATTAAGCTATGAAACACGAGAGCAGCCATTAAAGGCCTTGAGCTCCCGAATCTTAGTAATAAATACAGCAAATAATAACCTTAGTTTTTTATCCATAACATTTGGCGCCGTCTGTGGGAAGTGAACAACAACCATGGCGAGAACACGGAGAACAACTAGCGCTCTGGAGGAGGGAACACCATCAGGGACAACTCAGGTGATTTCGTCAACCGTAGAGATTCTTCTCCACTCAACTTATGCATCTACTCTAGCGGAAACCCAGATAGGGGCAACTCAACCTCAGCCACAAGGGACGACTCCCCCGACTATTCAAGGTACGAATCCTCAAGTTTAACAAGTACAAATACCTGTGAATTCTCGACCCGTCAGGTATGAATATTCAACTGTTGTTACTACTAAACCCGCTTATGGGATGCCCCTTTACCCCGAGGTTGGAGGAAGTGGATATGCTGGGCGAAGTGAAGCACGAGGGCAATCGCCCCCTTATATACGAGGTTTGGCTCCTATCCCCGAGGATCGGGAATTTTCTGGTCCTTACACTGAGAGAGATTCCGAATCTTCGGATGATGAAGTGGTCCCAAGAAGGAGACGTCCAGGCAAGGAGCCGATGGCCGATGGAAGGCAACGCCCTCGAAGCACCCAAGGGGCGAATCCCCAGGAAGTGCAGGAAAGGATAAGGGCTCATGAGGCTGAGATCCAAAGGCTGAGGCGTGATTTGGAAGCTCACCAGGACACCAGACCCCAGATACCTCCTAGGGGAGAAATCCTCCTCCTGTCATAGACCTGGATGGTCCGGTACGAAGAATGGCTGTCTTCCCAAGAACTGATCCAAACAATCTCCTTCCCCTTGGAGATCCTGATGATCCAACTCCACCCTTCACAGAAGAAATAATGAATGCCCATATCTCAAGGAAATTCAAGATGCCCACTATCAAAGCCTATGATGGCACCGGAGACCCCGCTAACCATGTCAGGACATTCTCTAATGCACTGCTGCTGCAACCCGTGAATGACGCTATTAAGTGCCGGGCCTTCCCTCAAACCCTGTCGGGTATGGCTCAAAGATGGTACAGTCGCTTACCCCCAAACTCTATTGGATCATTTAGAGAGTTAAGTCAGGCTTTTATTAAGCAATTCATCAGCGGGAGAGTCCATGAGAAAAGTTCAGCATCTCTTATGAGTATTGTACAGGGAGCTAAGGAATCCTTGAGAGATTACCTGAATCGTTTCACAAAAGAGGCTTTAAAAGTCCCGGAACTTGAGGATAAGGTAGCCATGATAGCACTGCAACAAGGAACTAGGGACGAGTTTTTCAAGATGTCCTTGGCCAAACGTCCCCCTGAAAGCATGTTGCAGCTCCAAGAGAGGGCAGGGAAGTATATCAAGGAAGAAAGTATGAGGAAGACCGTAATAAGCAATGAGCCCACTGGAGGCAAGAAGCGGAAAACTGATCTAGAATATATTGCAAAGGACAAATATCCTAGAACCGAACAAAACCCTGATTCAACCCCCAAGAAGGGAGGACCTGGGCAAAAGTTCACTGAATACGCTAAGCTGAATGCTCCTAGAAGTCATTTTTTGATGGAGATTGAGAAAGATAGAGATATTCGCTGGCCTAAGTTCTTGAAGGCTGATCCCGCCAAGCTAGATAAGAGCAAGTATTGCAGGTTTCACAAGGATGTTGGCCATGACACCGATGAGTGTAGGCAATTGAAAGATGAAATTGAGTTTTTGATTCGAAAAGGAAGATTGAACAAGTATACTGGAGATGGAGGGGACAGAAATAATAGTGGAAGGAAGAATTTTGAAGATCGTAGGAGGGACCAAGACGATCAGGGGCGGAATCCCCAACCTAGAGGGCCGGTTATAAATGCAATTTTTGGAGGACCACGACGCCCTCGAGGACCTGTGATAAACACGATCTTTGGAGGTTCGACTGCTGCTGGATTGTCCAAAAATTCAAGAAAGACATATACTAGAGAGGTTATGCATATTGTTGGAGAAGCCCCGAAGAGGGCCAGGACATAAGTAACATTGGCTTTTGATGATTCTGACCTAGAGGGCGTAAAGTTTCCTCATGACGACCCGTTGGTCATAACACCAATAATAGGAAATAGCCCGGTTAAGAGGGTTCTTGTGGATAATGGTGCTTTTGTGGATATATTGCTCCACGACGCCTTTCTAAGGATGGGGTATAACGATTTCCAGTTGACACCAACCGACATGCCGATATATGGATTTGCTGGAGTAGAATGTCCTGTGGAAGGAATAATCAAACTGCCAACCACCATAGGTACGGAACCAAGACAAGCAACGCAGATGTTGGATTTCGTGGTAGTAAAGGCTAGTTCAACTTATAATGTTATCATGGGGAGAACAGGGATACATGCCTTTAAGGCAGTCCCCTCTTCCTACCATTCAGTTATGAAGTTTCCCACCCGAAACGGGATTGGAGAAGAGAAAGGAGATCAAAAAATTGCTAGAAGCTGTTATGTGGCCTCTTTGAGGGCAGATGGAGTCGGGGGGCAGGTTCTTCCTATTGAAGATATGGATGTCCGAGAAAATGACGAGAAGAGAGGAAAGCCAGCAGAAGACTTGGTTTCGGTTCCTTTAGACCCCGAGAATCCTGAGAGGATACTTTTATTGGAGCCACACTAGAGGAGCCCCTTAGAGGGAAGTTAGTGAAATTTTTGTAAGAAAATAGTGATGTATTTGCATGGTCAGCAGCTGATATGCCAGGCATAGACCCGGAGTTGATTACTCACAAGCTAAACGTGGATCCAAGCCGAAAGACAGTGAAACAAAAGAAAAGAAATTTTGCCCCGGAAAGACAAGAGGCTGTAAAACAGGAAGTAGAGAAGCTCCTAGAGGCTGGTTTCATTGAGGAGATTCAATTTCCGGAGTGGTTAGCAAACCCTGTAATGGTAAAGAAGGCTAATGGAAAGTGGAGGATGTGTATAGACTTCACTGATCTGAATGATGCATGCCCTAAAGACTGTTTTCCATTGCCAAGGATTGATACTTTGATTGATGCCACTGCTGGGCATGAGATGCTGAGTTTCATGGATGGATTTAGCGGATATAATCAGATTAAGATGCACAAGGATGACATTCCAAAGGTATCATTTATCACTGACTTTGGTGTTTATTGTTATCTTGTTATGGCGTTTGGTCTTAAGAATGCGGGAGCCACCTATCAAAGGTTGGTAAATAAAATTTTTAAGGATCTTATTGGTAAGACTATGGAAGTCTATGTTGATGACATGTTAGTCAAGAGTCTAGTAAAGACTGATCATATAACCCATTTGAGGGAAGCTTTTGAGATCCTGAGGTACCACAAGATGATGTTGAATCCTACGAAGTGCGCTTTCGGAGTAGGATCTGGAAAATTCTTGGGATTAATGGTCTCAAAGAGAGGAATTGAGGCTAACCCCGATAAAATAAAGGCAATCCTGGACATGGAACCACCAAAAACTGTCAAGGATGTTCAGAAGCTCACAGGAAGGGTCGCTGCGCTAGGACGATTCATCTCCAAATCAGGAGACAAGTGCTTATCATTCTTCAAGTCACTAAAGAATATCAAAAACTTTGTATGGAATGAGGAAAGCCAGAAGGCATTCGAAGAATTAAAGAAGTATATGGCTCAGGCCCCGTTGTTGGCCAAACCATCTTTGAATGAAGTTTTATTCTTATACTTGGCCGTTTCAGAGAGCGCCTTGAGCGCGGTGTTGGTTAAGGAGGAGCTAAAAGTCCAGAAACCCGTATATTATGTCAGCAAAATTCTGCATGGTGCTGAATTGAATTATTCAACTATTGAGAAATTTGCTCTAGCCTTGGTAATGGCTTCGAGAAAACTGCGTCCTTACTTTCAGGCTCATCAGATTGAGGTGCTAACGAATCAACCACTGAGAAATATCATTCACAGTCCCAAGGCAAGTGGGAGATTGATTAAGTGGGCAATAGAGTTGGGAGAGTTCGATCTCAAGTATAAGCCACGTACGGCCATAAAAGCCCATGCACTAGCTGACTTCGTGGTGGAATGTACCATACCCAACCAAGAAGTCGGGGGGCAGGAAGATACCATACCTCAAGACAAGGGAGTCGATAATGGGGACAGAGAGAAGGATGATAAGGAGAAAGAATATTGGGTTCTCTATTTTGATGGAGCATCAAAAACAAATTCCAGTGGAGCAGGGTTGGTTTTGCAAAGCCCTGATGGATTCTTAATTGAGTATGCTATAAAGCTAGACTTCCCAACCACAAATAATGAGGCAGAGTATGAAGCCCTGATTGCTGGCCTTGGTCTAGCTGGGACACTTAGAGTCAAAAACTTAAAGGTCCGTGGAGTCTCGAAGCTGATCATATCCCATGTAAAGGGAGAATTTGAGGCAAGGGATGATACGATGGCTAAGTATGTCCGCCTAGTAAGGGCTGTGATGACCCAATTTAATGAATGCCATATTGAACACATTCCAAGAGAAGAAAATGCTAAGGCAGATGCGCTATCAAAGTTTGCTTCATCTGAGATAGAAGAAAGTTTGGGAAGTGTGTACTTCCGTGTTTTGAAGACACGAAGCATAGATGTTAAGCTTGTGGCTCCCATAGGCCTGGGGACGTCATGGATTGATCCTATTAAGGCTCACATTCAAACCGGTTGGTTGCCAAGTGATGCAACTGAAGTACGGAAGTTAACTGTTCGAGCACTAAGGTACTCTTTGATAGATGGGATTCTTTATAAAAGATCTTTCGTGGTTCCCTACTTGAGGTGTCTCAGGCCCGATGAGGCACGCTTGGCTCTTAAAGAAGTGCATGAAGGTATTTGTGGACAACACTTGGGGGCAGGGCCTTGGCTCATAAGATAACTCATCTAGGCTTTTATTGGCCGGAAATGATGGCTGATACCAAAGAATATGTGAAGAAGTGCGACCGCTGTCAGAAGCATGCACCTGTTGTTAGACAACCTCCCGAGATGCTGACATCTATCAACTCGCCTATTCCCTTTGCTATGTGGGGGATGGATATTCTAGGGCCTTTCCCTATGGCCACGGCACAAAAGAAGTTCCTGATTATAGCCATTGATTATTTCACTAAGTGGATTGAAGCCAAACCCTTGGCCAAAATCACAACTAAACAAGTTGCACAATTCCTGTGGGAAAACATTATGTGCCGATATGGAATTCCCCGTGTCCTAGTCACCGACAATGGAACGCAGTTTAACAACGAGGAATTCAAGAAGTATTGTGAAGAAAATGAAATTGAGTTACGGTTCACCTCCGTGGCTCACCCACAAGCCCATGGGCAAGCAGAAGTAGCAAATCGAATAATCCTGGATGGACTAAAGAAGGGGATCGAGAAGTCAAGAAATAATTGGGTGGATGAGATACTTCCCATATTGTGGGCCTATAGGACTACTTGTAGAGTCACGACAGGAGCAACTCCCTTCATGTTGGCGTATGGGGCAGAAGCAGTAGTTCCAGTGGAGATAACACATTTCTCTCCAAGGATTCAGGCTTTCAATGCTGAGGAAAATGAGGAAGGACAAAGGTTGGCTCTAGACTTAATCGATGAAGTGCGAGATGAAGCACATGCAAAGATAGTAGAGTATCAGAAGAAGGCTTCATTCTACTATAACTTAAGGGTTAAAGAAAGGTTCTTTAAACAAGGTGACCTAGTCTTGAGGAAGATAGAAGCTTCTGGGGTAGGACAGAAAGGGAAACTTGCCCCAAATTGGGAAGGGCCGTACAAAGTCAAGAGCGTTCAGGGTAGAGGAACCTACAAGCTGGAGACTATGGATGGTTTTGAAGTCCCGAGAACCTGGCACACACAGAACCTAAAGGTTTACTACGTGTAAGATAGTCGAAGTACGATTCTCACTTGTCATTGTGACAAGTAGGTTTAAAAGCACCTTGAAGCTTTGTTTGCGTAGGATATTTATTTTCTAGCTATTATTGATCAGGGTCGAACCCATATTATATAAGGTTTTAGAAAACCAGACTTGAAATTGAAGAGTTCAAAATTATTTCAACCTATGGATGTTTGAGTTGTGATAATACTTGTGTGGCCCATTAGGCCAAGTTTGAATATTAAAGTATCGGAAAAATAAAGGAGAGAGATGCGAATAAGGAAAGTAGCATATAAAATAACCCCGGAGGGTAATAAGTTTTAATACAAACAAAAGTCCAGACATAAGTTAAGGATAAAATTACAGAATAGAAAAACTACTCCTCCATGCGGGAGCCTTCATTCTCTTGCTCCTTATCAGCGCCTTCAGCATCCTTCACAGGAGAAGCGGGAGGAGAAGCAGTGTTAGGATCCAAGATGCGATCATCTGGCTGAGGGGAGTTGAAGAGGGCATCTATGCTGTCATCCGACTCAGCCTGCTCGGGACTTATAAAGTCCTTAGGGTCGACTAAGCCCGGGTGCTTCTCAGAAACTGCCTTTACGGCCGCATCCCATCCCTGAGTAAACTGTAGGGAATAAAGACCCTCATCATGAATCTCCATGAGATTCTTAAACTTGTCAGAATCCATGTAGTCATCAATGAGCTTATCCTTATCGCTCCTAAGTTTCACCAGCTCGGAATGAGCCTTAGCCAGCTCCTCTTTCTTCGTGTCCAGCTTCTTCTCCAGGACCTTGGCTCTCTCCTCCCATTTCTTCATCTCCTTCTCAAACCCATCTGAGTTACCCTTCCAGGACCTAGCCTGGTGGAGGGCCGCCTGGAAGTAGGTATTACTCTGCAAAGAAATATGTATGAGTTAGCACAAGTTCGTTGAAATACGAGAAAGTTGGGATTCAAAGAAAAAGAGAAAAAAGAAAGTTACCGCAGCTTGGGCTTGAGAACCCAGAAGCTCAATAGTCTCGATATCACTCCTCGTAACAATGTCAGTAAAGTCATGGGGAGTGATGGAATGGTACGACCAATCCTTAGCATGTTTGGTGGATCCAACCACCGTATCGCTCATCCTGAAGCCCCAGTTAGGCCTGAAGGAATGTACCTTAAGTGGAGGATCCACATCGTCCCCCAACTCGACCACCGGGACGTGGGGTTTAAGAAAAGAAGGACCGTCAGGTTTGCTCCTGGGGTCCTTGTTTAGCTTGGCCCTCTTCTGGCGGCCTGACTCCCCTTCCTTGGGCCTGTTGACATTATTGATGGCCTCGCAAGCTGAAAAAGAAAGATAGAAAGAATATTAAATTGGAGGAGAGATAAAACATTATAATTAAAGGGAAGGAAAAATGGTTATCCAATTATAAATTTACCCTTATCACTGGCCTGAGAGAGACCGACTTTCTTCAAGGAAAACTCCTCTAAGAGGGTCCAGGTGTCTGTTTTCCCATCATCTGAAATTAAGGCTTGGTAGGCCACCTCCTCCTCATCAGATAATCTGATGCTACCTGGACTCCCATCTGACACTTTGCAAAAGGGCCTACGAAAGAGTGTGGCCCAATCACCCCCAGCCCAGGTCAGCCTCACAAACTCGTCCCTCCATTTGGGGTTGTTCTCAACTATGGAATTACTATCAAATATATGAGGGATTTTGGGCCGTTGACGAATTAAAACCCAACCTGGTTGACTCATGGCGCTATTATAGAATTGGAAAACTTTCCTAAAGACAGCTACGGAAAGAGGAAAATTGTTTCTAAGACAAAGGACCATAAAACAGATAATGTTCCTCCAAGCGTTAGGAGGGAGTTGACAAGGGTTAATTTGTACATCGGCAAGCAAGCGAGGAATAAATTCATAGAATGGGAACCTAAGACCCGCGGTCAGGGCTCCTCGATAGATAAACAAAGTATCCCCCTCCCAATTACAAGTCCTATCCCCAGGGGCAGCTGGAGTGATCCTAAGGTGGGGTGGAAGTCTGTACAGGGTGTTCATGGACTCTATCCTACCATCTAACTCATGAAAGGTGTTACCATGGTTATACGAATCTAACTCAGATAGAGAGGGATATTCATCACCTCTCGAGTTAATCATATCAAGTAGGGAAGTATATGGAGATTGAATTTGAATGTTTGTACCTCTCTTAGAGACATTCATCTTCTGCAAACGAGCCAAGTCACGATCCACCATTGATATGCTTCGATTGAAGGCTTGAAACCCAGAAAAACCTGAGAAAGGTGGAGCTGCGGTGGCTGAGGACGCCGGAAATCGCCTTCTCAAAGGGAGAACTCTAGAGAGGTTTATGAGAGAAAATGAGAAATGTAAAGTGAAGTGAGGATTCTCACTTCACACTACACTTATATAGGAGAAAAGCTCAGAATACAAGGCGTTTCTAGGCCCATTTAGCCAGGCCCAACCTAAAAGCCCATCTACCGGAAATATCAGGAATAATCTAGAAGCTACTGTGGAAAATGAAGGGTCGAAAATCGACCAGAATTTTAAAATGGTTCGATCAGAGTCCTAATCGACAAAGAAAAAAATCTTAATCGATACTTCAATCGATCAAGAGGGAAGAAACCTATTAAGTTCGATCAGAGTCCTGATCGACGCCAAACAGGATCCTGATCGATACTTTATTCGAACAGAAGGAAAGAAATCCCCTAAGTTCGATCAGAGTCCTGATCGACGCCAAACAGGATCCTGATCGATACTTTATTCGAACAGAAGGAAAAAAATCCCCTAAGTTCGATCAGAGTCCTGATCGATCCCAAAAAGGATCCTGATCGATATCTCATTCGAGCAAGAAGGAAGAAAAACACTAAGATCGATCAGAGTCCTGATCGACACAATGGAGAATCCAGATCGATATTTCATTCGATCAGAACGGTAGAAAGCCACCTAGTTCGATCAGAATCCTGATCGAAATTGATCAGGAATTCTGGTCGATTAAGCCCATGTTTCAGTCGACTAGAGTGTCACTTTGAAGGCCAGTTCGATCAGAGTCCTGATCGAAATCGATCAGGAATCCTGATCGATTCCACATAGATCCTGATCGAAGATCACGTCGACCAGAATGTTAGTTCCTAAGCTAGTTCGATCAGGATCCTGATCGAAATCGGTCAGGAATCCTAATCGATTTTCTATACATCCTGATCGATTTTAAGGCAGAAAATTAGGGAAAAATCCAGAAATTAAGGATAAATCCCAGAAATTAGGGATAAATCCCAGAAAATTAGGGAAAAATCCAGAAATTAAGGATAAATCCCAAAAATTAAGGATAAATCCCAGAAAATTAGGGGAAAATCCAGAAATTAAGGATAAATTCCAGAAAATTAGGGAAAAATCGAGAAATCAAGGATAAATCCCAGAAAATCAGGGAAAAACTCAGAAATTAAGGGAAAAATCCAGAAAATTAGGGAAAAATTCCTGGAAATTAAGATAATTCCTGAATTAAAGGAAAAGTCGTTGTAAATGTGTAGGTCGCTCCACACTTTACGCAAAAACAAAACCCTGTAAGGGAATGAATAGACTTAACTTCTGCGAAACCTAATCAATGTTTCCCAAAAGTTGGGGGGCAAATGATAGGGATAAATAAATCCTGATTGTATAATTAAATATTGCAAGGTGTAGGGCTGCTAGGCCCAATAAGAAGATGTATGACATTCAGACCAAGAAGGTCAACACATTGATCAGGCCTGATGGACCAGATCAGGCCTGATGGAACAAAGAAGGCCCAAAAGCCTTGATTATTTATTAATTTCGTAATTAATAAATAAAGGAGGAAAACAACTATTAAGATAAGTCCTAGTGGGGATATAAATCCTTGTAGATTGGCCTCAAGGGGACCTAAAAGGATAAGGAATCAGTTTCCTACTATACCAAGATAAGTCCATTCTAATTATGAGACTTGCCCACCAAGTCTCCTATACCAAGTCCAATTCAAGGACTCTCAACATCTATATAAGGGGTCTCGCCCCACAACTCAGAACTACATTTTTTGGCTTGATTCTCTAATTCACAGAGATACGTAGGCATCTCGTAAAGGCAGAATTAAGCTACGAAACACGGGAGCAGCCATTAAAGGCCTTGAGCTCCCGAATCTTAGTAATAAATACAGCAAATAATAATCTTAGTTTTTTATCCATAACAGTTACCTTTGAAGATGACAGCAAAGGATTTACTAAGGGATATGGCAATTTGAAGATTGGCAATGTCATCATTGAAAACATCTCTCTTGTGGAAAATTTAAAGCATAATCTTCTGAGCATAAGTCAGTTTTGTGACAGGGGTTACAATGTTGATTTCAGAACATAAAGATGTTTGATATCTCACAGGAAAGATGGGAAGCTTGCTTTACAGGGAGTAAGGAAAGGTAATCTGTATGTAGCTGACTTGAAGTCTACATGTGATGGAGTAAGCAGATGTTTCTACAGCAAAGCTTCATCGGAACTAAGTTGGTTATGGCACAAGAAACTCTCGCACTTGAACTTCAAGACAATGAACTATCTGATCAAGAGAGAACTAGTGAGAGGACTACCATATATGGAATTTTGTCAAGAAGGACTCTGTGAAGCATGTGAAAAAGGGAAATTGAAAGGCATATGTCATAGCCTATTTATTTATTCGAGGATTTAACTCAACTCAAATAAGAATATAACAAGTAAATAGTGGATCTACCGTCAAAGAGATCTCACAAAGTAACATCTATCAAAGGATTTAGAAACAATGTTCATCTACAGACTTGAGGAATTAATTCACTGAAAGAAGTTCAAGAAATTGATCAAGCCTCAGTGTTATAAATCAAGATTGTGGATTTAATCAAGTGTCAGAGATCTTGTCAGGGTATCAGATAATTACTGGGATTTAATCTGAAGAAAATCAAGTTATTAAAGTCAAGACATGAAGAAGCGTCACAAAAGGTAGTCACTCATGAACCAGACAGTACATCGAGTGTCAACATTGAAGTGGTTGAATTGATTCATAATTTTCAGAAGATTTTCAGAAGAATGGTTGCAGTTCAAGAGTAGTATTAATTCTCTATTAATTAATTAAGTCATATAATTTAATTAAGAAAATAAATTATATCTGCAAAGATTAATTTATTGATTAATTGAATTAATTGATTAATTAATTTCGAATTAATATTATTGATTTTCAGAAGTGTAATTGAATTAAAATCAGCTTTAATTCAATAAGACAATTAAACTTGAACTGGCACGACAATCCGGATTGTCATACCGATTGTCATGCCAGGTCATTTCTAATTGTCTCACCAAAAGTTCTAGCAGGGAGGAGAATTGTCTTGCCAGTTCAGTTTGATAGTCTTGCTAGTTCAATCTTTTGTCTCACCGAAAGTCATGGTGGTTCAGTGGATTGTCTTGTCAAGCCTTGGATTGTCTCTCCAATACAATTGTTACTGCCCTTCTTTATTTTAAAAGACAGAGAACCTACAATATTGAATATTCTTCTCAACTACTCAAGAACAGACAAAGCAGCAGCTGAACTAAACATTTCATCTCTTCACTGCTGTAATTCAAGTTCATTAATTTCTAGCATTAAAGTTAAATCTAAACCACTAGAAATCATTCTCTTGTTCTTGTGTAACTATCTAGCGGATCAAAATCCCTAGAACTTAATCTCAAATTGATTCTATCATTTGATCTTTTTATTACAAAAATAGAAAAAGTTCATCTCGAATTTATTCTAGATTTGCGATAATTTATTTGAGATTAAACACTTATAAACGATACCTTTGTTGTAACACCTTTCAAGTTTAATAATAGTTTTATTTAACTTGAATTTTGTTTCACTTTTTTATTCCGCATTAAATTTGATTAAACGGTACAGTTTGTATTCAACCCCCCTTCTACAAACATATTGGGACCTAACAGAAATCAAAGAAAGCATCGCATAGAAGCAAGGAAATGACAAGTATAACCGAACCTCTTCAGTTGATTCACATGGATTTATTTGGTCCAGTGAACGTATTGTCACTATCAAGAAAAAAATATGCTTTAGTAATGGTCGATGATTTCTCCAAGTACACATGGGTGTTATTTTTACAATCCAAGGATGAAGCACCTCAGCTGATAGTGGATCATATAAAGAAGATTGAGTTGGAAGCGAAATTACCTGTTAGAAAGATCAGATCTGATAATGTGACAGAATTCAAGAATGCATTTCTAAATGAATTTTGTACGGAGAAACGTATTTCGAGACAGTACTCAGCTCCAAGGACTCCACAACAAAATGAGGTAGTAGAAAGGAAGAATCATACCTTGGTTGAAGCAGCAAGGACTATGCTAAGTGAATCAAGACTTCCTACCTATTTCTGGGCTGAAGCTTTCAACACAGCGAGTTACACTCAAAATCGTACCCTGATTAACAAAGATCATGACAAGACTCCTTATGAGATTATGGCTGACAAGAAAGCAACACTAAAATACTTTCATGTGTTTGGTGCTAAATGCTTTGTGCTAAAGGAAGGAAATAAACATCTAGGAAAGTTTGATACTAAAGCCGAAGAAGGTATATTTCTTGGCTACTCTCTGGAATCTAAAGCTTACAGGGTTTATATGATTTCTGATCAGAAGGTGATTGAAAGCCTTAATGTAACATTCGACGACACCAAGTTGATAAGCCTGCAGAGAGAAAAGGATTCTGAATCTCTGGAATTTAAGAATCTATCAGATGATCCTTTGGACATAATAGAACATGAGGTTGCTAGAACTGTGCCTGTAGTTCAGAGCAATGTTGATTCAGGATCAAGTGGTGATAATGGTGGAAACAATGATCATGATAATCATTCAGGAACCCCATCAAGAATCACTACAAATAGATCAGAATCATCCAGTCATGGTGACAGCAACTCAGGGAGAGCAGGAAGAGGATCTACAGTTCACACTCAACATCAGGCTGAACAAGGGGAAACATCAAGATCTTATCTGCCTAGTCAAAGAGTTTGGAACAGAGACCATCCCTTTGAATTGATCATTAGTGATCCTGACACAGGAGTAAGAACTAGACATGCCACTCAGAATGAATGCCACTTTTCAGGGTTTCTTTCAGAAATGGAACCCAAGAAAGTGGATGAGGCACTGAAAGATCCATATTGGGTTATTGCTATGCAAGAAGAACTCAATCAGTTTGAGAGGCAGAAGGTATGGAAGCCGGTACCCCGACCAAAGAACAAGTCAGTAATAGGCACTAAATGGGTATTCGGGAACAAGCTAGATGAAGATGGCATTATAACGAGAAACAAAGCCAGACTAGTAGCTAAAGGTTACTCTCAAGAAGAGGGTATAGATTATGATGAAACCTATGCACCAGTAGCTAGACTTGAGGCAATCAGGATGTTTCTGGCATTCGCAGCACATTCAGAATTCAAAGTTTATCAAATGGATGTGAAGAGTGCATTCCTGAATGGGGAACTAGAAGAAGAAGTGTATGTAGAACAACCACCAGTTTTGAAGATCCAAATCTGGGTGATTTTGTCTACTTTCTATTCAAAACTCTCTACGATCTTAAGCAAGCTCCAAGGACATGGTATAACACTCTCTCTGAGATTTTACTTGAAAATGGATTTACTAGAGGGGTCATAGATAAAAATCTGTTTCATAAAATGCATAAATCTGATATGATATTAGTTCAAGTATATGTTGAAGATATTATATTTGGTTCTACTAATGATGATCTTTGCAAGAGATTCTCTAAGCTAATGCAGAGTAAGTACGAGATGAGTATGATGGGAGAGTTGAACTACTTTCTTGGTCTACAAGTGAGTCAAAGGAATGGTAGAATATTCATTTATCAATCCAAGTATATCAGAGAACTTCTTAAAAAGTATAATCTGGAAGATTCAACTCCAGCAAAGACTCCCATGCCAACAGCCTCCAAGCTTGATCAGGACAAAGCTGCTAAGAAAGTTGACATCACAAGCTACAGAGGTATGATAGGCTTATTACCTTATCTCACAGCAAGTAGACCAGATATCATGTTTGCAACATGCTTATGTGCTAGATTTCTGTTATGTATATGTTGTGTACTTGATGATTTCATTAACAAAACACCTTGGTAGATTTTACTTAGTGAAAATGTAGCACTCGACGGATAAGGATTATAGTCCCGACGGATAACTCATTTTAGTCCCGACGGATGATGACTTATTATCCATCGAGTGAGTAGCTTATGTAACTATAAGTCTGTAGCACATTTCTGCATACACATTATTTAAAATCTGTAGTAGTACCTAAGTCATGTTGACTGTAACTAGATATGCAGAATAGGTTGATTAATTGTACATAGATGATGTCTTGTAATTCTACATAAATGAAATGAAGTCAAGTGCCTGATTGCTACCCGACGGATAAACAACAATGAATTCGACGGATGATCAACAACCCGACGGATGATCATTAACTCGACGGATGATCATAAACCCGATGGATAAAGAATTCAAATATCTGTTGACAGTGACAAGACAGTCACATGCGTCGAGTGTATGCTAATGGAATGTCGTAGCCTATTCAACTGGGTTTTTGAGAACAAAGAAGCATTGCCATTTCCATGCTATTATGAAGATATTCAAAGATGCTGGAATAGAGTAATGAAGTAGTATTGTGTTAGACTTGATAGTTTTTGTTTTATTATCTTGTCTTATTACTTTGTAATCTTGGTGATATATAAACCAAGAAGAAGCAATAGAATAGTAACTAAGGAACCAAGCAACCAAGAGAGAAACATTTGTAAGCTGTATTCTTAGCATTTCTCTCATTCTTAGTTGTAATCATTTTGTAAGCAGCTGTGAGCTTTTTGCACACAGAGTTCTCTCGATATATATTATATATCTCTGGTGGAATCATTCAAATCCACCAGAAATTTTTTAAAGACTCTTGTTTTTAATTACTTGTGTTTTGATTCATTTCAAGTAACTATTCTGCATTCTGCTAATCAATTCATACTTATATATATTTGAGTTAGAACATTTTTATTTAAGAAAAAGTTTCAAGAATTCCATTCAACCCCCCTTCTGTAATTCTTGTTACATTGTTAAGGGACTAACAATTGGTATCAGAGCAAGATCTTGAAGAACAAAGAGTTTAAAGATCAAAACAATACAGCAAAATGAACAAGAAGGATGTTGGAGTCAAGATTCCTTTTATGGATAAAGACAATTACCATCATTGGAAGGTAAAGATGCATCTTCATTTACTTTCTCAAGATGAGGCCTATGTGGACTACAAAGAAAGAGGCCCTCATATACCAATGAGAGCTGCAACTGGAAATGAGCCATTTGTCCCCAAGCCAAGGCATGAATGGTCTGATCCTGATATTGAACAAGTCAGGAAGGATAAAAAGGTCATGAATATCCTGTTTAATGGAGTTGATGGTGATATGTTTGACAACATTATCAACTGCAAAACTGCCAAGGATGTTTGGGATACAATACAGATCATATGTGATGGCACTGAGCAAGTTAGAGAAAACAAGATGCAGCTACTGATTTAGCAATATGAGCATTTTCAGAATGAAGAAATTGAGTCTCTCACTGATATTTTTAGTAGGTTTCAAAAACTGCTAAATGCTCTAAAGTTGCATGGAAGGGTCTATCAGACAAAAGACTCCAATCTGAAATTCCTTAGATCTCTTCTAAAGGAATAGAAACCAATGACAGTCTCATTGAGAAACTCACAAGATTATAAGGAGTTTACTTTATAGAGACTGTATGGCATCCTGAAAACTTATGAGCTTGAAATAGAGCAAGATGAGAGGATGGAGAGAGGAAAGAAGAAAGGAGGGTCCATTGCACTAGTTGCTGAGTTAGAGAAAGAGAAGGAGATGAAGATGGAAGCTGTTGAGTCAACTTCAAGGGTATGTGAAAGCAAGGGCAAGGGGCTTGCAGTAGAAAGTGAAGATTCTTTGATCCAAGATGACATGGAAGACATTGATGAACATTTAGTATTTCTTTCCAGAAGATTTGCCAAGCTCAAGTTCAAAAAGAACTTTGGAGCAGCCAAGCCAAATAGAAACATGGTGGATAAATCAAAATTCAAATGTTTCAAATGTGGCTTGGCAGGGCACTTTGCCAGTGAGTGTAGAAAGTCAGATTCCAACAGGATAAAGTTTGAGCCTGTGGATTATAAGCAAAAATACTTTGAGCTGCTCAAACAAAAGGAAAGGGCTTTCATTACACAAGAAAACAACTGGAGAGCAGATGGTCTGGATGAAGATGAAGATGTCAGCTATGTCATTCTAGCCCTAATGGCCAAGTCTGATAAAACAGAAACAAGTTCTTCAAGTAATCAGGTAATTACTACAAACCTTGCACATTTATCTAAAGCTGAGTGTAATGATGCTATAAATGACATGTCTACAGAGTTATATCATTTGCGTGTTACACTTAAGTCTCTTATTAAAGAAAATGCTAAAATCAAAGAAAACAATTTGTTTTTGAGTGAGAGAAATAATGTGCTAGAGTCTCAGTTCATTAATTTTGAAAAATTAAGAATTGAGTGTAAGATTGCCAAGGAAGAATTAACTGAGTCCTTGAAGAAAGAAGAAATTTTGAGGAAGCAGCTCGAGCGTGAACATGAGGTGATTAAGGCATGGAAAACATCTAGAGATGTCCATGCTCAAATCACCAAAGTTCAAGAAATTGAGTCCTTCTGTGATGCAGCCTGGAAAAAGAACAAGGAGAAATTAGAACCAAATTTGGTGGATGGAGTGCTAACAGATGTAGACTCGACGGATGATGAGGATCATCCGTCGGATAACAAAAAGGGTTATCCGTCGACTGATGAAAATCCTCATCCGTCGGCTGTAAGCAAGCCTATCAGTAAAGCCAAACTTGTTAAGTTGAATGAAAAGTATGGATCTGTTTCCAAGAACTTTGTTCCAGGAGAATCGAGTCAAGTTAAGAAAGGGAAAAAGACTAATGTTGGTCACATGATTGTCAAACGATTAAGTGACAGACTTGAAAAGATTGAGGTGAAAATAGAGGCTAAAAAGAAAAATAATAGAAATGGTATAGTAGGGATTAACAAACACAATAACTACACACCTGATAAATATGCTCCCAGAAAAATCTGTGTCAAGTGCGGTAGTGTAAATCATTTGTCTGTTAATTGTAAATCTACCATGCCTACTTCCATGCCTGTGCCACCTCACTTTCCTAACATGAATGTCATGCCTCCCATGCCTATGAATGCTATGTCTACACAGAATATGAATGCATAGTTTGCTAATATGCCATTTGTACCTAATCCTTATTATGCTGCATTTAGTACGCCACAAATGCCATTTAGCATGCCTTACTGGAATAACATGTTCACTAATAGCATGTCATTCCCTGTTGATTATAATATGCATGATAATTATGTTGCAATGAATGGTTTCAAAGGCCCAACTCAAATGACTAAGGATGAATCTGATATCCCCAAGTCAAATGAGGTAAAGCCTAAGAAACAGAAAAAGAAAGCTAACAAGGCAGGACCCAAGGAAACTTGGGTACCAAAATCAACTTGATTTGATTTTGATGTGTACAGGGAAACAGAAAGAATCTTTGGTACTTGGATACTGGTTGTTCAAGACACATGACTGGTGATTCTACCCTGCTCACAAAGTTCAAGGAGAGAGCTGGCCCAAGTATTACTTTTGGAGATGACAGCAAGGGTTATACTGTGGGATATGGCTTGATTTCAAAGGACAATGTCATCATTGAGGAAGTTGCCTTAGTGGATGGTCTCAAACACAACTTGTCGAGTATCAGCCAGCTTTGTTATAAAGGCAACTCAGTAACCTTCAACTCAGAAGCCTGTGTTATGACTAATAAAAGAAGCAAGAAAGTGGTTCTCACTGGTGTGAGAAAAGGAAATGTGTATCTAGCTGATTTCAACTCATCTAATGCAGAATCTGTTACTTGTCTTCTCAGTAAAGCAAGTCAGGATGAAAGTTGGCTATGGCACAAGAAGCTATCCCATTTAAACTTCAAGACCATGAATGAGCTAGTAAAGAAAGAACTGGTTAGAGCCATTCCTCTAGTGGAGTTTTCTAAGGATGGACTGTGTGATGCCTGTCAAAAAGGGAAGCAGATTAAAGCATCATTCAGGAAGAAACTTGATTCAACAATTGAAGAACCTTTGCAACTACTACACATGGATTTGTTTGGACCAGTCAATGTGTTGTCCATCTCAAGGAAAAGATTTTGCCTAGTAATTGTAGATGATTTCTCGAAGTTCTCTTGGACATATTTCCTAAAGTCTAAAGATGAGGCTAGTGAAATCATCATCAATCACATAAGGCAAGTCAATAATCATCATGATTTCAAGGTTAGAAGAATCAGGAGTGACAATGGAACTGGGTTCAAGAATTCAATCATGAGAGCATTCTGTGAGGAAAATGGGATTCTGCATGAGTTTTCAGCAGCAAGAACTCCACAACAGAATGAAGTAGTGGAAAGGAAGAACATATCACTTATTGAAGCTGCAAGGACAATGCTTGAAGAATCTAAACTGCCAACATATTTCTGGGCTGAAGCTGTAAATACTGCATGCTACACTTAGAATATTTCCCTGATTAATCAAGCAAGATGCAAGACTCCCTATCAATTGTTCAAGAACAAGAAGACAACTCTAAATTTTCTTCATGTCTTTGGCTGCAAATGCTATATTATGAGAAATCAAACTGATCAAAATGGGAAGTTTGATGCTAAAGCAGATCAAGGAATTTTTGTTGGATATGATGTTCGTAAAGCATATAGAGTCTACAATCTAAGAACCAACATTGTTGTGGAATCAATACATGTTGTGTTTGATGATAAAGAGATTAAAGGACTGCAAGATGGAGATTACCATGAGAGCCTCAAATTCGACAATGTGGAGATGGTTAGTGATGACAGTGATGATGAAAGTGATCAAGAAACAGTATTAAAGGATAATGCAGAAAAATCTACTACCAATGAAGCACAAAACTCAACATCTGTCGAGTTACATAATGCTTCATCCGTCGGGAGGCAATCTGCGTTATCCGTCGGGAGACAACCAGTTTCATCCGTCGGTACTCAAAATTCACCATCCGTCGGTTATCAAAAGGAGCAGGAAGTCAGGATAGATAACCTATAAAAAGTTCCCCTTTCTCAAATCAAATATCCACAAACTTAGGGGAAGTTTCTAACAATCAAAACTCAATCACACATCAAGACAATAATGAGGCCTCTTCATCTAGAGGTAATCTACCTCAACAAAGGAAATGGACAAAAGATCACCCCTTTGAGCTCATAATTGGTGATATTTCTTCTAGAGTTCAAACCAGGAGAGAAACTCAAGAAGAATGTCTATACAACAGCTTTCTTTCCAAGGAAGAACCAAAGAAGGTAGAAGAAGCTTTGTTGGATCCTGATTGGATTTTAACTATACAGGAAGAGCTAAACCAATTTGAAAGGAATAATGTCTGGAAGTTGGTGCCCAAGCCTAAAGGAAAGAATCCAATAGACACCAAATGGGTATTCAGAAATAAGATGGATGAAAATGGCATAGTAGTCAAGAACAAAGCTAGATTGGTTGTTAAGGGCTATTGTCAACAAGAAGGAATAGATTTTGATGAATCATTTGCTCCTGTTGCAAGACTTGAAGCCATCAGAATCTTCTTAGCCTATGCAGCCCATGCCAATTTCAAGGTCTATCAAATAGATGTCAAAAGTGCCTTTCTGAATGGAGATTTGGAGGAGGAATTCTATGTCATTCAACCTCCTGGTTTTGAAGATCCAAATTTTCCAGAACGTGTCTATTATCTTTTGAAAGCACTTTATGGATTGAAGCAAACACCTAGAGCCTGGTATGACACTTTATCAAAGTTCCTTTTGGAAAATCATTTCACAAGAGGTACTGTAGATAAAACCTTATTCTTTAGAAATGTTAATGGCTCTAGTATACTTGTTCAAATTTATGTAGATGATATTATTTTTGGCTCTACATATGAGAAACTTTGGAAAAAGTTTGCCAAATTAATGCAAAGTAAGTATGAAATGAGTATGATGGGAGAACTAACTTACTTTCTTGGTTTGCAAGTTAAGCAAGTTAGTGGTGGAATATTCATTAGTCAAACTAAATATATTTTTGATCTTATAAAGAAGTTTGATCTAATGGATTGCACATCTGCAAAAACTCCTATGGCTACTGCAACTAAGCTTGAATTAAACACTACTGAAAAGTCCGTGGATATTTCAAGTTATAGGGGCATGGTCGGCTCACTTCTGTACTTAACAGCTAGTAGGCCAGATATAATGTTTGCTACATATTTATGTGCTAGATTTTAGGCTGATCCTAGAGAATCTCACTTAATAGCTATTAAGAGAATTTTCAGATATCTCAAGAGAACACCAAAACTTGGCATTTGGTACCCTAGAGATTCTGGTTTTGATCTAACTGATTATTCAGATGCAGATTATGCAGGTTGTATAATTGATAGAAAAAGTACAACAGGAACCTGTCAATTTCTAGGAAACAAGCTTGTGTCCTGGTTCAGTAAAAAGCAAAATTCAGTTTCTACTTCTATAGCTGAAGCTGAATATATTGTTGCTGGCAGTTGTTGTGCACAGATTTTATGGATGAAAAATCAATTGCTAGACTATGGTTTACAAGTTGAAAGGATTCCTATTTTCTGTGATAACATAAGTGCAATTGCCATCACTGAAAATCCAGAACAACATTCAAGGACAAAGCACATAGATATCAAGTACCACTTCATAAGGGAACATGTAATGAATGGTACTGTGGAACTATATTTTGTTCCAAGTGAGAAGCAGCTTGCAGATATCTTTACCAAGTCACTGGATGAATCCACCTTTTCAAGGTTGGTAAGTGAGTTAGGTATGCTTAATTATTCTTAAATCTATATGAGATAATTTGCAAGTTGAAAAGCAGCCAGAAATTTAATTAATTTTTCAATCTTGGATGAAATTTTGGCTAAGTCAAAATTTACATCTCGACAGATGATCTTTATCCATCGAGTTTGATCATCCGTCGGTATACTATTTGCCAATAAAAATCAATTATTTTTCTGGAATATTTTATGACTCGACGGATAACAGTCTATCCTCATCCGTCGAATTGTCTAAATCTTAGCTGTTAATTCCCTAAACATTATCCATCGAGTATACTTACAGTTTGTAAGCATAACACGACGGATAATGGGCGGAATTTTTACAGTTTATTTTTAAACGGCTATTTTAGGCAATTTTAATTGGTTACTTTATTTTACTTTATTATTTTTAGCAGTTATTTTTGAGATAGTATAAAAGCTCATTTATAGCTGCATCCTCCCAAAAGGATGTAGTTATTTAACAAAGCTCTCAACCAAGAGCACAGGCCAAGAAGGTTAGGGACACAAGCTCACCCCAAACTTATGCCAGAAAGAAGAAATCTAAAACCCTTGGGGATGCACAGGGTACACACACTGTGCAAACTGGTGCTAAAGACACAGTCACTGCACCTTCACAAATTCAGTTTGATGTGACTCCAATAAATGTGGAGTCATAACTAAAATCTCTAGTAATAGAAGCACCTCAAACACCAAACTCACCCACAAACTCACTGGATGTGGATATGATAAACACATCAATTCCTGATTCCCCTTCTTTAACTTTGTTGGGGAAGCCAAAATCTAGTGCAAGTGAGCATCATCTTTTAGATGATTTGTTGGCTCACTTGCCCATTCTTTCAGGAACTGTTGAATCATCTGTGCCCAAAATATCTTCAATCAGCATAGAGTCCACAATAGTTTCCATTCCTAGTTCATTCATTTCTACTCTCTCGATGGATATTGCTCATCCGTCGAGTAGTGATTGTATCCCGATGGATAAGCTTAACAGCAGTTATCCGTCGGATAGCAAAACCACTCACCCGATGGATATCACTCATCCGTCGAGTATCTCTGCACAACTTCAAACTTCATTTATTTCAAGTGTAGAAGAATTAGTGGTTGTACAGTCACTATTAGGATTGAGAGAGAATAGTGTTTTGAGTGAGAGTCTGGGTTGCTCCCAGAAAAAGGAGAGAAAATTAGTGAAATTATGCAATCCATATCTTCAGGATTGGCAAAAGAAAGTGAGAGGAGTCCCACCTTAGAAGATGAAGGTGAGGGTGTGAGCGTGGGGAGCCAGGGTGAGACCTTGATGCAACAAAAGAGAGAAATGCAGGTACTGAAGCTATAAGGATGGATGTCATTGCTAGTGAGTCAATGAATGTCCAGGATGCAGACAAGGATGGACTATCTTAGCAGTCTAAAGCTGTTATAGATTCCACCTCCCTTGATGCTGAGGCATTTACTCACCATGTTCCAGCTTATCAACTTCTAGCTGAACAGGGCAATGACAATGCAGAAAGGATGCTCAATCTGGTGCATACTACACAGTCCATGATAAGAGCTAAGGATGCCATCACAGCTTTGCCCTTACAGCTAGTGATGTGGATTATGAGACTGGTGGCTCAGCTAATTTCTTTGGTGATGAAAGTGGAGATAGTGAAGATGAAGCAATGGACATAGGGGGAGAAGTAGGTTCCAGTTCAAGATCAGGTATGCCATCATGGGTATTTTCAAAGCACTGTGATGAGCACTACTTCAGGACAACCCTGATCCAACTAATCAATCAGACAAATACTGCTCTTCAAACCACTACAAATGCCAGCATCAAGAAGCTCCTTCAGGCACATATAGCCTCTCTGCAACTTCAACAAATTCAAGGCTTCCAACATGCTAGGGATGTAAACACCATCAAGGGTGATATTGAGGAGATGAAGAAGGCCATTTCAGACAAGATGGATTCTAAGCTTCCAGAAGCTACAATGCTTGACATCAAGAGGTAATTAAGGAAAAATTCTGATCTTGCAACCAAGATAGATTCCTTGGATATAAGAATATCAGCCATGGAAGCATCTTTAACAGCCATTCACCTTCATCAAGCCCAACATACAGATTTACTTCAAAAACTGGTGGCTGCTCAAACCCCCTCATCTACTCAACTTGATGATAACAAAAAGGGGGAGAAAGGATCAAGTGAGTGGGGAGGCTTCAAATTCAAATCAGTAAAGTAATTATGCCTTCAATTACTATTTCAAAACCACCAGTCGCAGACAGTATAGATCTGATAAATGCAGCAGCAGCCAGCATTAGAGCAGCTGAAATGAAGCAGTTGAAGCCAATCAACTGGGAGAAGATTGATGAGGATATACAAAAGAAGTTTGGACTAGTCAAGGAGCCAGTAAAGTCAACCATCCATCACTCTCAAGTCAAGCAAATTTCTGTGAATGAGATGAGTATGAACTATCTGGAAAGGGGACAGTCATCTTGCATCAAATCTCCAAAGGCTGAAATAATTCTAAAATTAAGGGTGAATTATCCAAAATTATCATTGAAGAACCCTTTGGATACTGTGTATGAGACACCTAAGCCTGATGAAAAGAAGCTTCTGTCAAGGTCAATTGATTTCTACAAAGATCCAGCTGATTCAGCTTTGAAAAAGAGAATTGCTAAAGTTTTCAGGAATAGGAAAAAAATTTGTGTGGTGGCTGGACACCCTCAATTTGCTGAAGCAAAGAGAGAAGAAAAGGCCAGATTGAAGCAGGAAAAAAAGCAAGCTGCTCTAGATGCTAAAAAGGCTAAACAAAAGAAAGATCAAATTGCTATCTTGGCCAAGCTACATGCTGTAAATTCATCACAACAAATTCCTATTCAACCATCTGAAATCATTGAATCTCAAGATCCAAATAAGCAAGTTGAACAATAGAAGAAGTCTCCAATAATCAAGGAATTGGCTAAAAGAACCAAAAGGAAACTGGACATTATTGATAAGGAATTGGAGAATCAGTTTCCCAAGGAATTTACTTCAACTACAACTCAAGCATCAAAACCCCCTGTGGTATTTGAAGATATCAAGGTGGTGGATCCTTACAGGAACATTCATGGTGAACCTATTGTGCCTAAGGATGAGCCAATAGAATGGGAGAACATACCAATTCCTGACTTCAATTAACCAATCCTCAGCAAGCCAAAAAGAACAAAGTCAAGAGCAGTCAAGAAAGTGAAGTTGTCACCTCTCAGATCCAAATCTCTAGTCAAAGCTCAATCTAAAGTCAACAAAGGAGATTATGTGTACTTGTGTGACATCAAGGAGTTTTCTGATCTAAACCTCTATCTAGTTGAACTAGATGAAGTGAGAGGAATTGATACATACAGAAACCTACCTGAAAGGTTAGTGTTCAAGTACAAGGGAGGAAAGGAGATTCAGTGGCCACTTCACAGGATCCTTCAAGAAAGCCAAGCTGTACTGATTAAGGTTTATTCATCTTTCAAGAAGAACTTTGGGTTCAATGTTACTGCAAGAAGATTGGTACTGAAGAAGATTAAAGAACTAAGGAGTGTTTGAGCTAAAGATGCACTCCCAAAGACTCATCATCCCTTACATAGGGAGAATAGTGCATCTAAGGCCCTACTGGCTGATGGAGTTTATGGATGACAAAGGAGTGATAAGATTTTTCTGATTAGAAGACCAATTGAGCATCTCTAGCAATGAGACTCTCTTGGAAATGCAAGAAAAGCTAAATCTCTCAGAATCTGATGAACTGGAATTCCACAGGCAGCTCCAAAATCAGATTGAAGAAAACAACAGAAAGCTTGGAAAGAGATCCAGACCTTTAAGGAACTAGATAAATCTGCTCAGGCTAGAGGAGCATCTTGAAAATGACTGTGAGCAAAACTTTGTATATTTTGTTATTTAAAGCACTCTTCAGTATTATCTACTTTCTTTTAAAGTTGTATTTTTAGGGTGTTTTATTATCATCAAGTATCTCTTAATTTATGGCTACAATTCCAGTAGACATAAATTGGGGGAGATTGTTGTGTATATGTTGTGTACTTGATGATTTCATGAACAAAACACCTTGGTAGATTTTACTTAGTGAAAATGTAGCACTCGACGGATAAGGATTATAGTCCCGACGGATAACTCATTTTAGTCCCGACGGATGATGACTTATTATCCATCGAGTGAGTAGCTTATGTAACTATAAGTCTGTAGCACATTTCTGCATACACATTATTTAAAATCTGAAGTAGTACCTAAGTCATGTTAACTGTAACTAGATATGCAGAATAGGTTGATTAATTGTACATAGATGATGTCTTGTAATTCTGCATAAATGAAATGAAGTCAAGTGCCTGATTGCTACCCGACGGATAAACAACAATGAATTCGACGGATGATCAACAACCCTACGGATGATCATTAACTCGACGAATGATCATAAACCCGATGGATAAAGAATTTAAATATCTGTTGACAGTGACAAGACAGTCACATGCGTCAAGTGTATGCTAATGGAATGTGGTAGCCTATTCAACTGGGTTTTTGAGAACAAAGAAGCATTGCCATTTCCATGCTATTATGAAGATATTCAAAGATGCTGGAATAGAGTAATGAAGTAGCATTGTGTTAGACTTGATAGTTTTTGTTTTATTATCTTGTCTTATTGCTTTGTAATCTTGGTGATATATAAACCAAGAAGCAACAATAGAATAGTAACTAAGGAACCAAGCAACCAAGAGAGAAACATTTGTAAGCTATATTCTTAGCATTTCTCTCATTCTTAGTTGTTATTATTTTGTAAGCAGCTGTGAGCTTTTTGCACACAGAGTTCTCTCGATATATATTATATATCTCTGGTGGAATCATTCAAATCCACCAGAAAGTTTTTAAAGACTCTTATTTTTAATTACTTGTGTTTTGATTCATTTCAAGTAACTATTCCGCATTCTGCTAATCAATTCACACTTATATATATATATTTGAGTTAGAACATTTTTATTTAAGAAAAAGTTTCAAGAATTTCATTCAACCCCCCTTCTGTAATTCTTGTTACATTGTTAAGGGACTAACAATTTCAAGCTGAACCAAAAGAATCTCATCTAATACCTGTTTAAAGAATATTTAGATACCTTAAGGGAACTCCAAATCTTGGAATTTGGTACCCTAAAGGTACATGTTTTGACCTAGTTGGCTATACAGATTCAGATTTTGCAGGTTGTAAGATTGACGGGAAAAGTACATCAGGAATCTGTCAGTTTCTTGGAAGAAGATTGGTATCCTGGCATAGCAAGAAGCAGCACTCAGTATCCACATCAAATGCTGAAGCTGAATACATAGCTGCTGGAAGCTGTTGTGCTCAAATCTTGTGGATGAGGAACCAACTCCGGGATTATGGTCTGTTGGTATCAAAGATCCCAATATTCTGTGACAATACAAGTGCAATAGCAATCTCAAACAATCCAGTTAGGCACTCAAGAATAAAGCATATTGATATCAGGTATCACTTTATCAGAGAGCATATCACAAATGGCACTGTGGAGTTACACTTTATACCCACAGAGGATCAAATTGCAGACATCTTCACCAAACCACTTGATGGAAACACTTTTTCTAAGTTGGTTAGTGAACTTGGGATGTTAAATATTTCTAATTAGTTTTAGAAGTCAATAACTGCAATTTATTCTGGTTAAATTCACTTGTTGTTTAAATTCTATATCTTAAGGATATCTGAATTTACATGTCATTAATTATTTCTCGTAAATCAATCATTTATGTGCTTATATACAATTTATATATATGATTGAGCACATTCATATTAGGGCTGTCAAAAAAATTCGAAAAATCCGATATTCGTCCGAAAAATCCGCATTCGTATCCGAAATAAAGCGGATATTATCCCTATCCGAAACAAAGCGGATATTATCCGTATTCGAATCCGACGATTGCGGATACGGATACGGATATAGGCATATTCGTATCCGATAATATCCGTATCCGATAAATATATTTTATATTTAAATATTTAAATAATTTAAAAATATATTATATTAAATTTATAATATATTTATGTGTATATAAATACATACATATATATATACAAGGATATATTATAGATTATGTTTGTAAAATTTTATAGACATGGAGAAAAAAATCATTTGAGTTCAACAATTTAAAGATAACGATTATATTGAAAAGATAAATAAAAAATTAATTTAAAAAAAAATTAAAAATATGATTAAATCACTTTATCTCTTATTTTAATTTTTAAAAATGAATTGTTAATTTTTAATATATTTTTTCTAATTTTTTTTCATTTTTTTTAAAATTTTAATTAGAAAATAAAAAATCTGATTTAAAATCGGATTTGGATCCGGATATTATCCGTATCCGGATAGTATCCGTCGGATCCGGATCCGGATATAATTCTTTAAATATTTTCGGATTCGGATACGGATACGGATATGGATTTTCGGATTCGGATCCGGATACGGATATAGGCAGATCCGTATCCGAATTATCCATTTGACAGCCCTAATTCATATTGATAAATCTATTTAATTTAATTTTAGTGGACTTTAAGTTATTAATATTTGAAGGGGCTCATCGAAATTAATATTAAATATATTGCAGCATAATTATTTTTCACAAAAATATAATGTCATCAATAAAATGATAGCATTTGTATAAGTAGTGAAATATATTTGTGATTTATTTTTTTTGAAACTTGAGCAGCTCAGAAGGTGTTAGGTCGCAATAGAGAAAATGACTTAGAAATTTTCTAAGTATACCTCATCTGTGTCGCCACAGAGAGATTGACTTAGAAATTTTCTAAGTATACCTCATCTGTGTCGCCACGGAGAGATTGACTTAGGAATTTTCTAAGTATAACTCTTCTGTGTCACCATAGAGAAGTTACTCAGAAAATTCGCTAAGTAACAAATCTCCTGTGTCGCCACAGAGGATTAACTTAGTATTTTTTTTTCTAAGTGTAGTTCCTCTGTGTCGCCACAGAAGAATCATTAGCACCAACTCATATCTGTGTCGCCACAGAGACACTACAGTGCTCTGTGGTTGCCACAGGTAGCTGTCGCCACAGAAACACTTGTGTTTCTAATTTGCTAGTGTGTTGCGAGTATATATATACATACATCTCAGTTTTTTCATTCATATACACACAACAACAAAATCGCAGGAGAAGAAATTATTTTTGTTTTGATCAAATCATTAAAGACCTCTGCCAAAATTTTAATTTTTTACAGATTCTGAAAGCCCATTACACAAGGATCATTTTAAGACCAGTTTCAACAAATTTCACCGGTTATTTGTTGAAATCGATTTGCACTTAATTTTGTGTGTTTAAGGCTTTGTTTGGCAGTTTTAATTGATTTGGTTTTTAACCTAATTTCTTCCTTAAGGTTGTGTTTGGTTTATTAATTGAGTGTGTGTTAGAAGTTTATTACTATCTATTTATTTCTTTTAATAATTCGAAGGGCACGGTTGAATTTATTTTAAATCTAAATTTTTATTCTCATTTTATTTAAATGGCCAATAATATTCAGATTCCAAAAACAAATTTTGTTTCAATTGTTGAACGTGATCCAGTGTAAATGGTACACTTTGAGTCTTGGATCCATTTTTTAAACGAACACTCAATTGTGTGTTTCGCATTAACTACTAATATGAAATTGAATGTTGAGCTTCTCAGGCATATACATACAACAGCTACAGATTCTTCTGAAGATGCAAAGTTAGCTTTTTTCTTTGAAATTGGTGATGATACAATCAGAATTACAGAGGACGACTTCAATGAACACCTTCAGTTACCTCGTGATAATTTTGATGACACTCTAGAAGATTAGGAATTACTCAGTTTCTTTAGAGCAATAAGGAGCATAATGACAGCAAATGATGACTTACCAAGGCATATCAACAAAAGTCATCTTCCGAAGGAATGGAATCTATTCTTCAATATATTATCTCACTGCTTGGCTTCCAAGACGGCTGGATTCCACAGACTAACTATCTTCAATCAAGTTGTTGGGGTTGCTGTCGCGAATAATCTTCGCATTAACTTTGGACGGTTATTCATGAAGCACATTTTGGAGAACCAATCAAATCGTCAGAACTTTATCCTATACGCAAGGTTCATTCAGATAGTGCTCAATGGAAAACTGTCAAAAGCCCAAAATGTGATGCCCTCAATCTCGGGGTTAGGAAATGAGGACCCACACACCTTTAATCTAATAATTAAATAAGCATAAACCCCGATTAACTACTAACAGGATAAAACAGGATAAAGTATGAGACAAGATTACAACTACCAATCATAAAATATAACTTACAACCCCAAAATAATATTAAATAAACATAATCGATTCCGGCTTGGAACCGACAGATAACCCATTGTATCTTTACAACTCTCTGGCTAAGCGCTTGCTCACTCAAAAACACCACTACCTGCTCTGGCAACCGGAAGCCCTCAACACGATAGGGATCACCAGGTATGCTCTTACGAGCAGTGCACCTAAGCCTGGCCATCTTCTTGCTTAACTACCATGGTTAGATTAAAACAAAACATATGAGTATAAAACTCAGCAAGTAACTATAGAGCAGTTCTAAAATATAAAATCCATAATATACTTTACCAATCTCTGGGCATTCTACTTTATCTGATCTAGGTGGCAGATTTCTATCTTTCGGGTTAAGAAAGGGGTTATGAAGGAAAAATGTGGGGCCTTCAAGGAACAGGGCTCATAGTAGGGTGAAAGCCGACATTCTTCACAAATCATTAAAGGATCAGAACAGATCTTTCAGAAAGGAAAGCGATAATATTTTCATTATATGGAATCAATTATATGATCAACAGATAAAAATCAGGGTTCACGAGCTTTAAGCTTCACAATATCACAATCAACTTTTTTCACAACAATATAAACCATTTTTCATTTTCAAAGAATCAATTACTGAATAGAAAGTTTCCATTCCTTTTTAAATAATCAATATAGGACCCTTGATTGGATCACTTTAACTTTCATTTCATTATAATACGGGTGATCAGCCCGTACCGACCTCCATCCGGTCTTTAAGGTACCAATCGGCATAATTTCAGCCTTAAACTGGACTAGCCCCGCTAGCCTCTTACCATGACTGGACTAGTCCCACTAGCCTCTTACGTCCAATCCAATCCATCAGGAATTCATTTGGAAAACCTTAAGTTGGAAAAATAGTAGGTTTTCTAAATTCATTTTATCATTACCAAGAATATGAAATCATTCAGACTCTTTCAAGTCAAAACTCATTCTTAGATTCAATTTCAAGAAATCAAAGTGAAGGAAACGAATCAAGGATAATCAAGATGAAATTTCTAGGTGTTTTGAATCAATGATAGCAAGGTACTTAAGTTAAAAGAATCAGACTATTCCAAGGATCAACAGGGAATATGGTGATCAAAGAATATGGCATCATTACAAGGGGTTTGTAAGGGTATTTATAGGGTTTATAACAGTTCATGGCATAACAAATAATTGGAACAGAAAAGATAGGTTACCAAAAGGTTAAATCAATAAGCTTATCAATAACAGTTTTACAAGATCAAAGACAGGGTATCTTAAATTAATAACAAGGGTTCATTATTTTAACAGTTCAATACTCTACATGGTATGAACAATATTCTCTCTATCACAAGTAATTAGAGTTACTTGCCTGAATTCGCTTTCCTGTTTCACGAAGGTTGAACTACTGCCACCTAGTATACTTTTCCCTTTCCTAGCCTCAATGCCCTCACGTTCCGAATCTACAATCAAAACCAAAACCTCAATTAGTTTCTCAACTCTCGTTCCCGGAACGATCACTCAATACAATAGCTCGACTATACTCCTGACTCGAACTATACGAGTATAGCTTATATACACACATGCACATAGCACATAACATATTCTTTTCTTATAGCCTTTATATCTCCATATATAAATACTCGATCATCAACTTATACTCGCTAAATCATGACTATTCCACAAATCAAACATTTATAACTCAAACGAGTACACGATTTCATTCATAGCTAATTACTTACGACCATAGCTTAACAATCAACTTAATTTCCTTCCCTTTTTATCCTTAATTCGAACCAAAACCACAATCAAACAAACAAATCCAAAGATTTTCACATATAAACACTCAATCATTCTATCAATTACCAAAAATCAAATCTTGACCTTTATTTCCCATGGCCTATTCGGCCTTAACACTTATCACAATCAAGAATCAAACATGCAAAACCCTTATTTGACATGCATCAACTATATCGTCCCGAACTAGTTTAATTTCATTCTTACAACTCATTTAAACTCATAATTCAAACGTAATCATGGATGATCACTCAATTTAACACTTAATTCAACTTAATCGAGTAGAAACATTCGAAATTTCCAAGAATCACAACATGCATGCATCAATTTGGACTTCTAACCATAACTTATTCTCATTACTCTACCAATTATAAAAATAATTATCAATAAGTCATTCACATCAACAAAATCAACATGATCTTCCAAAAATATTAAGGGCCATTCGGCCTCTTCAAAGAATTCCCACATGCAAACTCAATTTCAAACCCTTGCATCTTAATCACGCTAATCTTTTAATCATTATGCTAGATTAACATTCATATCCAACAAAAATCAACTTATTAACTATTTGAACTACAAAACCATTCGGCCCTTTATCAAAATACCACATACAAACACAAATATTCGATTTAAAGATACTAGAGCTCAGTTTTTAACATCATTGCTCACCACCGGTTCACCGGAGTTCATCACCAGTGGCGGTGGCATTACGGTGGTGCCCCCATTCGGGGTTTTCCAACCTTCAACCACCAATTTCTCAAGTAATTACACACATGCAAGCACACATCTTCACTTTAAATCATTCAAGAACCAAAACCCTTTTGTTTTCATGAAAATTGAATTTAAAACCACCAAATTCAACTTTGGTTTTTCTCAAAAACTTGAAGATAGTGACATGCATGTACATATATGGGTAGATAACACAAAATCTCACACAATCATGGTTCTATAACCGAAAAAGGATGAAGAACAAGTGCGAGATTGAAGAGAGAGTGTACCGAGAGAGAGAGAGAGAGAGAGAGAGAGAGAGAGAGAGAGAGAGAGAGAGAGAATTCCCGAGAGGGAGAAGAAAATGAAAGAAAAGAAAGAAAAGAGAGAAGCTCGGGGTAAAAAGAAAGAAAAGAGGAGGTGGGTGAGGTTATATACTACCAAGGGAGGGGTAGTATGGTAATTAGGTTATCTCATTTCTGATTCACTTTTTATACTTAAAAGAAAACGAATTTGATCTACAAATATCTCTCTCGAAAGAGATGAATTTGATTCGAATGATAATTTTAAAACGTAAATTTTGAAATTAGCTTTCCAACCATTACTCATAATAAGATTTTGAGCGTACGGTTGATTTTATATGATTTTTACAAGTCTGTGCTGATAATAACATTTTATCACATAAAAATTAATTTAAAATGCAACGATCACTAAATAAATCCGTTCATCATTTTTAGAAAGTCTACAGGATTATTTTGAAGATATCAGAACAAATCTCATGCCTTTATCTTACTCAGATAATTTTATAAACATGTGCGAAGGTTAAATAAACCTTTATTTAAATCAGATAATTCCCTTAAATCCATAAAATATCAACAGATCACGTAATCATGCATACAAATAAACAAGCACACATACGAACACATCACAACTCATGTCTGATCAAAGAAATTGTTCTTCTTTAATATTATTCCTTTTTACGCGTACCGGGTCACGTTAAACCTGACGGCCCGACGATCAGCGTTTCAATTACGCTTCTCAATATCTTTATCGACCGACACGTCATTAGGACGTAACACTCTACTCAAGCATTTCATTACACATAATATCACATTATTCACATTTTAAATACCTTAATCCCTTTTTAGGACGGGTTCCGTTCTACTTGACGGCCCAACAACACAGCTTAACTCCTAAGCTGACTCTTTAAATTGGAACGCTTCTATTTACGCTCCTAGATTCTAATATACAATAAAGACAAATAAATCATCACTTAATCACATATTTTATAATCACATCACATAAATCATATTTTATTGAATTAATCACGTCGCAAACTTCTCAGTCGCCACAAAAAAAACATCAACTCACAGTGACATATTGGAAGATCCTCATGTCTTGTCTCAACTGTTAGTGACTAAGTTACACAAGAAAGGGAACTATCCAAACTCAGAGGTTGCTTTCCTAACAGACCACATGATAGATGCCTTTGCCACTATCAATGCTCAATATGAAGAAGAAGAATAAGCTGAAAATGCACCTGAAGCTGAAGATGAACCTCAAGCTGAAAATGACCCACAGGATAACATTGATCATGAACCTGAAGAAAATGTGAATGCAGAAGCAGATCAACCTGATCCTGAGCATGGTGATCAAACAGAGGCTGAAGTTGGAAAAGAACAAGAAGCTAAACCTGAAGATTCTCCACAACCACAACCTGAAGTTGCTAGTCCACCACATCAAGCTGCTGAGTCTACTCATTCTAATACATCCGTCTATAGACCAATCTTCTCAGGTATGGGTACTTCTGCTATGAGTCATACTTTTGAAGCATGCTCTGATTTCATTAGCATAGATCAATTACACCTTGATTCTCAACACACACACACCTACTTGTTGAACAAGTAGATAGGCTAGGGATTGAATTTGGCATGCCACAAATTCATAACCACCCTCTAGAGCCCAACCAAACACCGTCAACTCTCCTAGCTCAAACCCTGGAGTATAAGGACCCCATGCAAATAGAGGGAGAAACTGCACTCGATGCAGTAAATAAGGAAGGTACTTTGAGAGAACCCGCAGCTCTGTCTCCTATGAAGCAAAGTAGTGAACATCCTGAGACAACTGTAAACCTCCAGGTATCTTCTCAAAAGGATTCTCTGGCTAAAAAGGCAACTACACAGTTACTAGATCTATCTTCTCAACAAGGTAGATCTATTGAAATTTGCTCGTCATCCACGGCATCCTGTAACGAGTCAAACACCTTATCCAATATCCAAGCTCTTGAAGCTTTAAATTAGTCGATTAGAAGAGTACTATTTGGTAAGGAAGTATTGATGGAAACAGGGGATTCAACCATTTTACGGTTAGAATATCATGTTCAAGGTCCTTCAATGGATTAACTGCCTTCACAGATGTTAGGAGAGAGTGCTGTAATCGCTGCCAAACCTAGCACAACACTTACCTCCCCAGGACTAATAAACCTGGATGTATTTGTGGATAGTGGATCCGACGTAGGCGCGGATCGGCAACTCATTGGCGATGAACCAGATTTAACTGGTGAGCCTGAGGGGAATGTATCTTCACAGATACAAGGGGAAGCTGGGGATCAGATGTCAAATATGAAGGCCCCAGTGCTCCCCCCCAGAGATTCTAACTCTGGATGAGTCATCTCCTGATGATAGGTAACTTGTCTTAGACAAGGATAGGGATTTGCGAACTCCAATTGTACCACTGCTGACCTCCTTAAGGATGGCTCAAGTGTCTTCTGCAGGTATACTTGGAACTCGGAGCTTTGAGCGGAGTGAACTTGTGAGAATGAGTGACACACATGACCCTAAACCGAGTGATAGAGTGATGAGCGATACACTGCGAGAAGCCTGTGAAACACCTACCATCCAAACTACACCTATAGATCTATCAAACTATGTCATTAAAGATTATCTTAAAGAGCAGCTAGCTTTCAAAGACAGTTATCTCAAGGAACAGCTGGCTCTTAAAGATCAACACTTTCAGACATAACTATCTCTCAGAGATCATCATCAGATCGCCAGTCTTTCCGATCAACTTGAACATCAGCAAGCAACATTCACTAGTTTACGAGAATTCGTTGAGCGATCTCTCTCTCATACAGGAAAAGGAAAAGCAATTACCAACACTAAGCCCAAGATCCCAGTTAGCAAGCAAGCGCCGCTCCTGGTCTCATCTGAAGCAACTCTTGCCAGTACTGGGCCAATGACCTCAGTCAGTAAGCAACTGCCTATTTCTCTTGAGATCCCTGTTTCAACCTTACATGCTCAATCAACACCAGCTCTGAAGGATAACCCAACTGAGGGGGAGAAAAAGGTAGTAGAACAAGAAAAATAGATGTTGATGTTACTGTTAACCTATTTCAAGATGCCTTTCAGACTGCTGGTACTTATGATGAATTTGGAGATGAGATGGAGGAAGAACTAGAAGAGAGAATTGATGAAAGGGTGCTCCTTAAGGAAAGATTTTCAGAGGAGAGTGCGACATCTCTGGGGGGGAGCAATCAGGACATCTGAGCCAAATCCTTACAACTCAGAGAAATCTACTATCTCAGATATATTCTCCAAAATCCCTATTCTCTGAAGATGAACTAGAAGAAGGTGAAATAGATGAAAGTTATGTTCTGATGGGGTGTGAGCCAAGATTCGAGAAAGTGGCTACAGAAGAAAGAAAGATTATCTCTGAGGATGAAGAGTTTGAAGATGAAGATGCTTTCTCAGATTACTGTCTGTTCTATGGACTTCCAGAGAAAATAAATCGCTCTTATGTAGAGATTCAAGAAGAAATAGAAAGATCAAAAGCAGGAATTCAAAGAGCCATTCAAAGAAGGAGGAACAGAGAAGAGAGAGAAGCATATCTCCGAGCTAACAGGAAAGGAAGCAAATGGGAAGATATAAGGAAGAAAATGGACAAACCAGAAATATATCACTATTCAGACCCTGGTAACTCTAATCTGCTGAGAACTGTGGAACATTACAGAAAAGAACATGATAACATCCATGAGTTCTATGATCAATTCAACAAAATAATTACTGGAACTACTGTGAACATTCTGAAGAATGGATGGAGAATCACTATCAATCACAGAGATGGTCTACAGATGAAGGTGTCTACCAGTGTACTGAAAAAGTTGAACATTGTTGAACTATTTTTCCTAGCATCAAAAATCCCATGGCTGAAATCGAATGAGAACGAATACTTCAGAGACAAACTTTGGAGAATGTGATGGATGTATCTCCTCAAGCATTTATGTATCCATTTGTGATCAAAGTATTTGCAGATGGTAGGATGCAAAACATCACCATGTCTGACTAACACATAAGAACCATTCGTTATCTACAACTTACTTTCCTGGAAAGTCAACTCAGGAGCAAAAGAGCTAAACTAGTAGCTCCAAATGTTAAGAGATTTGAAGCAGACCTCAGAGTTGCTGAAGTTTTATATGCTTATAGGCTCAATGATAAGATGATCAGAGACACAGAGAAGGATATGAAGAAGGTTACGAGAGTGTATCATGAGATGGTGTTCATCAATGGGGAAGCAGAGATTAATCTTCTGAAAGACAATGAACCCGTAATCAGCACTGACAGTGAAGGGGAGTTAGTCTTTATAATCAATAAAAGCAAGATCAGAATCAAAGACTTTAGGACAAGTGAATCAGACTCAATACAACAAGCCTTGATGGATGTCAAACTATCCACATGCAAAGAAGACAAGGTTGCTTTGATTCCTATCATAAAGGTACTTGATGAAGTGATGGAGGAAGAATCAATCAATAACACCAAGAGAGTATGAACAGTCTTCGTAATGTCCAAAAAATCATCTCTATTGTTTGATCTTGTTCCTAAATGCACCAAAGTCAAATACCTTGAGATAATGCTTCATGAACTGAATAATCCACCTCCAGTCAATGCACTTGAGATAGAAGCTCGTGATTGTGTGCAAGCTAGATTGAATGAGCTGAAGAGTCTCCTCCAAAACCTTCAGTTCCTAAGAAGAAAGCCTCTAAGAGAAAATCCGATCAGCCTCAAGAAGAAGAAGGAAGCAGGAAGCAGAAGAAGACAAAGACAAAGAAGACATAGAGTATAAGTTCAGGCTAGAGGAACACTTCTTTGTAATTTGTATCTTAAGAAATCTGGAAATGAATATGTAATCCAGAATGTATTTAATATTTGTATATGTTTTATAGTTAGTACTTTTTCTTATTATCAGTTGAGTTATCCTTAGGGATTTGCTTGTCTAACTCTAACAATCAAATAGGGGGAGATTATAAAGCATAATGTAATGTAACATGTAATCGAGGATTTATAACTCAGCATGAAAACAAAAACAGATAAACAATATTAAACTGTGAAGCACAGGATCCTTTCAAACGAAGACAGGATAAACACAAAGAACCAAATTATGTGATTAATTCATTAAGCCCTTTAACAAATCATGGGAAGAAGTTCATTGTTATGTTCAAGCAGCCATGAAGAATAAGACATCAAAGGGCTTTAGATATCAGTTACATGTATTGATTTCAAATGTTAACAAATCAAGGGTTCAGTGAAAGAACCAATGGATAAACATCAATTTGTATCAACTCATGAACACAAGACAAATTGAATTAGGATCCTCACAATGCTAGCTGTTTGTGAACCAGACTAGTGCACCAAACATCAGCATTCAAGAAAGTAATTTGATTCAATTAACAGAAGAAAAATGATTGATACATTGAAGAATGGTTTGACACAGAGCCAAAATATTCTAAGTCATGACAGCTCTCTCTACCTGTCCCCACAGAAGCTGTAACCACAGAGAAATTACTCTAAGGCAACTCTGTCGCCATAGAGTTGTCGCCACAGAAGGTGTAACCACATAGAAATTACTCTAAGGCAACTCTGTCGCCACAGAGTTGTCGCCACAGAAGCTGTAACCACAGAATTGTTCAAGGCAACTCTGTCGCCATAGAGTTGTTGCCATAGAGCTTGTCGCCACAGAGCTTGTCGCCACAGAGCTTGTCACCACAGAGGAAGCACAGGGGAAAGCTTGTCGCCACAGAGCTATCGCCATAGATGAGTTATTCACAGAATTGCATGCAGCAAAATTAATGAATTGTGTGGACAATAATTGGCCACCTGTCTATTGAATTTTGAAAGACTACAAAGCAGCAATTGAATGTAATTCATTTAGTTAGTTATCTTCCTCAGCAAACACATAAAGTTTACGAGAGCTCCATTAAAGCTTCACATTTATTATCCTTGTAAACATATTGTTATGCTGCTGAATTTATTGTAGCTAATCAATACTTTGATTAGATTGTAGCAACCTCAAGGTTTATATTAATAAAATAATATATTCCTCAAATTGTTTTGTGTTGTTTTTGATTATGCACTTTTAACGAAGAACTTGAAACGAATCGCAAAAGATTGTAGGTATCGTATTCAACCCCCCTTCTACGATACTTTGGGACTAACACAGACTTTAAGTGTTACAAGTACAAAATACAAATTTAGATAACAATACAAATTACTTAGGATTGACAAATTTTCTTAGTCTTGTTGAAGTACATGCATATCTTTTACAATAGAATTTATCAGGAATACCCGATAAATCAATAGGCTAGGGGAAATGATACGTGGTCCAATCAATGGTTGTGGTACCACCAGAACTAGAACCAGTCTCAACAGTCTTATCGATTTCGTTAACCATCTTGCTAATAATAATATAACACAAATAATCTCTTCAAGATTGTTGGTAATATCTAACACTACGCGTAATAATGGGAAAGTTATATAATTAGGATTAACAAGAACATGCAAATAACCAAGTAACGAAACAAAACACGTAGGAAGAAACAACAATATATGATCAATAATTGAATTAACAAAGAGAGAATAGAACACTGGGCTCTAACAAAAGCTTTATTAAATCTGAAAGTACTATCAATAGCTGAGGCGCCTAGCCTTCGAGAAGCCTAGACTATTTTTGAATATATATTGCCCCACTTACGTTGTATTAGGTTGCAACAATATCACTTCCAGGATACAACAGTACAGAGCAATGCATCCACAATCACGTAATGCTCAACAATAACATGTACCTTAGTTCACCCAGAAAATATATTCTATAATCTCTATGTTATGGAGGAGAGAAAAGGAGAGAAAAAGAAGCAGCTAGGGTTTCACAAATCTGTGTCTTCAGTATATACTCTTCCAAATGTTTAGTTATGTATATAATACGAAATAAAATGTGATTGAAGATATTCATTAATTAAAATAAATATTCTGACTTAATATGCATTCAATAGAATATATCTCAAAATCTGAAATGGAACGGTCAACCCATCAGTATTTACCACAATAAATCCTGATCCCGCCCATCAGTATTTACCACAACAAATCCTGACCAGGCGTCAGTATTTATCAACCTCAGCAAATCCTGACCAGGCGTCAGGATTTATCAGCTTCAAAAAATCCTAATCAGTATTTATTCCAGCAAATCAGAGTTTGTAATTTCTAATCAGCAAATAATGATATTCCCTGTTACACAGATTCAATATTCATATTAAAACAATATAATAAGTCAGTAAATATTTTAATTAAACAAGCAGTAAAATTTCTCGCATACGCGAGACGCCGAGACGTTCTCCCAAATTGCCCTTCGACCCGAGTCGAGTCAAGTCGAGTCGAGGCGTGGCGAGGCGGCGATGTCGCGTGTGTGAGCGTGCGCGTGAGGCACACAATAATATTAGGCACACCCACATGCCTTAGTAATTGTATACTACTCTTGCACATGGTACTATATAAAGCACCCCACCCTTCTTTACCTTATTAATTTGGGATAAACCCACACAACCCATTTTAAGCTACTAACTTCACCTCACTTTCTATATGGATTACACTAAGAAAATGACTTAGATCCGAACATGAAAGTTTAAGTCCTCATATCAAGGATCATCCTCCAACAATTAGTTTATGGAAATTACATCAAGAACATGTCTAAAAAAAACCTCAAACTTTCCATTTTCTAATAGACTCTAACTGGAGCAGCCCATAATTAGTCCTAGAAGACAGCCTATGAATTTTACATCAGAATCCAATTTATTTTGGGAAAAGCATTAAAACTCTTTATTAAATTAGGTTTTATATACTGTATATAGAAAACCATAATATGTTATATTATATAATAGTTAGAGAGCCGTACTTTTAAGAGAAAATGGGAAGAAGCAATTTGAGAGCGAGGTTGGAAGAAGGAGAGAATGGATTCGTCCTAATTCTAAAGGAACTTTTCAAGTTGTATTCTTTGTACTTCAATTTCTACACTCATGGTTTGCAATCTAAATTTATATATTTTTTATATAATCATGAGTAGTTAAACCTTTAATACAAGATTTGGGAAGTATCCTCTGATTTGTTGTGTTGTTTAGTTGTATTGTGATTTCTTGTGATTGTTAATTTTTTATTGAGGTCTTAACACAATTAAGGGAGTCGCGAAGCTTTAATTTTATCTATAGGAATCATAACGAATTGGGAGAGGAGTTGTAATTCTAGTACATGATATGATAGACATAATTGAAGTATTAAATCGGGAGATTGACATGCGAATTGTAAGACTAAAAATCCGTGGTTCCTAATAGTTTATAATTGTACTTTGTATGACCATGGGAGTGGCGTTCAAGGGATGATTATAGGCATTATAATCTACCTTGGGAAAGGATTTTATAAATATTAGAAGGATTGTTTTTAACAAAACAAGATACACAAATTATACATTCATGATAGCCATTGAAGAACCTTTATTCTTGGATTATTTTCTCTCACACTTGTTATATAATTTTTATTTGTTTATTAGATTAATTAGTAGATAATCATACACCGCCAAATTATTTCTCACACTTCTGAACTATAAGAGATAAAATACTTGAAATTGGTGTTGATATAAGTCATTTCCTAAAAATAAACTTCTAAAAATATACTACAACAAGCACATCCAAAATAACTATAAATAACAATTGACTTAGCACATATCCTTGATGAAGGCCTACCTTGAATGGATAAAATAATGAGTATCCCCTATTGGTTATCGAACACATGTCTATACCTTCGAATATATATCCTTTATCATCCGTACATACATTTGCTACACCCCTCTAGCGGCTAAATATCTCCAAATAACCTCACGGGGTACACTATCATAAGCCTTTTCAAGATCTATAAAACCATATGAATATCTCTACTACGCTCTTGATATTTTTCCATAAGAAAACGAATGTGATGAATTGCCTCAATTTTTGATCTACCAGGCATGAAACCAAATTGATTCACTAAAATGTTAGCGACCCTCCGAAACCTAGACTCAATAATACGCTCCCATAGCTTTATTGTATGACTAAGTAATTTAATACCACAGTAGATACTACAACTTTGAGTATCACCTTTATTTTTATATAGAGGTACTACCACACTCAATCGACATTCATTTGGCGTCTTAGCTGTCTAAAGTATAATATTAAAAATAATTGTCAACCACCGTATACCAGAGTCTGTCAAACAATGCCACACCTCAATCAGAATGTCATCTAGACGTACTGATTTGCCCTTACCCATCTGACACATGGTTGTTTTCACTTTTTCTTGAATAATATCTTGACTACCATCTTCAACCTCTACAATTGCAGTGTCCTCGTGATCCAAAATAATGTTCCTCCCCTAAAAGCGTCAGCGTTAAATAAATCACAAAAATATCGACCCCACCTCGCTTTAATATCCGCGTCATGTAGTAAAATATGACCATCCTCGTCTTTAATATATCGCATCGAACGAAGATCCTGACGTCGCCTATTACATGTTTTTGCAATTTTAAAAACTTCATTCACTCCCTCTTTGATATTGAGGAGTTAATACATATCCTGATACACCTTAGCTTTTGCTTCTGCAACTGCCTTTTTAGCCCTTTTTTTTGCAGTCTTAAACAGTTCTTTCATTTTAAGCTTGTCCGCTCCCTCGGGACATGACATTAACGTCATAAAAAGTTCATGTTTGAACCGCACAACGTCGTCATTCCACCATCAAGACTCTCTAGGGGCATTTACTTTAGATGATGTCACCTCAACGCCCGTTTTGCTACATTTCTAACAGAGTTTGACATCGAACTTCACATTTGCTTGACATCTCCCTCGTGCCTAAAACAACTTTAAAACAACTCTCAAAATTCTTCAGCTTTCAACCCTGACAAATTTTGCCAAAAATTCTTGGTGTAACAACCCTTGTACCATCTACCAATGTAACCCGAATAAATAGATCCAGAGCTAGTAGCATATGTTCACCCATATATGTGTACACAAAATGTCAATGAAGTGTTGTTGTAATAGTTGAGCACGTGTACTTTTTGCGAGAGGTCGAGTTTGACTTCTGACATGTGTGACATGTGTGTGCGTGAGTGATTAATTATAAAAAAATATGTACACAAAATTCATTCATAAGGGACGTATATAACGAAAAATCTTCTTGGTGTATTGAAGATTTTTCATTATATAAAATCTTAGGTCTCAGCGGATAACAAAATGTTAAAAGTTTCAACAATCAACACCGACAAATAGACGGTCCAACGGGCTCACCGTCACCACAAACCCCACAACCATAACCAAACAGCAAACCAGGCCCAACAATCCCTCTGTCTCGGGCCCAACTAAACACCCCCAACAGTTATCTCAAACTCACAAATAAAACAATTTAAAAACCCCACTACTTTTCCAGGTCACTTCCTCTTCTTCTCAAAGTTTCATCAAATAATCACAACAATTCAAAAACTCAAACCTATACATACAATCACTTGTATCTATAATTGATCTCGTAATCAATCATGTCGTTGAGACCTAATGCGAGAACCGAGGTTCGCCGGAGCAAGTACAAAGTCGCCGTCGACGCTGACGAAGGTCGGCGCCGGCGAGAAGATAATATGGTGGAGATCAGGAAAAATAAACGCGAAGAGAACTTGCTTAAGAAGCGACGTGAAGGCCTTCAAGCACAGCAATTTACTGCTTCTCCTGCTCAACTTGAACCGAAGGTCTATTTAATCATCAATTAACTCTTTCTGTTATTATTATGTGATTGTATGTCTGTTTGTTTGATGTTTGATGAATGATGAATTTCGCGTAATTTTGTTTATTCTAGTAGCAAAACTGCAGGTGTTGGTGTCGGAAAATTGTCGATAAATTAGTTAAGTGTTTGTCGAGAATAATTAAGTGTTTGTTGTATTTTGTTAGTCTCGAAAGTGAATTGTGCATGTTAGATTGAATTTGTGAATCGTTTTTGTTTATTTTATTGGATGTTGATTTTACGTAGGTTTGAAATATGGTGGTAGCAAAACTGTAGGTGTTATCGATGAATTGATTAAAGGTTTGTTGTGAATGATTAAGTGTTTGTTGTATTTTGTTAGTCTCTGAAAGTGAATTGTGCATGTCGGATTATATTTGTGAATCGTTTTGTTTATTTTATTGGATGTTAATTTTACGAAGGTTTGAAATATGATATTTGTATATTTGATAGTTTTGTTGAGAATGATTCAGTGTTGTTATTTTTTTGTTAGTTTTGGAACTGATTTAAGCATGATTGAGGGAAATGTTTTGTTTATTTTAACGGATATTGAGTTTACTTAGGTTTAAGAATGCTAAACGTTATTGGATACTTGTGTTATGTAGTGTGTATGGAAAATTGGTGATTGTAGACGCCGACGGTAATTGACAATCATACCATACCTGTAGAGAAAAATGATTGAGTGTATAGAATAGTTGGACTAGTTTGGTGATGTGTTTGTTGATAGTTATTTTATGTGTGGAAAATATGTGCTATGTGTTGACGTGCGAGGGAAGGAATGTTTTGACTGTTACTGTAGTTATGGAAGAATTAGTGTGATGTTTATTTTGGAGATAGTAGGTTCTGATTTATAGATTTGCTTGCAGTTGGAAACTCTTCCTGCGATGGTAACTGGTGTTTGGTCAGATGATGCGAATTCGCGACTTGAAGCTACTACGCAATTCCGGAAACTACTTTCAATAGGTTTAATTTCTTCTCTATTCTCGTCCATATTTGGTATATGTTTACAAATGTGTCTTTAATATTCACACATTATTGTTTTATTATAGAACGCAATCCTCCAATCCAGGAGGTTATTCTATCTGGTGTTGTTCCCCGTTTTATTCAGTTTCTAGCCGGAGATGAATTCCCACAACTACAGGTTTGAGTCTAAAGATTGAACTTTAAAAAAGTACGAATTCCCACAACTTTTCTTATGTGGTTTTTTGTTTTTCTATTTGGATATCCAATTCGGGGATTTCTTCAGTTTGAGGCTGCCTGGGCTCTCACGAATATTGCATCCGGCACATCCGAACATACTAAAGTCGTGATTGATTATGGTGCTATTTCCATTTTTGTTCGACTGCTTGCTTCATCAAGTGACGATGTCCGGGAGCAGGTATAGTTTGAAAGGCTTGTCAAAAGTTATGTAGCCTTTATACTTCAATAAGTTTTAAAAAGTTGATTACAGTAGCACTAACCATATATATATATATATATGTATGTATGTGTGTGTGTATGTGTGTGTGTCCGTGTGTGCTTGCATGGCTTACTGCTGTTATGTATAAACTTAGTTAAGATTACTTTTAAATTCCTTGCATGGTTCAAATTGGTCAGGCTGTCTGGGCACTCGGAAATGTGGCTGGTGACTCACCCAAATGTCGGGATCTTGTTCTTAGTAATGGAGCATTGATACCATTGCTAGCTCAGTTCAATGAAAATGCAAAGCTTTCTATGTTGAGGAATGCAACCTGGACTTTGTCAAATTTCTGTAGGGGCAAGCCCCAACCTCATTTTGAGCAGGTTAGCACGCGCTCTAACACACACGTACATAAATTATATAATTATATCATATTGTTAATCTAAGAAATAAAGGTTCGGTATTGAATCGTATGTTCTTAATGAGAATAAATATTACTTTTAATATATTATATGTAATTAAACAATTAGCATCTAGTAGATCCTCACCATCCTGTCATAGCTAATAGTTTATATCATCAGTATATTATTGTAATAATTGTTGGGGGGTTTTCATTTTTGATTAGTACATGCGCTTTTGCTACTTTTAATATATCTATCTTCTTTAAATTGTTGACCAGACTAAACCTGCCCTACCTGCTCTAGCTAGACTTATACATTCAAATGACGAAGAAGTCCTTACCGATGCATGTTGGGCACTATCATATCTTTCAGATGGTACTAATGATAAAATCCAAGCTGTCATTGATGCTGGTGTTTGCCCGCGACTGGTTGAGCTTTTATTGTGAGTAGGCGATTTGAATTTTTTTTGTTAACATTTTATAGCGGTTTTGTTTGTTTCTCAGATTGGTTTGGAAATGTTGACGTTTATTTTTCTGTTACCAGGCATCCGTCACCTTCTGTTCTCATTCCTGCCTTGCGAACAGTTGGTAATATTGTTACAGGAGATGATATGCAGACCCAGGTATTAGCACCATATAATGTTTGTGATAGCATGCAGCTTTATTTGCCTTTCATATCTTCATCTTCTTTCAGATGCAAGTATTGCCATTAATGCATGGTCATCATAGCTGAAATGCGTTGAATATATACATGGAAAGAGACGTGGCTTTGCTTTTTAGTTTTTAGGTTTTACATGATTATCATCATTTTTTTTTCTTTGTACTCTGAAAAAAGAGGTTATGGCAGTAGTATCTTACTTCTATTAAGGACAATCCCAAAACCTTAACACATTTAGATAATGTTACCTTTACTGGGGAGCATCATCTTAAAAGTACAAAAATTTATAATTATGAGACATAGAAAACAAATATAACTAAAGAAGGGTTGGGTTTTGCCTAATTTGTAATTTGAATTTATGTGGCACTTAATTTTGCATATTACTTGCATTTTTTTTAGTTTATTGTTTCAATACCATTTCAGGTTATCATACAATATCAAGCTCTTCTATGTCTTTTGAACTTGTTAACGAATAACCATAAGAAGAGTATCAAGAAGGAAGCTTGTTGGACCATTTCAAACATCACAGCCGGTAATAAGGAACAGATACAGGTGCGTGTTATATGGTTTTGTATTAAGAATATGAATTCACATTAATATGGCCCTGTCAGTTGCACATGTGTCATGTAACAAATTTTATGAAACACAGTTTTATTTGGCATTTATTTTTTTGTTTATAAATGTCTCCTAGCCAATTGTTTTTTTTTTAATTTCTTGGCTTAATTGGCATATATTCAGCAATTGGCTTTAATTGCCGGTTGTTTCATTTATTGTAAATTGTCATATCAATATTAATACAAAAATTTTCAACATGTACATAGGCTGTCATCGAGTCCGGTATAACTGCTCCTCTTATCCAATTGCTTGAGAATGCTGAATTTGAAATAAAGAAAGAGGCAGCATGGGCAGTGTCGAATGCTACATCTGGTGGAACAGATGAGCAAATCAAGTAAAATATCTTGCCAAAGATTTACTACTATACTCTCTTCCATATTGTCCTCTTACGTCATAATACTCGACACCTAACATAATAATTTATTGGTTTTTACTTGTTAGATTCTTGGTGAGCCAAGGGTGTATAAAGCCATTGTGCGATCTATTAGTTTGTCCTGATGCAAGAATTATCACTGTCTGCTTGGAAGGTCTTGAAAACATTTTAAAGGTTGGTGAAGCTGAGAAGAACTTTGGCATCACTGGTGAAGTGAATATATATGCGCATTTGATTGATGAAGCTGATGGCCTAGATAAGATTGAAAATCTTCAAAGTCATGACAACACTGAAATATATGAGAAATCAGTGAAGATTCTTGAAACATATTGGTTGGATGAAGATGAAGATGAAGATGAAGATGATGAGCAGTTAGCAATGGGCGAAGATCCGCAAGGTGGACTGGATTTTGCAGGAAATGCACCTGCTGTACCATCTGGTGGGTTCAGTTTCAGCTGAAGGTATGTACTTCCATTTGACTGTCATGTAATTTGCGAAGTTGAATGTTGTATCCATTAACTTGCTCACTCGATAGTGTGTTTGCGTTTATATCCATTTGTAGCAATCATTGGTGGCAGTGTAAAAAGATGTATATAATTGGTTTTCATACACAAGTACAACAGACTGTTGACCACTAATGGCCTAATGGGTATTGGGTATACTGAATCGTCAAGTAAAATTTCATTTTCAAAATCAGCTTGCACATACTACTGATTACATGCATAGCTTTGATCTTTGAATTCAACGCAACATCCACTTTCTCTTCGAAGTCTTTTTATTTAAAATTTCATTGCCGGTTGTCTTGATTTGGAATCGTCTTTTAGAAAACTGCGCATTAGGTTCAAAAATGTTGTTTTGGGGTTTTTAAACATCTCTATCAGTTTCAAAAGTGAAGTGAGGATTACTCCCTCTAGTGAGATGGGAAGTTCAACGTTTCTAGCAAAACGACTTTATTTTGGTTTTTTTGACGAGCCTAGTGCATCACATATGGCTAAAATGAACTGCTGACCCAAAAAAGCTTGGGCACGTAGGATTTAGACTCCATCAGATGCATTTTTTTCGATGGCATGGATTCAATTATATTGTTTTAGGATTTCCCTGTCATAAAAATGCAAATAATATTGCTGCTCCTGTAGTTCATTAAACATATTATTCCTATTATCCCTTGTACTCTCAAAGAATTACATGGTGTTTTAAACACTAATAAAGGAATGCTAAAAATATTCTAATGTGGCACAGTATACGGTATAATAATTACCAATGGTAACTTGTTTATGTTTGAATATAATTATTGTTTTAGATATGCATGCTTGTAATACTAAACCTATTCCTTTGAATTAGTGTCTGATGAGATGATAGTCGGGATTACTTGAAGTGTTAATGCTAGTGTGTTTTTATGGTTGTCAGGTATATCGTTCTTGTGGTGAAGCGAAGTCTATCAGTTTTGTCCGGTTAAACTATTATCTTTGCTAGTTGGGCCTGGAACTGTCCCCGTTATCAGTTTTTGTTATAAAACTTCATATGTTACTATAGAGGTATAGCAGTTTCTGCAATATGATGTTGACTTGGATGTCATCAGATTTCTATGAATTTAATTAATATCTTAAATGTTGCTATCTGTTGATCTGCTCCCCATGATTCTTTCGGAAGTTAATATTTCAAACAAAATTCAGCTTCAATAGTCTATAGTCTATCTAGAAACCCTTCCTCATGGAAATTGAGTTTTAAACATGTGCGTTCTTGAGTTGGCTCATTCTTTTGATCGGTCTGACCATCTGAGTTCATCACGACTTCTCTGTAAAATTCCATTTCTGGTAGACAGTTGCTGCTAGATTGGTGTAGAAAAACGGAGAATGCTTTTGTTTTTGTATTTATCCTGGTTTGATTTTTGAACTCAGGCATAGGATACCATGTGGCATTCTGTTAGGTCCCTGATGGAGAAGGGGTGGGATTTTCATAATTATGCTATTCTGAAATATTTACTGCAATTGTTTATGTATGCAGAGAAGAGACGCATGAGTGAAATGAAATAATAATGATTGAGGAAATTAGATAACATAGTTTTAAGTTTGTAATAAAGAAAGTGAAAAATTAAAGACTGCTATATGGCTTTTCTTCCCGTGAATTCTTGCAAGCGGTATTCTGTGTCCGCTATTGGCTGCCTGTTTATATCAAAATGATACCCACCCCCTCCGTCTTTTTAGTGTGACTTTTGTACATACTTCACGATGGTTCGACTATACTCCCTCTTCCTCTTTCTCGGTTCACTTGTTAACTCTGCTATTTACACGCACTTTTAGCGCATGTGAAACATACATTTTATTTTTAAAAATTCTTTTTCTGAATAAAAGTTTATATTCTAATTTTTATTCAGAAAAAAATTTTAAAAATAAAATGTGTAGATGTGTTTAACATACGCTTAAAAGTACGTGCAAAAAGTAAAGTGGACAAACAAATCCGGTGGGAGTAAGGTTTAATTTTGTTTTTGTGAATTAATATATTTGTTGTTTATATTTATTAAAAAATAAAATTTATAAATAATATTTTTAACTACCCACTCAAAACATATTGAAATGAACAAAATTCAAAATGTCATAAATAAATGGAGAACTCAAAGCATATTGAAATGAACAAAATTCAAAATGTCATAGATAAACGGAGAATATAACACAAAATTTGATATTTCCGTTATAAACTTGTAAAGGAGGGGTTTTTTCCTGGGGGGAATGATTCTAAAAAGAAGAAATTCGAACACTGTTTATTATTGATATTTATAAGCGGTGTAAATACAGGGACCCCCTCAATTAAAACTTATTATATGTCGTTCTGTAAAAAAAGAGTTTAATTTGTTTAGTGGATAAAGCTTAAGCTGGAAATTAATTGAAGATCACTTTTGAAGTAAAGAATCTCCGACAAGTTCGGGAAAATGGAACATTTTTTTGTTACGAAATTAGAGGGGCGTGTACCGTCGGTTCAATTCGGTTTTTAGTTTAATTTGTTATTATATCATATATGTAGGTTCAGTTCGGTTCGATTTGATTCGATTTAATACTCTTAATCATAATCCAACCGTTCGGTTCGATTTAATACTCTTAATCATAATCGAACCGTTCGTTCAGATGGTTAATTTTCTCTTCGATTAAACATTTGTCAATCTCAGTTTTAAATTTTCAATAATTATACCAAAATATCATTGTGCTAATAAAATTCTATAAATGACATCCGAATACTGTGATAATATTTTCAAGAAAAAGGTTTTAAGTTTAAAAGATAAAATTAGAATGAAACTTCTATACATCACATATCAACGTCGATAACAAAAGCTAAAATAGGTTTTGCAAATTGAAAAAGAGAAATTAATAACATTTGACAATGACCTTACAAAGAGTGGGTCACAGTGTGTAATGTGTATATGTGCCTATCATTTAGAGTAACTTTAATGGACACTCTACACATGCTCCCTAAGTCAAATTTTAATAAAATTAAAATAGAAATGAACTTAACAGTTAACAGACTCTTAAGCCCTCCGTAAAAAATGAATAACTATATTTTTACTCACTACTGAGGAATATATATTGTCTCTTCGATGAATTTTATACTATATATATATATATATATATAATATAGAGCTGTAAACAAATCTGTAGCTTAAAGAGCTGCAGGTGACCTTTTATAAATATAAAATAGAATAAAAAGAAATAGAGAAATTTTTAAGAAATGATATTGGAGTCATCTCAATAAAATGACTTAGAAGACCGCTAAATATTAATTTCTATAAATAATTTTGCAAGCAGCTCTTGAAATTGCTCTTACTATTTAGTATCAGCCGGAAGAAAAATTATAAATAATTGAAAGTTAAATCCAAAGTAGACTTGATTTGGAATTGATTTGGGCTTAATTTTGTAACATGTACAACACATAAGTTAATATCTAGTTGGGGTAAATAAAAGAAATTATGAAAAATAAAAAATTACCAAGGTTATTATAAAATAAAGCTGTAAAAATTATAAAATATATTTTCAAACAAAAGTTAGAATCTTTAATACATTATTAGGATTCTTACAAGTATTTTTACTTTATTTAGATTTGTTATAAAAAATATTGTAGCACTTTGTAATTGTTGTTATTGTTAGAAAAATTGGATTTTAGATCATAATTTTATTATGTTCTCGATGATAATCCTAAAATCTAATAATTGGAAGTTATTACATGATATGTGAACTTAAACTTTGATGTATGGTTTTAAGAATTTTTCATAATGAAATTCATAAAGAATTAGAGTTAAACTTAGTGGTTTGAAAAAATGAGAATGTGTTTTGTCCCACATTGAAAATAAATAAAGGGGGTATTGGATTTATATAGTATCACACACATGGCTAGTGTACAACTACTAAGGTGTGTGATGGTGCATTGTGTTCTTGTGTGCTTCACGCCTATACACATACGCGCGCTGCCGCCCCGCCACGCCACGCACCACACTGCACCAGGTCGGGTCGAAGGGCAATTTGGGCGAATGTCTCGGTGTCTCGCGTACGCGAGGCGACCTGAGCGAGGATTTTATTTATTTGTGATTTAATATTTTAATTAGAATTTATTTATCAGTTTGGGCTGGGTTCGGTTTCTGAATAGGGCTGAGTCACTTTTTAAGTGGGCTTAGTCAGATTCATTGAACCTGGACATTTGTTATATAACTTTGTAACTGATAATATATTCAAATTAAAATTAAATCTGATAATAATGTGAGAGAGTAATGAATAAGCGGTTACAATTGTATTTTAAATTCAAAATTATCAGTTTTGATTTATCTATTAATTGTACAGTTTAATTCTGATATTAAATGGGGTGGCGAGTTACACTTAGTCTCTATTATAAATGGAGGACTAATGTGCTAAAATTTTTACACCACACCCTACATTTTTCTTCTCCTCTCTATACTCTTTGCTCACCCATATTCAGATAGTGGTTTTTCCGGTGAAGTGAGGTTCCAGTCGAAGTTGAGCTTTCGAGGTGCTGTCAACTCAAAGCTCAGAGCTGTTTTATCCTGGAGGAGTTGTTGCATAGTATCCCAACGCAGCAGGTGAGGGCAACTATCTCTTCAAAAGCAGTCAGGACTTTGAGCAAAGCTTGACGACTCAGCTGTTTCGTTACTTTCTGCATTGTACCAGTTGCACACCACTGCTTTATGTTCTTTCTTTCTATGTTAAAGCTATAGTTACTGGTACGCTCTCTTATTTTTCTTTGTTCTTTCAGTTTCTGATTTGCATGCTGTTTACCCCACATGTTTTGTTTTGTTAACTGTTATCTTGGCTTTTGTTTGCTAAATACGATATATAATTGCCTCTATGTTGCTGTAATTGTCCGTATTTCCAACATTTTGAAGATATAGTTTGTTATATACTCCCTTCGTCCCAATTTATCTATCTTGTTTGACTTTTGATGGTCAAATTGACTCAACTTTGACCGTAAATAAAAATTTATTTTTTTATTATTTTGAAAAACTGAAAAATACATATTAAAGTAGATTAAACATGCTTTCTAATGACATAATTTTTATAAATATTTTCGATAATGTATTATTTGAATTTTTTTGTCAAAATTTGGTCAATATGACCGTAAAAAGTCAAACAAGACAGATAAATTGGGACGGATGGAGTAGTAATTAGCATAATGGTTAGCGAAACTGAGGTTCCCGTAGGTGGTGGTAGTTCTGGTACAAATGTTGGGGTCATTGATTGGACCACTTATAGTTTTCCACAGGCTGTTGAATTAACTGGTTTACCGAAGAAATTCAACGGTGGCATCGGCTTTTCTCGCTGGCAGAAAAGGATGAAATTGTGATTGACTATAAAGGATTTGTGGCCGGTTGTGGAATATGAGAAACCGGTTGTAGATCAAGAGAAGGCCGACACGGTTAAGGCTTTTGAGAAGTGGGCTGAGAATGATGGGGTGGCTAGGGTGGCCATTTTGGCTGCTCTAACAAACACTTTGTTTGATGTCTATTCTTCTGATGCCTACTTTGCAAAATTCTTATGGGAGAAGCTGGACCAGACACATAATACTGACTCATAAGGTCTGGAAAAGTATTCTGTGGCAAGGTTCCTTGAGTTCAAGCTGGTGGACAGTAAGTCCATGACTGAGCAAGTGCATGAGTTCGAGATGATAGTGCATGCTTTGAAGGAGTCTGGAATGGACCTCCTTGAGAAGTTCAAGGTTATGAGCGTGATTGAAAAGCTCCAGAAGTCTTGGGAAGAGTTCTCTTTCTCCATGAAAAGACAGAAAGGAGAGATCACCTGGACCAACCTTATGCTGGACATCTCGGTCCAAGAACAACACAAGTCCAAACAGGCACATGTGATGCCAACTGAGCATGGTACCTCGAAGGTAAACGTAGCAACTGTAGGACAGAAAAGGAAGGCTGTTGCTAAGAAAGTTAATAGTAATAAACTTAAGAGTGACAAGGACAAGGACAAGAAACCCAAGACAAACAAAACATGTTGGTCTTGTGGGCATGTTGGGCACTGGAGTAAGGACTGCCCTACGAAGAAAGCGAAGAAAACTGAGGTGATAGCGCAAGCGACTGCTGTGCTTGGAACCGCAAGTGGGCCCGTAGTGAACATGGTTGTTGGTGAGGCTACAGCTTCTAAAACCGACGTTGACCAGTATGTATCCTACAAACCTGTAATATTTTCTACCTATCTGTCAAATGAATGGTTGATAAATACTGGAGCTAATGTGCATATTTGTGCTGATAATAGTTTATTTATATCCTATTAACAAAGTCATAGTTTGACTGTGAAAATGGGGAATGCTAGTACCGCTCAAGTACTTGAAATAGGAAACGTGGATCTGAAATTCCCTTCAGGACGTATACTATCTCTGACTAGAGTGCATCATATTTCCGACATGCGTAGAAATATAATAAGTGGAGGCTGTTTAGTTTATAGTGGTTTTGAAATTTCTTTCAAGTGTAATAAAGTAATTCTTATTCATACTAGTATATTTTTTGGCAAATGTTACTTGTCAAATGGTTTATTTGTTATTACTGCTGAACCCGTTTTGGGGAATTTGAATAATAATATTATTCCTTCTGTTAACTGTATTGAATCCTTGAATATGGCATGATAGACTAGGTCACTTAAACTTTGGTGCTCTTAAGAATATGACGAACTTAGAGTTGATTCCAAAACATACCATAGAAAAGAATTCTAAATGTCAAGTATGTGTGTATGCTAAACAAATAAGGAAACATTTTCATAATATTGTTAGGGATTTAGACTTGTTAGATTTAGTAAACACTGATATTTGTGAATTTGGTGGTGTATTGACCAAGGACCAGTTTAGATATTTCATTACTTTTATAGATGATAGTAGTAGATATTTTTATGTTTATTTACTTAGGCATAAGGATGAAGTACTTAGTAAATTCATTATATATAAAACTGAAGTAGAAAAGCAAACTAGTAAGATACTTAAACGATTAAGATATGATAGAGGTGGTGAGTATACGAGTAACGCTTTTAATGAATGTTGTGCAAACAATGGTATAGTTCATGAAGTTACTCCACCATACACACCTGAGTCTAATGGGGTTGCTGAATGAAAGAATAGAACATTTAAAGATATGATTAATAGTATGTTGATTAACTTTGGGTTGCCTAAATACATGTGGGGAGAGGCTCTAATAGATTTGATGATGTCAAAAATATTTAAGTTCAAATACAATAAGGGTTTGACTAAACAAATAATTACAACTTACAAAACATCCAGCTTTACCAGCATCACTGAATCAATCTGAATCCATAATAATTCTTAACAAAATCTCTTATCAGATTATCTTCAGCTTTCTTCAGAACTTCAGCTAACTGTGCTTTGACCTGCATCAGTTCTTCTTCTTTACTATCACCAATTTGATAAATGGCAGTTCTGAGAGCTTGAATGGATGTTCTTTCAAGTCCATCACCAAGTCTGATAACCTTAGGATGTGAAGAGTTTTCATTATAATATAAGCATCTTCCTTTCAGAATAACTTCCACCTTAGCAGAATTCTTCAACATAGGAATTTCTCTTCCATCACCTTCAGTAATCATTGGACTGTAATGAGAAGTCTTTGTACCAGGGATTCTGAATAGATCTCTTATAGCCTTCAAAATATATTCTGACCATCTTCTTGTAACATCAGATTTTACTTCCAGAAGATAATGAATATGTTGAAGCTCTCTGATAGACTTCTTCAATACATCAGAATCAGCTAATCTATAAGTCCTTCCATCATTGAGAAATAAGATCAATTTCTCTTTTAGATTCTCCTTATCATGAGCATCTATCACAACTTGAGCAGACAACACCTTGTCAAGGTGTCTTTGTTTGATTTGTTCATATGGCTTGTTTGTCAATATGAAAGGATCTTTTAGAGTAACCTCTACTCCTGTTTGAATCTTCTCTTCGTCAGAATCTAATTCAGCTCTATCTCTAGGTTGCTTGGCTTTCAACCCAAATGTAGCAAGTTTATTAATCATGAGATTGGATTTTAGTTCAACTGGAGTAGCTTTCTTCCATAATAGCTTCTTCTTATCAGCAATTGTCATTTTATCTAAATCAACTTGATCAGAATTTGCTGTTTCTTCTGTAGCTTACTGTCCTTTATTCTGAACAACAACTTGAGCAGTGTCAGAGGTTGATTTAGAATCTTCACTTATCTTTCTTCTTTTCAGAATTTGAACAGTTTCATCTTCTATCAAATCATCATCATGCAATGTAGTTTGATAGACTGGAATGGAAGAATTTTTCTTTTTCTTTAAAGGTTCATCAACCTTTTCTTTTCCTTTTGATTTAGAATCAATCTCAATTTGTGATCTTGTTTTGGCTTTAGATGCCTCAGTGATTGATTTCTCCTTTATCACAATGCCTTTCTCCTTAGACCTTGGAGGTTTCTCTACAACAGAAGCCTTAAACTTAGGATTTGTCTTTTCAACAGCAAATCTAGCTTCTTCCTCCTTGAGAGTTTCTAAATCTATTCCTGGATTGTGTTTCAGAAATAATCTTTTGCTATCTCCTCATCAAGTGTCTGGATTTTAGGATCTTTATAATAAACAGTAGTCTGCTTCCACTTTAACTTCAGAGTTTGCAAAAACCTCTGAGAGTCTTCAGATCCTAACTGAATCAGAATATCAGATCTTGACATCAGACTTTGCTTATCACCACTTGACTTCAGTCTTTGAGCATTCACAGCATCAGAACTTGACTTGTTCTGAATAGAAGATTTTCCTTGAACTTTTCTTTGACCTTTGCTCTTTTCAGAGTTTCCCTGGTCATCAGTTTCATCATCCTTTTTCTTCAGTTCTTGAGTAGGTGAGCATTTGGACTTAACTACCTTCTCCCCCTTTTTGGCATCATCAGGAAGTAAGAGAGAAAGAAGAAGTTCAACTGAAGATTGGATTTCATCCAATTGAGCTTTCTGAGAAGCTTGATTAACCAGAACCTCAGCAATTTGGGCCTGTTGCTTCTCTTGAGTTTTCTCAATGGCTGTAACTTTTTCAGAAATAGGTCTGATATACCTATGTTTGTCAAGCTTGAGCACTTGATCTAGCTTATCAGCTTGTTCTCTGAGTGTGTCAACCTTTTCATGAGTAGAAGTATGTAGAACTTGAAGATGTTTTGTAGACAGAGCCGTGATCTTGAGTTGTGTCTTGAAATCAGCATTTGTAAGCAACTCATCAGCTTTTACAATATGCTCTGTCAGAATTTTAGAACATGGAATAAAATCAGACTGATTCCACTTCTTGGTCCACTCAACACCTCTGTGAGTATCCTCCCAAGGAATAAGTGCTTCCTTTTCAACAAATTTCTTCACCAATTCTTCCTTGCCCAGAATAGTTACTGGAGTCTCAGCAGAAACACTGTCATCAGAACTTGAGGAAGACTCATTATGTTTTGATAGCTCAACAGTGTGTGAAGCAACTGGAGATTCAGGAATAACATTATCTAAATTCTGATCAGCAAAATTTATCTCCAGAGCTGGTGTCTTTGATGTAGATGGAGCTTCCAGATAAAGAAATTCAGGTATATTCAAATTATGAATATCTATTTCAGAATTATCAGTTTGTTCTTTAGCATCATCTGTAGCTTTAATTGGAGAGACAGGAGGAGTAACAACTGTGTTGAAGACAGTTTCTTTGGCTTGAGCTGGAAGGGCTTCAATGATAATCGGTTCCTATGAGATCAAAGATTCCTGATCCCCTTCCTCAGCTTCTTCAGTATCTTCTGATATAGCCTTAGCCAAATACCTCCTTGCCTTCATTTTCTTCAATCTCCTTGCCAATGAAGGAGTTGCTTCAGCAGCATCAGAATGTACAGATTTACTTTTCAAAGTATCAGAACTTTGAGCTGCTTTTACTTTCTGAAAAGTAACATTCTCAGCTTTATTTATCACAGGTTCAGATGCATGAACCCGTGCTTCAATTGTTACCTCAAATCAAAATTTATTATTGACCATTATTAAATCAAAACATTCATCATAGGATAAAGTTAAAAATCGATGAAGTAAAGATTAACAAATTTCAATTAAAGCATGCACATTCACATAATTTGAGAAATAAAGAACAAATCTTGCAATTAAAGAAAATTTCATTAATATATCGGATGAGTACTTTTCATGAAATTTATCAATTACATGCAAGAATTACAAGATAGTTCAATTCTAAGATTCTTAACATCAACAGCCTTAGTCCTAGTCTTAGAAGACCTATCGATTAGCTTCTTCTGCTGCTGACGAAGAGCACTGCAAGAGGGATGATCTGTTCTTGCTGACGGAGAGCTTCTCTCCTTTCCTCTTCCATATGATCACAATGAAGATGATAGTCCATATAAAAGAACAAGAGGTCTGTATGAACCTCTTGTGGAACTGAGTTCCAGATGTCTTCAGGAATGACAGTTACATGCCACTCCTGTCGCCAATCATCACAACTCAACTCGATATTGAAAGTATCATAGTTCAGGAGCAAGTTGATACGAACTATGTTTTTGATGAGTATGTAAAAAGAGTGAGTTTGTGAGAAAATGAAAAATGTATTTGTTGGAATGAAAAGTTGGTTTAAATAGCCAATTGAATACCAAGGGACGCGAGGAGTATTTAACAATTACAAGTAAAAATAATGATCCTTCGACTCCCTAGACTGATGTGTAATAATAACAGTCACTAAAATATCTAAAGCCAGAGTTAATGGGCACAGGAAATAATTAACAATTACTGTGCACATGTAGGTTTTCAAGACATACACGTTAACCACTAACCCATAATGATTATGACTGTTTTATTTCACCCAAATTATTCTGATTGAAAGATGACTGTTTCAGATTTTATCACAAATAAGTCAAGTAAAGAAAAATGTCACATAAGCATCAAAGATTCCATCAGGATTTAATATCAGAACTTAACTTATACCAGATTTTAGCAGTCATCAGAATATGGCTTCTGTACTCAACGAGTGAATACAACGTGCGACTTGAAGGACATGATCCGGTGTGGATTTTTATTCTTATATCCGCCATCTTTTCTATGAATGAAGGTGCTCTTGACCTGACATCCGTTCTGTTTTCACAAGAATCCTTTTTTGTTAGGTTGTAATGAATATAGTACATGATGGAGCTGCTACGGTTTAATTGTCGACTCTAGTATTGAGCGAAAGGCTACACCTATAGGTTCTGTATTTACAGGTCAATCCTACTCTACCAGTACCAATAGGTCACATAGGGGAAGAAGCACTACACCTAGGAATCAACAACACGAAAACTTTGTTATAAATTATCCCGATCCTGATAAGGGTCGGAACTAACAAGAATGGTCGGGACAACAAATATCCATCTCGTTTGTATTTTGGATACCTGTATAACCATCGAAGGCTGTTGAAGTGACTAATTCCTGGAAATTATAAGGCATTTAGAACAAATAAATTGTTGGAGTTATCATTTCTATCTAGTATCAATACGTTTGATCTTAAGAAAATATCTCTTGCAGTAAGGTTGGCTAGAGATTTCTTGTAAAAACACTAGCCCTGCTCAGTTCATAATGATAATATTTTTATCTTTTTTTTATTCCCTGTTTTATTTTCATTATGCACATAAAAGAGGAGCCGTATGAGATGAAAATCTCATGTACGGTTCTGGAACGGAGATTCTTTGAATTGAATGACGACCGTAACGGATGTCGGCTCAATCCGAAGGAAATTATGCGGAAGCTTTACAGAATTATTATGAAGCTATGCGACTAGAAATTGATCCCTATGATCGAAGTTATATACTCTATAACATAGGACTTATCCACACAAGTAACGGAGAACATACGAAAGCTCTGGAATATTATTTCCGAGCGCTAGAACGAAATCCGTTCTTACCACAAGCTTTTAATAATATGGCTGTGATCTGTCATTACGTGCGACTATCTCCACTATAGAAAGAAAAAAGGAAAGAAGGATTAAATCCGCTAGTAAATACTAGAAACAAAAAGGGCTTTCTACATATCAATCGTCTAAAACAACGATTTGTCTTTTTCTGTGATTCGTCATACAAATACTGATTTGTTTTCTTCAGAGTTTAATCATCAGAACTTCCATCAGAACATGTCCTCAGAAATTATACAACTGACACTTAACTGTTTGTCAAAAACAACTTAATCACCACAGTAATTTTCATCATTCATATGGAGTGAAAGTGTGTGCATTCAGCAAGGCATCAGATAAAGATTAAAGTCTGATAAACTTCAGTATATCTTAGAAATAAGGCATAACTCAGAAAAATGCTTAAAATCTGTCATCAGTCATGATGTCTACTATAGAACAAATTTATGCATTAGTCCACCTCAACTGTTTGTGCTCATTTTATGCATCTTTTAAAATTCCTTTTTACAGTGGCTTCTCAATGTAAGTGAGTCACGACTGCTTATCAGAATTTATACCGTTATCAGAGTATCTCTCCAGTAATCATAGAGTGTGAAAAGTCGCCAAGAAATTTTTTGCTTTTCTAATGCATATTACTTAATACCAGCAATGCACTTGGGTCTTCCCTTCCACATTTTTACTCTAGATCTCAAAGGAGTACCTGACTTTTATTCTTTTCTTTTCTTTTGATAAGTGAGGCTTATCAGCACTTAGTTCATTCTTAAGATTTACTGACATTAGAATTTGACAGATAAGAAACAAGAATCTAGTTTGTGACTTAGTAATAAGATACACAAAGTAAACTTGACTAAGCTCAATATCAGAATCTGCTTGTATTAATGAGTTTCCACATAAACAACTAATTCAAACATGGGATTTCTAGTATGTTAAAGACTACTAGGACAACATCTAGAACAGTTATCCTCATTGGATTGAATAGTCACAGAACATTCAAAACACTTATCAGAGTATATAAATCCACATCAGATAACAATCATCATTTAATGAATTTCAAATTAAGCACAGATTACATAGAAATAATACAATCTATAAACACTGATCATAAATTCTGATGCATGAGAACAAAAACTAAGCAGATTTAGAGAAAGAACCTAAAACCATTCCAAATTCATTTACCAGTCTTATAAAAGTAGCTTCACATAGTGGTTTTATGAAGATATCTGCTAGCTGTTGATCTGTTGGAACAAAATACAATTCCACTGTACCTTCATCTACATGTTCCCTTATGAAATGGTACCTTATGCTGATGTGCTTTATCATTGAGTGTTGAACTGGATTACCTTTCATAGCAATAGCACTTTGATTATCACAGTAAATAGGGATATTAGAAAATTCTAACCCATTATCCAGTAACTGATTCTTCATCCAAAGAATCTGTGCACAACAACTTCCTGCAGCAATATATTCTGCTTCTGCAGTTGATGTGGAAATTGACTTTTGTTTCTTGCTAAACCAAGAAACCAATCTGCCTCCAAGAAATTGGCAGCTTCCACTAGTGCTTTTCCTGTCAATTTTGCATCCTGCAAAATCTGCATCTAAGTAACCAATTAGCTTAAAATCTGATTTCCTAGGATACCACAATCCTAGATTAGTTGTACCCTTAAGGTACTTGATTTTTTTTTTCAAGTGAGGTTCTCTTGGATCAGCCTGAAATCTTGCACAAAGACACATGATATCAGGTCTACTAGCAGTTAGATAAAGTAAATAGCCAATCATACCTCTGTAGTTAGTAATATCTACTGATTTACCAATATCCTTATCTAACTTGGTTGATGTGGCCATGGGAGTGGATGCAGTTGAACAATCTTGCATTCCAAACTTCTTCAGTAGATTTCTGGTGTACTTGGATTGACAGATAAAAGTGCCTTCTTCAGTGTGCTTGACTTGAAGGCCCAGAAAATAACTGAGTTCTCCCATCATACTCATTTGATATCTTGACTGCATTAGCTTTGCAAACTTCTCACATGGTTTGGAATTAGTAGAACCAAATATGATATCATCAACATATATCTGTACCAAAAGTAAGTCATTTCCATGGTTGAGGTAGAATAAAGTCTTGTCAATTGTGCCTCTGTGAAATCCACTTTCCAGAAGGAATTGAGCTAAAGTCTCATACCATGCCCTTGGAGCTTGCTTAAGGCCATAAAGTGCTTTATCAAGCCTGTAGACATGATTGGAAAATTTGAGATCTACAAAGCCTGGAGGTTGTTCAACATATACCTCTTCTTCCAATTTTCCATTGAGAAAAGCACTTTTCACATCCATTTGAAAGACTTTAAACTTCGTGTGAGCAGCATAAGCCAAAAAGATCCTTATGGCTTCTAATCTAGCAACTGGTGCAAATGTTTCATCATAATCAATACCCTCATGTTGAGAGTAGCCCTTAGCAATCAGTCTTGCTTTATTTCTTGTAATTATGCCATCACTGTCAGTTTTGTTTCGGAACACCCATTTTGTACCTACAACTGATCTATTCTTTGATCTTGGTACTAGGGTCCAGACTTTATTTCTTTCAAATTCATTTAACTCTTCCTGCATTGCTTGCACCCAATCAGCATCTTGAAGAGCTTCTTCCACTTTCTTTGGTTCAGTCTGAGATAGAAAAGAATGATAGAGACATTCATTTGAAGTTGCAGTTCTAGTTCTAACACCTGCTTCAGGATCTCCAATGATTAAATCAGGTGTATGTGCTTTAGTCCACTTCCTTGCAGATGGAAGTTAATCTCTAGAACTGGATCCTCCCCCATGATCCATGCTGTCTCCATCAGCATTTTCTGATGCTCCCCCTGTAGTTATGCTCTCTGAGACTTCAGAATTTGAATTTGATTTTTCAAGAGCTGAAGAATCAGAGCTTCCAGAATTATCAGAATTTGGCTCATCAGAACTAGATGAATCAGAACTTGAAGAGCCAGTGACGGGTTCTGATGCTTCTCGAGAGTCTTGAGATGTGGTAGGATCTTCAGCTTGCTCCACCTTCCCAGGTGCATTTTCCTTTGGAGTTGTTACCACAGTTTCAATGACATCAGAACTTAATCCATCAGAACTTACAGGATGAGAATTTTCAGGATCAGAATTTAAATCTTCACTACACCATATTTGGCCTCTAGCAACACCCAAAAAAAGTGTAAAAATGGCCAAAAAGTGTTACCTAAAGCAAAAAATTGGGCTATGGTTACACTTTTTGAAAATTTAATGGTGTTGGATTTGCTCGTGCTACAATAGGGGTCTATGGTAACATTTTTTGACCCTTTGGTAACATAGCTGTAAATGTAACAATAGAACACCTATGGTTACACTTTCAGTATCTATGGTTACAGAATAAAGGTGTAACCACAGATCTGCAACATACGTAAATCTTTAGTAACACTACAAAACGTGTTACAATAAACTCTTTTGCAACACCTTTTTTGCTATTGCAACATAATATTCTACAACAATTAAATTCTTTTGGTAACATGTTTGTAGCTTATTGTAACACTGATTTTAAAATCACACTTGTATTTACTATAACACTCTTTCATTTATTGTTACAATTTTTCCTGTTTTTGTCAATATTAAAATACCAATTGGTTGCACTTGTTAATTTTCGAAATGTAATAAAATCTGAATCAACTTGCAACATTAAAACAGTAAGACCTGAATACATATTAGATCTTTGGAACCGTTGATAAATGTACAAGTTCATCCCAACAAATACAAAGTTCAAGTAACCAAAATAACCATAGTTCTAATTAATTCCATCCAAAAGCCACCAATATACTAGTTCTAATCAATACCACTTTCACGTACAGATTAGAAACTCTTTCACCTCTGAAAGTAGAGTTAATTACCCATATTTTTTGTTGAGACTATCTGCAACAGCTGTTGCAGCTTTATCACCAGCATATCTCTTGGTAAATTTTCCTTGATTCATTAGAGATTAGCAATAGGTAGTTGTCATCCAGCAGATTCAATAGCAACTTTAATTTATGAAATGGGTTCTCCTGCACAAACTGCAAAGCCTGCAGGCCAAAGAGTATTGATACTAGATTAAGATGCTATTAAATTGTGAAGAAATTGTTCCTTGGTAAAATCTACAGAACTTGGAATCTTTAATTTTTGTCCGGCGATCTTATAATTTACCTGAATAGTTATCATAGTCTTATCAACACTTCTCCCAATAGCAAGATTATTAATGGTGGAGTGTTGAATGACTCCTTCCTTGTCAATAACGAAAAGACCTCTCAATGCAACACCCTGAAACATTAAGTTTCTTAAGGAGAAAGAAATGATAATATTTAACCAAGATTTTTGTCTCTAACACTACACCATATGTAGGACTAGGTATCTTGGCACTGCTTGAATATATGCAAGTTCATGGAAACTTCTGCATTTTTTCACAAAAAGAAACGGTAAATAAAATTAAAAAATTTACATTTCTGCATACATGTGCCTTAACATGTTTTAATTAATAATCTCTTAATCTTGATTAACCCTTCATATAATCATTTATAGTACCCAACACGCAACAAATATTTATACATAATCAGCTCTTAATCTGAATATTTCACTAAATATATTTTCTGGGAACTCCTTCATTTAAACAGAATAACAAATATTATAAGCATACAAAATTGTTGTAAAATAATATAGACCTTCTAACTTGATAAAATAGTTCAGATGCCCTGTGTTATGCAATGTTGCAGTATGCTAATTATGTGAACATGTTATACTATTTAAATTGAACTACTATTTGAATTCATTGTTATCATGATAAGCTTAAGTGCAGAAATCAGGAGGATGAACGGAGTGTTATTTAGCTAATCACACGGACAGGGTGTTATTAACAAAAGCAACATATTCACACCAATAGTTTAATCATCCAAATCAACAGCAAATGCTACAAGCCTATAACATCTGCATGTACAACTTTTTCAATTTAGGGGTGAAACTAATTCCTATCACACATCAAAAAAGTAATTATACTAATAATTGAAACAAGATTTAACAGAAGAACACCAACATGCAAAAGAAGAAACTTTAATAGTAAGGATATAAATTAAGTAAAATTTAATGGAAAACCAGGTATTATAAGAACTCTAGGAACTCCAATATAAGCCACAAGAATACAAGATGATGACAAGAAGCAGTCTAGATCAATTTAAGAACTGATTTTCATTCAAAGGCAATATTAATTAGCATTTAGTTCATTCATATCAAATATTTATTACCAGATTAATAAAAGTGCGAAGAACTTACTCTGTGGCTCATAGTGCAGTCCAGCTGTTAATCTTCCAATTTTGCTTACCAACCATGCACTTTCAGGGATATCATCTCATACTATATGAACCGAAAGAAGAAGACAATCATATATACAAATCAGACTTAGTTGATATTGTTCGCAATCAAATAATATTAAATATATCCACAATGAACCTTACAAATATATTAACGGACAGTGCATGTCATAGGAGATATGGTTGATAACTGGAACATATGAAATCATTTTACATTTCATATAACATGAGGCATTTGTGAGATAAAGATTAAAGTGCAGTTAAAAGTTTGAACATTAACATTATTACATGGATAGAAGGCAATGACAAAAATAAAAGCACAAAAGATGGTTCCCGAATTAATACATAGACAACTTTCAACAATGAAATTGAGATACTAGGACATACAAAGCGAAGGCATAAATTAGACAGCCAGAATAGTTTGGTTTACACAAAATTTATGGTCCTCAACAGTCAACAGAATAAAACAGTAAGATGAACTTAACCTTGACGGTTGGAGTAAAACCACTTCTGGCATCCCACAATATAAAGGCATGAATCATCTGCTACCCTACAAAACTCATGCGCACTTCACAATGAAAGGATTGAATGTGAGTAAGAAAGCACAAGGAAGATAGCTTAAGGGCAGGTTTACTGCTACAGAGAGGATAGATAAACCAACATGTTATATTACCTTCACAATGGCCCTTGCTACACTAATATACTACTATTTTTACTTTTGATCACCATAAGAGAACAAATCATACTACTAACATATACAATCCTTTATAATGTATAAAATAAGTGGTATATTCAGTGGAAAAAATAGAACTGATGCATCTTAGAAGGTGCATTCCACGGCTACCTTGAGGGGCAAAACTGCACATCTTCAACAATATTTTCATGCCCTTGGAAAGTCCCACAAGCTTGTATGTAAGGGCAGGATATCGGAAAGTCATCACTTCCATCAGCCTTGGATGTCTTGATGCCCCTGCTCTAGAAGATTTAGTAGATCCTGGGTCTGTAGCCAAGGAGGAGATGTTATCTTGAATACTTTATAGTCAAGGAGGAGATGTGATCTTGAATACTTTATAGTCCATAGTCTCACAAACCTGTCCTTCCTTAACACAGAAATTAATATCATTAGATCAATATGTGATGCTTGATTTTGGTCATTGATCACTTCTTCAACTTAAATATCCAGCTTAAATATCCTTCAAAAGTTATTTTACAAGTCACGGCTTTTAAATAAATGAGGGTTTTACCTCAAAATTTTTCATGGTACAAGTCACAGCTTTGTCAAACTCTGGCATATGGCCTCTCTCATTGTGTATGTCTTTTCACTGCTAGTTTGATTATATGCAAATATAGTTGGTGCAAAATAAGGGATTAGAGATCAAGATTTCAAACTCGCGATAAACTGTAGTTTACAAAGTAATCTAACAAATCTAGAAATGTATATTTTACCATTAAATTCCACCTGCTAATACAAATACGAGCGCACAAAAAATATTCACACAAATATGAGCTTGAAAATAAGAATTATACCTGACTAAATATTGAAATATCCAATTCAAACCTTGTTACCAGATTAAGAAAGAACCCAATTGAGAAGAAATCTAGCTGAGAAGAAAGAGGCTGCTACAACTGCTTGGGCATATTGTTATAACTGCTATAAAACCCTAAATCCCCATTTTAAACTATTCGATTGAAGCCACAAATATTTTGTAATCTACTGCAATATCCAATTTGTTGAACATAGTTTGTGAGAGAGTGTGGTGAAGAGAGTAAGATAGAGTGGTCATGAATATAGCAAGTGGGAGGGAGAGAGAGAGCGAGAGAGAGAGAGAGAGAGAGAGAGAGAGAGAGTTCAGAGGGGTGAAGATAAGAGGGAGAGAGATAAGACTGATTTTTAGTATTTTTAGATTAAGTATTTTTTATACAAATAATAGAGCGGGTTGGATTTGAGATTTGGGCGGCCCAAAATTTTGATTAAAATTTGACCCGCCAAATAGATTAACAGTGAATACCGCATAATTTTCAGTTTTTGTAACACATTTTTAATTATCAATTGCAACACTATATTTCGTGTTACAATAGAAATTTAATCACGTCTATGGTAACATCGAATAACATCTGCTGCAACGCAAAAAAATGAATTATCTTATACCAAATTTTAGCAACTTAAGGTAACATTTTAGTTTGTAACACCAAAAAAAATGTGGGTAAAAGCCATATATGGTGTAGTGCTTCATTCTCAAATCTCAGCTGATCATGATCATCGAAATCTTCAAGTCCATTAATCTTCTTATCATCAAAAGAGGCATTGATAGATTCCTTGACACCCTTGTTCTTAAATTGTAGACTCTGAATGCTTTTATGGAAAGTAGATATCCAACAAAAATTCCTTCATTAGCTTTTAGATCAAATTTTGACAACTGCTCAGGATGAGTCTTAAGAACAAAATACTTGCAACCAAATACATGAAAGTATTTCAGATTTGGCTTCTTCTTCTTCACCATTTCATATGGTGTTTTTCCATGCTTGTTTATAATTGTAGCATTTTGTGTAGAACAAGCAGTCCGCACAGCTTCAGCCCAAAAATAGGTTGGTAGCTTTGCTTCATTATGCATTGTTCGTGCAGCTTCAATGAGAGTTATGTTCTTTCTTTCTACAACTCCATTTTGCTGTGGAGTTCCAGGTACAGAAAACTCCTGTTTGATTTCATGATCTTTGCAGAACTTTTCCATGATTGAATTCTTGAACTCAGTGCCATTATCACTTCTTATTATTTTAACAGAATCTTTGATCATCTTATCCAGCTGTCTGACATGATCAGTTAGAGTAGATGCAGTTTCAGTCTTCTTGTGCAAGAAGTACACCCATGTGTACCTTGTGAACTCATCCACTATAACCATAGCATATTTCTTCTTTGCAATAGACATGACATTGACTGGACCAAATAGATCAACATGCAATAGGTGATAAGGCTCAAGAATTGATGACTCGGTTTTGCTCTTGAAGGAAGATTTTCTTTGTTTTGCCTTCTGACATGAATCACAAAGGCCATCAGGAGCAAATACTGTTTTTGGCAGTCCTCTCACAAGATATTTCTTTACAAGCTCATTTATATTGTTGAAATTTAAATGAGAGAGTTTCTTGTGCCAATTCCAGCTTTCTTCAATTGATGTTCTACTCAACAGACAGATTGCAGAACCATCAGTACTTGTTGAAAGTCTGGCTTCATAAATGTTACCATGCATGTATCCTTTCAGAACCACTTTACCTGTTGAAATACTTATAACTTCACAGTGTTCTTCAAAGAAATCCACATGATAACCTATGTCACAGATTTGACTTATACTCAACAGATTGTGTTTAAGTCCTGAGACTAGAGCTACTGCTTCAATGATGACATTCCCAAGATTGATCTTGCCATATCCCAAGTTTTCCCAATGTTGCCATCTCCATAAGAAACTCCTGGGCCAGCTTTCTCCACAAAGTCGATAGCAGGGATTTATTTCCAGTCATATGTCTTGAACATCCACTATCCAGAACTAGGATGTTCTTCATGTTGCCCTGCAATCATAAAGATCACTAATGGTTAGTTTTAAGGAGCCAGACTTGCTTGGATCCTTTGGCCTTTTTAAGTTTGTTAACATTTGCTGCGGATTTAACATCAGAGTTTATGCTAACATTTTTCTTATCAGATTTTACAGTATTGGACTTTGCATCATGCTTTACACTAGAAGGAATTAAAGTAACTTTCTTCAAAGAAGGTTTTATCTGATAATAATCATAGTACAAACTATGATATTCCTTACAAGTATAAATGGAATGCCATATACTACCACAATGAAAACAAGGATTTTGTGGCTTAAACCTAATAGACTGACTCTTAACTCCCGACTTAGAAGGTAAGAAGCTTATATTCTTATTCTTCCTGCAAAAAGAAGCCAGATGGCTAGAGTTTCCACAGTTATAGCATTTCTTTCTAGGAGCATTAGGAACAGGCATATAACTGTTGCTTTTATTCATACCTTCCTTTCCATTTCTATTTTTCCTAGCTGCTTTTACCTTGTTTACACTGGTAATCTCTTTCAGCTTATGTTTAAGCTGCTTCTTTGTCATTAAGCCTATGTTAACTTCAGTTGGTTTATCCTGTTCTAATTTGTCAGAAGTTGACTCTGCTATCACTTCTGTCTCAATATCTTGCATCTTTTCAGAATCAGACTTTATAGTTTTAACTACAAATTTAACAGGATTTACCTTTGGCTTAGTAGTCTGTTTAACAATAATTGGCTTAACTTGTTCAGTTCCTTTTTCACTTTTCTCATCTCCATAAGCTAAGCCCTTTTTCCAGTTTCCACTACTTAGTATATCCTGAGTTGCTCTGCCAGAGTTAGTCCAAGTCCTGATAATCTCTCTCTCCTTTTCTAACTCAGTTTTTAGAGATTTATTCATTTTTAGCACTTCATCTCTCACATAGAAAGCATCATCTCTATCCTTCAGAGTTTGATGGAACATAACTAACTCTTTTTCTAAATAATCATTCCTCTTTTTAAAGGCAAGATTTTCAGAAGTTAATCTTTCACATGTTAAAGTTTGATCTCTATAGCTAATAAACATGGTTTTAAGATATAATCTCAACTCAGTAATATCATCAGTATGAAAGGCATAAGTTGTTTGAGGTACCTTTAACTCAGCATCATCAGAACTGCTATCAGCATTTGCCATCAGGGCATCGTTTTCCTCATCTTCAGAATCTGAGGAGTCTGTCCAGCTTTTCTTCTTTGTGACAAGAGCCTTGCCTTTGTCACTCTTTCCTTTCTTGCATTCAGGAGATATGTGGCCTTTCTCACCACAGTTGTAGCATTTGACATTTGAGTAATCTCCTATGTCAGAATTTCCTCCTTTGCCTTCAGATTTTCTGAAGCTCTTCTTATCAGAATTTACACCTTTCCTGGAAAACTTCTTTCCTCTTATGAATTTCCTGTATGCTATCTTTGTGATACCCTTCACCATAAGAGCACACAGCTTCATCATCTCTTCATCAGCATCTCCTTCAGATAGACTTTCAGTTTCTGAATTATCATCATCAAAACTTGATGATTCTGAATCAGACTTTATGAAGAGAGCCTTTCCTTTTCCTTTCTTTGAGACAACCACTTTGGGGGATTCCTCCTCAGTATTAAGAGCAACCGTTCTTGACTTTCTCCCATGTCTCTTGCTTCTTTGATCCATCTCAAGTTCATAGGTCTTGAGCATTCCATAAATTTCATCAAGTGTAGTTTCATCAAGAGCATAGTTATCTCTTATAATAGTAGCTTTCAAATCCCAACTTTCAGGAAGAGCTAAAGGAATTTTAGATTTGAATCTTCAAAGTCATATTCCTTGTCCACTAGTGACAGATCATTCAAGAATTTGACAAACCTGTCATATAAGTTAGTTAATGACTCATCACTTTTTGAGTCAAAGTGCTCATACTCTTGAGTGAGTATAGTCCTCCTGCTTTTCTTGATTGCATCAGTTCCCTGACACCTTGTCTCCAAAGCATCCCATATCTCCTTTGCAGTCTTGCAGTGAATTACCCTATTTGACATAACATTATCAATGGCACTATGCAGCAAATGCCTTACCTTTGCATCCTTGGCAATAGATGAGATATCTTCAGGTGTGTATTCACTTTTCTCCTTTGGTATGGTCTTTGCTGGCTGATCTGTAACTACAACAGAGAGCTTGGTTAGCTTATGCGGTCCTTCATTAATTCTGTCAAGCTATTCTGGATCTGTAGCTTCCAGAAACATAGCCATCTTCACTTTCCATATGGGGTATTCAGACGATCTCGGCATGGGAATCCTGATAGTCTCATATCGACTATGGGTTTGAGTCTTTTGAGTTTCTTTAGTTTTAGCAGGCTTGGTTGGATTTTCTGCTTCTTCAGACATGATTGTTTTGGATCTTTACTGTATGTGTGTTAACAAATAGGCTCTGATACCACTTGTCAGGTCACACAACACTGTAGAAGGGGGTTGAGTACAGTGTAGAATACAATCAAATCGATTTAAAGCACAAGTAACAGAAAATAGATGTATTCGATATAACAAACTCTGTTACAATGGAACTGTTCTCTCTCAGTGATGAACAAATTATCACGAGAGCTGCTAGATTATAATTATATGATCTTCTCGATGATCATAACTCTTATAGAGTAAACCTATGTCTGTGTTTATATAGACACACAGTTACAAGATAACTTCTAGTTGATATGGAATATAATTATGTCTGCTAAAATATATCAACCAGATATCTTATAATTCTTCTAGTCCTCGAACTCTTTCCTTGCATATCTTCTTCTTGTATTAGTCTCGATCTTATTTCCTGTAAATCAGCTTCCTTCTTTAACTGTAAGTCCTCCAGTTCTTAAGTTCTGATATCCATCTTCTGATATTATCTTCTGATAATCTAAGTTCTGATATCCTTAAGTTCTGACTTCCAATAAGTCCTGATTCCAGTAAGAACTGATATTTCCTGTTAGTTAAGATCTGATAACTAAACATGAAACATATTAGACATGACATCTCAAATATATTCAACATATAGCATACATGTATTTTAAGAGAACACATGGAGGAATCTTAAAAAACTAAAAATAAAAACTACATTAAATATATATGGTTGCTTGTATAAAATATTTCGATTTATGAAATTCTCACGTAAGTTTAATACAAGAAAATATTTTGTAAATCTTTCTAGAAGGGATATATGTTATAAGTTTAATAGCATAATTTTAATAAATAATAAAATAAAAAATGAAACACTTTTTATTCTCATTCGGTAACCATAAGCGGAACACATAAAATAATTAAAAATATACACTTCAAAACATCTAACAGAATCTTGGTTCATCTTCCTTTCCCATAAAAGAAAATACGGGGAGTTGTTCAAAAATTGACAAACAACAAATCATGTGTGTGCTTTGAGTATAGATGCACAAAAGGCCTGTTGGGCCGGGCTTTTATCCGGACCTAAAAAGCCCGGGCTTTTTTCAAGATAATCCGGGCCAGGCTTTTTTAAGAACCGGGTCGGTCGGGGCGGGCCTTTCACTGACATACGCGGCCTGTTTTGGGCCCGTCGGCCGGGCCGAACCGGGCTTTAACCGGGCCAGGCCAGGCTTTATCCAGGCCTGTTTTTTTTTAAATCTGCTGTCCATAAAGGAAATTGAAACTTTAAAAATAAAATTATAAAATAATATGTTGAGTTACAATTAAAAATGACACAAAAGTAACAATACCCAGATTGCAAAATATAAAGAAAGACCAAATCTTTGTAACTTTATACAAGCAGAATCAACATAAATTTAAACAAGAAAAATAGTAGGTGATAAGGTAAAGAAATGAATACAAAAAATAAGAAAAATGAAATAACACAAGCACTTTATAACAAGAAGAATCATAAATATAAGGGGTAGATACATAGTCAAATAAACAGACAATGTCTGAATCGTATAACATTTGATTATCACAGGGTTTTCTGAAATAGTCAACAAAGTACCAAATGCACTCATTTCAGGGTAAAATAATGCATGTTGTAACTTAATATTGTGTCGCTGATGCATGTAAATTAAGAAGAGAAAGACTAGTTAGCAAAAAAGGCAGATTCAAGAAACTACTAGATAATTGTGCAGAATGCAGACAAGAACCAACACAACAGCCTATGATGAATCTTCTTCATTTGTAGAATAATCCTCTTCTGACGAGTTGTCTTCACTGGAAACAACATTATGTGTTCTGTTTTCAGCAGCCAAGTAATCCTTATAGCAAATACATATTTCCAAAGATTGCGGACTTAGACGGCTCCTTCTTACATTCAAAATCCTGCCACTCAAAGAAAATGCAGATTCCGAAGCTACTATACTAGCTTGGACAGTCAATATATCACGAGCCATAATGGCCATAACAGGATAATGACAAGCTCTGGTTTTCCAAAATTCAAGTATATCTGACTGTTCACTCACAAAATCAGTCATTTTATATTTTGCTAATTCACTAGTTGAACTTGTGGTCTTTGATTTTTTACGTGAATTAGCCAACTGCAGCGCAACATCCTTACTACTACCGGTTTCAACAGGAATATCACGTGGTTTTGCTTCATATAACGTTTCATAATGATCATAAAATGCATTTAGTGTTTCATTAAATTTTTGAATACTAGTAGTGGTTACATCAATGTTGATTCCTAAGTTGTTATTAATACACTTTATTAGGCTTTCAACTCCATCAACTCCAATTTTGGGATTTAAAGTCGCAGCACAACGAAATATTTGTGGCATTTCTTGATAATATTTTAAAAACTTTGCACACATTTCAAGAATAACAGGCCCCCAAAACGGATCAGTATGCCATTTTACAAGAGTCAAAGTAATCAAGGAAAATTATTCTAAAACTAAAGGAGTTGTAGGATAATAAACCCCGAAAAATCTTTTTGTTAACTTGTAAAAACATTTAAGAATACTTATTAGCTCTTCAATTCTTATCCAATCTGTTGTGCTTATTTTAACCAGACCATTCCTAGAATTATGAAATTCCATTAAAATAACTCTTTGTTTAAATGCACGTTTTAACATTTTATAAGTCGAGTTCCATCTAATAGGCATATCAATATCTGGTTTTAAGTATTTAACGCCTTGAGCACGAATAAATTTACTAAAATCTTGTCTCCTCCTACTGTTTCCATAACAATATAGTACCAACTGCCTGATTTTAGAAGTAACATCTACAACCATTCTAAGTCCATCTTGAACAACCCTATTTAGAACATGGCATGCACATCTACTATGAAAAAATTCACCATTTATAAAGGGATCTAAATCTGCCTTCAACTTGTCAACAGCTGAATCATTATTACTAGCATTATCAAAAGAAATACTCATAATCTTATCTTTTATTTTAAATTCTCTAAGATATGACATTATCAATTGATAAATATATAAACCGGTATGAGGATGTTCAAATAATTCAAAGCATATGATTCATTTAGACATTTCCCATGTTAAGGGATCAATCCAATGGCATGTAATACATATAAAAGACAAGCCTAAATTCTGACCAGCAGTCCAAACATCAGAAGTTAAACTAACCTTGCCTTCGAATTTGCTCAAGTATTTGATTAAAGCCTTTTTTGCCTTCGACTAACTTTTCATTGCATCTCGGCGGGTGGTACTTCTACTGACCTTTTGATAACATGGCTGCAAATCCCGATGAATGTACCTCGTTGTATCATCATTGTCGAACGAATTGAACGGCCATCCCCGAGAAACGACACACTTCATTTGCATCTCCCTTTGTAATATTTGATCATAAATCCACGTTTGGCCCGTTTCATCAATTCTTGCTTGAGTAAATTCAGGATTTTGTTTTGACCCACATTTCGGATGATGTCTAGAGAGTGTTGAATTTCCATTAGGACCAAAAAGCTTTCCACAAAGTCGGCGTCTTGCCTTTTGAGTTCCATCGGGCAGCTGCACTAGATCATAATAATCCCAACACTTTGCCTTGTGCTTATGTGAAAGCACTGTATAAGTGGAAGCAGTTGTCGGAATGGATGTGGCACCTGTATGATCAGTGGTATGGTGACTTGAAGTAGCCATAGCATAAAATTATAACAAATCAAGAAGAGGCTAAATCAAGAATAGGCTAAATCAGAGAATTATACATAAAAGAGCACGAATATAGAAGTGGTATTGAAAATTGTAAAAGAATATGTAACTGCAAGTGAATTTATATCTATGTTGAAAGCAAACAACGGCTAAATCAAACGGCTCTATTCGATATTCTAATCAGCTGACAAAGTAACGACTATAAATCAATCTATAAACAATTAAACATATATAATACAGATTATAGACACACAAATACAAGAACAAGATATATAAATTAGGTATTGTACCTAAATTAGGTAAGGTGTAGTCTGTAGAATCAGGTCGTGGCTTCGTTATTGTTGAGGCATGGTCGAGGAATTAGGGATTATATCAATTGGGAATTGGGATATGGATATGGACCACAGAGTGTATATCGTGTATATCATGTATTATTAAAATAGAAAACTAATTGGACTAGGTTTTTGATTTTGAACTGGGCCCCAAGCGGGCATTATCTGGATTTCTAATTATCAAGGCTTTTATCCGGGCCCAATCCGGATTTTTAATTATACAGATTTTTATCTGGGCTTTTATCCGGTCTTTTCGGGCTTCGGGCCGGGCCGGATTTTAGCAAAAAAAGCTGGCTCATTTTAGGCCCGCGGGCTGGGCCGAACCGGACCGGGCTTTTTTCCGGATCGGATTTTTGGGCTTTTTTCTAGATCAGATCGAATTTCGGGCTTCGGATTTTTTGAACATCTCTAGCTTTGAGTACACTAAAATCTCCAGGATGGCAAAATCAACTGTTTCACTTGAATAAAAATAATTAAAAGTTTAAAAATAATTCGATAAAAAAATTAAAGACTTTAAATTTGTTATATTTTATTTATACGCATGAGAGAATTAATAGATATTGATAGAATCAATTACATTAAATAATTAAGAAAAATTTATTCAAATTAAAAGCAAATCAATTACATGAAGATCATCGATAGCTATCACTACTACAAAATTCAACTTACATAGCATTTATTTTTGAGCTTACATAGTGTTTTTGAGTGCTATGTAAGCCAGTGCTATGCAAGTTCATTTCACTTGCATAACGCTTGCTTAGGAGCTTTTCAAGTACATTAACTTAAATAACACTTTTATAAGTGCTATGTAAGTAACTGTTATCCTAGCACATGTATTACTTATATAGCACTTCTACGAATGCTATTTAAGTCATTTGATTTAAAATAACATCACTTATATAATTATTATAGAAACGCTATACAAGCATCATATATTTTAAAAAAATTATAATTTAAATACTTTTTACCATTTTTAGCATGTAATATGCTTTAAATATCAAAATTCATTAATACATGAATAATTAGAAAAAGCAAATTCAAATACGAACAAAGACTACCAACAACTTAATATTCTTCTCTATAATACAATTAAATTCCAAATGTCAACTTACATTGACCTTGATATTAGCAAGGTCAGTTGCAAATTAAAATACCTCAGTTATTTGTACAATACATACGAAACCTAGAGTATAACAACTACAAATTACTTGAAATATAGATTTCAAGTACCGTGCCTACAAAACTTCATCTACATCCAAATTGGTGGATTTCTTTTTCTTTCTCTTTTTACCAAATTACTCCCATCTGCTTCAGTCACATCCTCCTCTGCACCTGCAACATGAAATCATCCAGGGTAAAGCATCACAACAATCACAAGTACAAGAACATTAAATATCAAGGGATTCAAGTCACGTATACACATAAAATAATGTAAATAAGATATGCTATAAAGTATAGAGTAGATTTAAAAGATAAAAGAATCTTCCAAAACCAAAAGTACGCTTCAAAACAGCTTCAAAACATGTTCAGACTAAAATAAAAACACACCATCTCATATAAAAGAGACATTTTCTAGTAACTCTGAATCTGCTTTGGAAGTAATGATCAACTCTTGAGTCTCGTCCAAAATAACGTGGGGGTTGTGTACTTGGAACATCTACGAATAGCCAAATTACCATTATTTAACTGAAAACCATCAATTATGCATGGTGAAAAACAAATTAAACAATAAGAAACTAAAAAATAAAGGTATTGTACATCACCAATGTAATCACTTATCATTACCCTAATAGTAAGCTTATCTGTGAGACTAGCAGATCAAGTGATAACAGTGCATCTAGAACTCCCAAGGTATGCACCACCCATCGAAGTGTCATTCATTTTTGAATTAGCAGCCTGACAATTAGCAAAATATGCTTCATATTCAACCATGTTAATGACCTACAGTATAATATTTTAAAAACACTAACCTATCTGCAGAAGAGAAACATAAATAATACATTCAATATGTACAACCCTACCACACTAAATAGGCCTTTTGGTTGTTGGATCCAAGATAATAAGTATAGTAAATAGGCCTTGATGATACAACAGTTTGGTAACACAATAAAATCTAGAGGCAAATAGTGATGCATTTAAAGTAAAAATAACACAGAAAGGAAAGACACTAACACACTCCATTTATCGAGGCATTTCTTGATATCCTTATGACCCTCTGCATGTAATAAGATAGAAAAAGGAACCAAATGTGACTTTAGTAAGCAACCTGTGCCAGCAAGACAATCTTGCAAATATAATACATTAAAATTTAACTTGTCACAAAGCGATTTTGTAAAACAAAACCAACCCCATTCTATCAAATCTTCAGGACATTGATCACTCTCCAAACTAACTCATAAAAATATAATCCATGACATTAAACATAAGTCACCAAAAGGGATTATTCATCATCCATAAAAATTTAGCTAAAAAATTAAAATTAAGGTGTTAGCATATCAAACTTAGAGCCTGCCACACCAAACAGAAGTTTATTATAAGTATAGTTAAAGGAATGAGTTGCTGTCATTTGGATACCTAACTAAAAGGATGGTAAATTGAACCAAAAAATAATTGCAATCTTTGCTAAAAGAGGCATGGGAGCAAATCAAGATATAAAGCAAAAGGTTGGAAGAAAGATATTGTACTATCATTTATAATAAACAGGGCTATAATAGATCTATGATCCACATGATCGCTTAATCTGAAACAGAGTGTAAAAAATTTCAACTATTTTAAAAACATGTTACATAAAAGACTACAACTGATGCAAAAGATAATACCCTATATCTTACAAAGAGTATTAATTGTAGTTATCTTGTTAAGAAGCAATAATAAACAGGGGTGTTCAGGTAAGGAGTCGGTGTTAGGTTAATAAAATTGAACTAAAAAGCAGTTGCAAACCTACTAAATGGGTCTGGGAGAATCTATCGTAAAAGTAAATATACATATTAAGATGCCCAATTAACCTGCAGTATACAAACTATATCTGTCGCCGAAAATATGGTTCTGATACATGGAGTATAATCAAGTAAGTTGCTATGATTAGTGAAATCAAATAAAGGAAAGTAAAAAGCTATATACAAGGAGCTCACTGAGAATAGTCTCGGATAGTCAAGCCATGAAATTCACACTTTGGAAACATCCACCAGCTACCTGTCAAAACAGGGAAATCGTATAAATGCATATTCTAGTTCTAAGACAAACCATTATAGACTAAAATTCTACAAATAGTGCATCCCAGATGTATACCCTAGTGAACCATATTTACATTCTAGTGAACTATATAACATAAGAATGTTTATTAGTTTAATTAATTATGCCTAAAAACAAATTAAGAAGTTTTCTTATCACTTTGTAGATAATTAACATCTATATTTTTGTAATTCTTCCAAACTAGTTGCTTCAGAGATGCTAAAGGAGCTTTCTTTTTTTTATTAATTTAAACCTTAACTACATGTATAAGATAGTTTGTACATGGACACACTTTAATACAAGGTATACTACGGGCTAGATATGAACACCATTCAATAATCATATGAAATTCTAACCCACATGAAAACTAGTTGAAAAGAGAAGCTAACAAAGGTGAATATTCATTCAATAACAAAGGTATAAACTTCATTTATTGAAATTGACAGGTACATGCACTTTCTTTACTAAAAGCTTAGTTCTTATTGTTTAGACCACAGACCACATTGCAAAGATTAACTTTCAAAACAACTTATTTGTGATTCTACTTAGAGTTTAACATTATTTGTGAAAACACAATATCTAAATGATTACAACTTGAATCTAGGGAATGATATGAGTTCTTAAAATCAGTGGAAAGAGAACAAAAACCTTGGAAACAAAGATACATATATTTAGGAATATGTACACAAAAGAATCACTAATCAAGAGTATCTGAACCAAACTATCTTAGCTACTCAAATTTCGGTCAAAGCTTACAACATATATTACCGACTACAAAATTACACAGGGTAGATCACATACATAAAGCTAATCAATACTTTACATACTTAATAATTACTACATACAGGGATACATCCCTAACCAAAACACAATAATTTGCAAGTGTATGTAACTTTCCCAATTACACCAAACTAATTCGTGTACACATATACACATATATCCATTCATAAATGTATTAACAATATATACCTAAATTGTAGTTTCAGCAAGTGAAGGCCACAGAAAGTAAAGATCCGGAAATTGCATAACTCTCTCAATTGAAAGAACCGGCTTTATTAGATTTTAGGCAATGTAATCCATAGAAAGTACCCTACTTTCCGAAGAAGTAATTCATGTCCATAGAAAATGATGCAATTCCCTCAATGGATCGATGCAAATTGCACAAAAGACTATTCCCCAATTACATTACCTTAACATATGAAATAGATGATTAAGAATGTACCTTTACTACACAATAAATTACTATTGAGTGTAGTAACTACTGAAAACACACAACAGACTAAAATTCAACATCAAATTAGAGAAGAAAAATAACATCTTAAAAACCTTTAATTTCAAATTAAAATGCCAAGAGAAGTTTAAAATCAGAGATGAGGCTATCAACAGAGATTAACAACAACCTAAATCAAATCTTCAAATTACAAATTTTACAATCCGAGACAGAGATTTACATACCTTTTACATGAGAGGTTTAATACCTTGAATTAACAAGTGAACACAACCATAAATAATTATGGTTTCACAAATCGATTGAATCCCAATTCCGAAACCGAAAATTTTAGGGTTTCAAACATAAGAAGAACAACAACCACCCAAATTACTGAATCTCTTAGTCCATTGAACACCAAGTCGATTAGCAATAAATATATATGTATATCAATATATGTGTGTATCTCGAGCGCATATAAAATTATGAGCAGATGAATGAAAGAGATGAGAATTGGAATAGGTATTCTCTTTACTCCATTACAATTAAAATGAAAATCCATAATTATTTAAGATATATTTTAAGAAGTGCTACACAAGTAATAAAATTTGACTGAAAAATTAAAAAATATTACTTGAAAAACATTTACTAACATGTCGCTTCAATAAACGCTATGTAACCTTCAATCTTATATAGGGTTTGTCACTCAACCGCTATCTAAATATTTCTTTAAAATTTCCATTTATTTTTAAATTTTAATTAAGTAACTTGTACAACGTTTTTATATCAAACGTTATGTAAGTGCATAACTTACATAGCTCTTGCAGGTAAGTGCTATGTTGGCTGTGTAATCTAAGCTCAATTATGTACTAGTGTATACATGAAAAGTAAAAAAGAAAAGATTACCATTAAATGAATCTCATCAAATCTTTCTATGTATGGTCATAAATTTAATCATGTATGTGATCCCTTCTTATTTCTTCTAATTCTTATACTACCCTTCTAGTTTAAAAGAAGCAACTTATTAGATTTTTTAACAAAATCTAGCTAGGCCACATGATTAAAAATATATGTACGCTATGGATCAGACATCTCTCTGTTTCTCGCTCTTCAACCTTCTCATATATATATATATATATATATATATATATATATAGGCTCATAGTCAAATATAAACCAAACTTAAAATAAAAACTAGAAATCTCCTATTTTATACTACCTACTCCACCCACTTATGCTTCACCTGATACCCTGCCGCCTATCTTCCCCAATCCCGACTCTCCTCCAGACCTCCAGATGGTTAAAGATTTTATAATTCATTAAGATATCTCATCTTCCCTGAGTAATGTTCAAATCACACCCACAAACAATAACCCAATCTACTTTTCACCTGCCTTCTTCTCCCACCTCCTTGCCGCCAGAATAGATACATATACACATACAACATGGATATATTTACATAAATATCACCACCTACGAGCAGTATATTCAGTGAATTACACTATTATTTAATAGATCTCGATGAGCTTAGAAGATTAAGATATACATCACCCCCTATAAGCAGTAAATTAAATGAATCGTGTCACCTTACTGTGATGTAAGTTAGTGATTCTTATAACAGGATTGGTGATTTTCGTTATATAAATTAGTGATTTTCGTTGTATAAATTAGTGATTGTCGTCGCTCGATTTAGTGATTAAAGTGTAGACCTGGTGATTTATTTCATAAAATTTGGTATTTGTATTCATATATCATGTTCAAATTTCAGATCTTGTGAGTTTATTGAAAATTGGTGGTTGTTGTTGGTAATTGTCAATAATTTTATATTTCATATATCTCCCCCTCCTATTTCACAGTAATCATTCAAAATTTCACTCTCCAACACCTTTGCGGCCTGTACATTCAACTCCGATCTTTTTCATCATTTTATATTATACAAGTTAGTGATTTCTGTAATATAAACAGTGATTGAAGTCGGAAATTTTGGTGTTAGATCACGGTGGCGGACGAGGTAAATCGGAGATGATGGTGGAGATAGATTGGAGATGGTGAGGTTGAACAGAGTTTAGTATAATAGAAGATGAAGATGGTGATTAAAGATGGAGTATGCGTTTTGTTGGTGTGATGTACTGTTGTGTGTATGTATATCAAGCTTATGTATAATCTTTGTATATGTAATTGGGTCTGTTGCAATGAGTTGGGCCGTGTAATTTAAATGGATTGGACATGTTTCTAGTTTTTATTATAAGGTTGTTTCTATTTGAATATCCCTTATATATATATAATTATAAATATTAAAATAATATTTTTCGTTCGGTTTTTTAGTTCGGTTAATAAGCCAATATCGAAACCGAACTATTATTTCGGTTCAGTTCGGTTATGGGTTTTTTTTCAATTTTTCGGTTTCAAATTTTTCGATGCGATTTTTCCATTTTTCGACTCGGTTTTTATTTTTCGATTTTATTTTGCTCAACATACTTAATTATTGATTTTTTAAAGAAACCTATTAACGAATAATGAACTTAATTAATTAAACCACATGTTTCTTGTCGTTTTTGTTGTTACCGGAGGTACACACGCATTTTAAACCTTCTTTGTATCTTTTTCAATTAATAATATCCGGCCCGCGTACATACATATATTTGCCTAGATTAAATTACGTCATTCATCATGTCACAATAATTTATAACGAATTTGAAAAAAAAAATATAATATATAACACTGAGTTAATTATTGTAGTTAAAACAATGAATTAAAATAAAATAAAATGCAGGCAAGCTTCATGTATATGTTAATTAATCTTTAGTTGGCAAAAGGATAAGTGTAGAACTTCCCAAACTAGTCTCGAACCATCTGGCATCTGCCACCTGCCACGTTTTGAAGAAACGTGAAACGTGTCAACATCATATATCCCCAACATAGCACCTCCTAAAAATATGTACGCCCTGCACTTTGCATAACATACAAACATATCACATTTACTTGGGCTTCAAAATAATACCCCAAAGAAACTTCGAGCAAAGTTAGCAAACACAACTCAAGCTAAAACATACTACAAAACACCATGCAAACAAGAGTAATAGCCACAGCTTTCTTCTCAAAACTCAAGCCTTTAGCTATAACTGAGCCTAATCGTTTATTGACAAGGCTACTTTGTACATCTACTGGAAGTACGGCCGACCCAGCAGTTCACTCGACAGATGATGCAATGGGCCCAAACTCAGCTATTCATTCACCCGAAGAAGCTTACAAAGGTATGGAAGCCACCGGAGAAAGAGATCCAACTCCTGTTAAAGATAAGGACCTCTTTGAAACCTCCAAAGCACCTTTATCTTCATCTCCTCAGCTTAAGTCCAGCGTTGCTGATCAGCCCATCAGGCCCACCACACAACAAAAGCGCAGTAATGTCACTATTAGCTGTACGGGCTTGGATGCATGGGCCGAAGAGAAGAGTGATGGGGAAATGAATAGGAGGGAGACGAGGAAAGAGCAAGAGGAGGATGATAAGCAGTATTTTAGTCATCGTAAGGCGTCTCCGTTGTCGGAGGTTGAGATTGCTGATACGAGGAAACCTGTGACTCAAGCTACTGATGGGACTGCTGGTGGGAGTGATATTGGTTATGATGCTGGTGGCGGTGGTGTGATTATGTTTAGGGAGGAGCAGCGTGTCGGTGCGGAGGAGACGATGAGGAGAGCTATGGAGATGTGGAGGGAGACGGCGGCTAGAGGTGATCCTTTGTCGCCTCATGGTAGGGTTTTAAGGGCTCTTCGTGGTGAAGATTGGTGATTCGGTCTCGATCGATTTATTTGGATTTTGTAGCGTTTTAATTTCTCATTTACAATGTCAACCTTAAGTATGTTAATGCTTTTTCAAAATGTGTATGTCAATATGATTTTGCACCGGACTTGTTTCTTTCTAGTTTGAGTTTGGTTTTTTGTGGCTTGGCTATAAGTCATAATCTTGATCATAAACCGCATCCCTTTTGATTTTAAAGTTTATACTGGGTTACTTTTTAACATTCTTCTCAGAAGCGGAAATCTATATATGTTATTCAGTAGCAGTAATCTTTCATTAATTAATTTGATAATCGGTGGATCGATTAATCAGAGTATTAATCGGATGTGTTTAATAAAATATAAAAATAATTAATTTATTATATTAAATATATTAATTTAAGAAAATAGTGTAGTTAAAATTGAATCGGCAGAAGATATTAAAACAATGATCTGATTAATAGGTAATTAAAACAATGATCTGATTAATAGGTAAACAACGATTGATAGGTTGATTAATTGGTAAAATTGATGATTTTTATGATAGCTTTTTAACATCCAAATTCGTCTGCATCCAAGCTTCCAAATAAGCTTGCAATATCCTGGTCAGCTATCTGAATTTCGAGTGCATTTTTTTTATGGACAGAAAAATAACATAAAGATTAAACGTAAGTTATCAAAGACAGTTTCCTTTTAGCTGCTGGAGGCCCAAACCAGTTTTATTTTAATACTGGCCCAAACCAGTTCTTATATGTCTCTATTTAGAGTTTCAGTCTTTCAGACGCATTTGCCTTTAGTTTATGAGCAAGTCCTGAAATGGATGGTTCCGTTTTGTAGTGCTATCAGGAAAATTAGATGACTGTTTTATAATTTTTTTTATTTATACATATTTTGAGTTATAATATATAAAAATAATATTTTTGAGAAAGTTTGATGGGAAACTGATAGCTACTTTTTATAAAAGCTGAAAACAACTTTTTTCAAAAGTATAAGTGGACATACTTTTGCTAACAGCAGTTTTTAGACCAAAAACATTTTTGCAGACAGCAGTTTCTAGAATTTATCAAACACCTTTCTGATAACCTTTTAGCAAAAAATTGTTGTAGTTGTTTGTAACCGCAAATACCAAACGGAGCCATAATCTTCGAGCCAATATAATTCAAACGGAGCCATAATCTTCGAGCCAATATAATTCATTTCAGGGAAAAAGAAAAATGCTACTCAGAATAAGTAAATTCACCTGTATCATTAAATAAGTGCATTCTCGTGAAATCGAATCCAACCTAGGACCTAAGCCCCCTAAAATCTCAGTTCCTCACTAGTTGAGCTACTTGGGTCGGCATATATAATAAATTTTGTTATCAAATGATTTAAATTGATGACTAGTCGTGTACTCTTTAATACATGGTTCGGTACGAATTCGAAACTGGTTTAACTCATCAGTTTAAAAACAAAATGGGGTGTATTTAGTTGGGATTTTGAAAGATTTTTTTGTATTTTTAAAATTCCGGAATATTTAATTTGAATTCTAAATAATTATTTAAAATCTGATGATATTTAATAAAAATTGCAAAAAAAAAATAAATTAAAATCTGGGTGTGTATTCAATTTATTTGATGCCCTCAAATCCGGGTACTGACGGCTCACAACACATATACTAAACAATATAATTAATATAATAATTAATCCCGAGACTCATAACAGGATCAATCCAGGATAAAGTATGAAACAAGACTATAACTATCAACCAGGAGCTTAAAATTACATAAACAACTTTTTTATTACAATTTACAACTCCGAATTTGAATGGCAAGATAACCCATAAATATCTGGAACCAAAATTTATATAACAAAAACTAAAGTGATCCTCCCATTTGCCATCTACCTGAGCAGGGACTGCAAACCTAACAATCTGCAAAGGTCCACTAAACACACTCTTACGGATGTGCACCTAAGAATCGCCATCTTCATGCTTAACTGCCAAGGATTAGATCAAAACAAAATAAATGAACCACATAGCTCAACAAGTAATTTGAATTAACAATAATATTTAAACTTGGCAGTAAAAGTCTAACTAAACATTTCAACTCTAACTCAACGTGATTTAAGGTTTAAGCCGAAGGTTATGAAGAGGGTATTAAACAGGGTTCTATAGTTCCTTTCTGTTGTGCAAGACATGCCTGAACAATAACAAGACTAAGTCAAATTGACAACCCTAAGTAAGTTGTATTGTAATCTAAGTTTGCATTTTGTATTGTACCACTTAAGTCTGTAAAAATGTTCAAGCAGACTGGAGTCTTTCTCTGTAAACAATATCAAGACTAAGAATTCTATCTGGAAGAAGATCAAGAATATCATGACTCGGAAGAATTATGAAGAAGTTTGGAGTTGAATAAATCTGTTGTGGGAAAAATATTCTAAGTCAAGATCTCTACAAGTCACAAATTAAGTGTTATAGAGAAGTCATTCGAGAACTCCAGAATAACTTATCGAGAAGTCAGGAAAGCTACTAGAGAACTCAGAGATATCGACAAGCCAATTTGAAGACATGAAGAATGGAGATATCGACAAGTCATTTCTTCACTAGAGAAATCTGAGATATCGACAAGACAAAATATCACTAGAGAACTCTGAGATATCGACAAGTCAAAAATATCATTAGAGAACTCAGAGATATCGATAAGCCAAAGTGAAGACATGAAGATGAGAGATCTCGACAAGCCAAATTCTCTTATAGAGAACTCAGAGACTTTGATAAGTCAAATCAACTGTAGAGTGATTAGAGATCTCGATAAGCCAATATACTTATCGAGATGTCAAGTTCTCTATATGCCAAAATAGAGATCTTGAGGTAAAACTCAAAGTACAAAATGCAGACCAGTTCAACATCCAAGATTATCGATCAACAAACAATCTAATCAAGTTGGATTGACAAGTCTACAAAAGCAGCTTGAAGAGTGCAAGATCAAAGGTCAAGATTAATTGGCAAAGTAAAGTCACAGGCATGCAAGACTAGAAAAGATACACTAAGCCAGAAATAGAAAAATTTGATTATCTAAAAATAGGGTTTAGTACATGTTGTTGCATGTTGTGTAATAACCAGTGTTTAATCTTCTATAAAGTAAACACTGGATGCTTTACTAGATGTAACAATTTAGATAAGAAAAATCTTGTATTCTCTCAAGAAAGAAGCTAAGCTCTTTATCAATAAAGAGCCTAGAAATTTTGTAACAAAACATTCTTAATTTTAATATAAAATTAAGTGAGTTTTGAAAGATTTGTGTCCATTGTTCTTGCTTGCTTAATTTCAGTATTAACACATTTCACTACAAGATTTAATTTGTTTTGTTCATTACCATAAACATTTCAAGAAAAGCAGAAAAACCCAAAAACACATTCACCCCCCCTTGTGTGTGATTCATTATCTAACAAGTGGTATCAGAGCAAAATCTGAAAGTAAAAAGATTCAAGATCTTGGAAGAATGAACACACAGAAAATCAGTAGCATCAAAATCCCTACTTTCGATAAGACTAACTACACTCTTTGGAAGAAGAAAATGTTGTTGTTTATCAGGATGGCCAATTTATTATATATTCAGATTCTCAAAAATAGGCATTTCACTCCTATGGTAAGAGTTGAGGAATCTACAGATGAAGACATGGTCATTTCAGCTCATTATGCTCCTAAAGACCCTTCAGAGTACACTGATCCTGAGAAAGAAAAAGTTTCCCTAGATAGTGGCTTACAGCTGATCTTGATATAGTCACTTGACAATGTAATGTACAATAACATTGTCAACTGTGACACTGCTAAGCAGATCTGGGAAAAGATTGAGATACTTTGTGAAGGAACATAAGAAGTTAGGTCAAATCAAAGAAGGATATTGATTTTACTGAAAGAGATGTGTCCTAAGTCCAATCATGTATGATGATTTAGGAATAACTTTTATGTAATCTGTTTTGATTTCATTGATATTAATAAAAGACTTGTTTTGGTTTTATTGCGGGCTTTATCTATTTAAGTGTTTAAATAAGATATACCATAATTTAGAGTAAATCTTTTTATGGATTATGATGAGATCATAATAATGAGACCTAAAAGATGATAACTCTAAACTTAAATATTTCCTGGTCGTAGGATTACTAAATGGTAATTAGTAATCCGCAAAGATCGGTACATACTATGCTTGCTTCATTATGAAGGATGTCTGTTCTCATAGACATTTGTGTGGTGACACTATAGCTAGTATGTAGGTGCTTATTATAGAATAAGTTCACTGAACATGACTCACACAGCTGAACAACTGATGGAGTTCACTCACATGTCAGCAGATGTTCACATAGTGATAGTTGTACAAGTATCCTTAGACTTGATGTCATCATAGTCATCTTGTGTACACTGAACTATACTTTGGTTTAGTTTTTAGTCTCTAGGGACAATAATAAGAGCTCTACTGGGTGTAGGAATTTGTACACGAAGATAGTGTATGATCAATAAAGGATCTACCCCTTCCAGTGAAAGGAAGAGAATGTTCAATGTTGATCCACTTATGCTAGTTCAGGAATCTCTGGCCAGAGTGAATGAAATTAGAAAGGAGTTTCTAATTTACATTAAATAGAACTAAACATAGTGAATGGGAAAGCAAATGATTAAATAAGATAGGCTTGACACAAGTTCCATGCCTTGTATTTAATTGTGACATTGCAGGGTAGAAGGAATTGATTGTACGGTAACTACTCACTGAATAGGTTCTTGGTATTCTAAGCAGTGAATTCGTATTATCCACGATAGTCGCGATATACTGAGAAGTATCCCTCACGATGTAGAATAAATATGATAAATTATTTAATTAATCATATTTAATGAATTAGAGAATTTATATAAATAATGATAAAATAATTTTATTATTATTTATTTCTACTACCGGCTTAATATTGAACCTACAGGGTCACACCATAAAAGAGAATGATTTAATGGTGGATGAATTAATTAATAATGGCTGGTAATTATTTATTTGTGAAATAAATAATTAATTAGCATATTTAATAATTGATTAAATGAGATTTAATTAATTCTTAATATTATTAATTAAGAATTTAATTTTGGAAATTAAATCTAGTGAGAGAATTATTTTTCTAAAGTGTTTACAAAAGGGATTAATGATTAAAATGTGTTTTAATTATTAGTTAATTGGTTAATAAGAATAATCAATTAAAGGGTTAATAATAATAATATTTTATGGAAAAATTTCAGCTGAAAATTTTGTCTATAAATATACTATTATAAACCCTATTTGCCTTAACCCAAATAAAAACCCTAATTCTAAAGTAGAAATAGAGGGAGGCAACTAATTCTCTCAACCTCTTCCTCCTCCATTACATTGATCTCTTGGTGGATACCGGTGGAGTGCTTCACACTTGAGGAGCAGCTGTTAGGGATCTCCGCTCATCGTTCTTGGATCGCTATTAAAGACCTCCATCTTTCCATTAACGTAAAGCTTCTTAAGGTAAACATATTGAACTACGAATTAAATATTATTTTTCGCATGGATCCTGCTGAGGGTTTCGGTTTTTTTAAGATTTAAATTTACATTTTTGTTGCGTTTATGTGCTAAAACCTTTCATTTACAGTATGAGGGTTTCATGGCTAAGCCAAAGGAAAGTATTACTGATGTGTTTGAAAGGTTTAACAAGCTGATTAATGACTTGCAGCTACATGACAAATATTATGAAGCTGAAGAAGTGAACTTGAAGTTTTTGCTCACACTCCCTGACCATTTGGAATAGAAATTCTCAGCAATCAGGGAAGGGAGAGACTTGAGCAGGATAACTCTGGAAGTTCTATATGGAATTCTCAAAACCTATGAACTAGAGATGATTCAAAGGAAATCACTGAGATCTGGCCAAGGACATGTTATAGATGGTTCAAGTGCTTTAATTGTCAATGAAAGTCAGACCTTTAAAGATGAGCCAAGATCCCAGACTTCAGTTGTCCCAACAAGTGAGCAAAGAAATAATGATTCACAGGAACAAGTCATACGGGAATTGGAAGAAGATGATTATACACCTTGGATGAACTTGATAAGCTAGATCAGTCAATGGCCTATTTGGCAAGAAAGTTCTCTAACATTAGAGTAAAGAAGCCAAGATTCTTCAAGGGTAAAGGACAATCATTCAACAAAGACAGCAGCTATAAAGGAAAAGGGAAGTACACATTTGATAGCAAAAATGGTTACAAAACTGGATCTGTTGACAGATCAAAAATAAGGTGCTATAACTGTGATGAGCTAGGCCATTTTGCTACAGAATGCAAGAAACCCAAGAAAGGAAAGAAAGACAAAGCTTATCTTTGACTGGAAATAAAGTATGAAGCTCTTCTGAAGAAACAACAAAGCGAAGCCTATATTACAGAGGGAAAGAGTTGGGATGATTTTGATAATGATGAAGATGAGGAAGTTGGAAATTATGCATTTATGGCGTTGGAGCAAGGAGAGTCATCCTCATCAAAAATACAGGTACCAACTCATACCACCATTGATTTAAATGTGAGTCAATATAAGGAAACTGTTGAAAAGATGAGCACAGAAATATTTCACATTCATACAAGTATGGTTGCTGCTAATGAAAAGGTTAGCAGACTGACAAAGATAAATGAGAAGCTTGAAACTGAGAAACAAGAGACTGAATTGTTGCTCGTAGAGCTTGAAGCCGTGAAACAAGAAAATGCATATCTAAAGAACAAGTTCAAGTGTGCAAATGTGATTGAAGTTGTGTTAAGGGAGAAGTTAGAAAAGAATGAAGTCAAGTTGAAATCTTTCAGGAATGCATCTGAATTGGTTGGACAATACCATGAGAAGAACAAGCCATGTGCAAATATTGCTATTGGTCTTGATTATGATGCCTTGAATAATAAGAAGAAAGTTGTAGGTGAAAAAGGGAAAGCAAATGAAAATAAAGATGTTCCAGCTATGCTGAAAAAGGTTGGCTCACCTATGTTCAAAGCATGTGAAGTAGATTTTAGTGAAGAGGAGTTGATCATAAAGCAAGAAATTGCTGATGAAGACAATGAGAGGAAAAGTGCAGAAACAACTCAAACTTCAAAAACTGAAAAGAAGCTCATGGATAACCAAGATTCCAAGACACCTGTCAAGGAAACAAAGACTGAAGATGCAAAAAAAAGAATAGAAATGGGAAGATTGGGATAAATAAAAGTAACAATTTTTCTTATGTTACAGATGCTCCAAGAAAGAAATGTGAAAAGTGTGGCTCTGTGAATCACCTAACTCACCTTTGTAAAAAGGTTGTTAGTAAGCCAACTGAAGGAGCCTGCAAGTATAATGAAGCCAAGGCAAATGATCTCTATTCATTTTCTGATAAGTTTGACTACATTCCCTGTAACTTAAAAGTAATGAAAATTTTCCACAAGCTAAGAGTAGATCTCAAGGAAGTTAGTATTAGATCTACAGCTGCAAGGGAAAATGCACAAATATCTATGAATGTCATTCTTTCTGAGACTTCTAACTTTACTTCTGCCAAATTAGTTAACAAGAAGAAATTACCCAACACTGTTGGGGTTGCTAAACACATTTAAAACTCATTGTGTACAGGGCAAAATGAAGAAGGTCATATGGATCATAGACAGTGGATGCTCCAGGCATATGACAGGTGATAAGGCCCTGCTATCACAATTTGGGGAGAAGGCTGGCCCTTTGGTGACCTTTGGAGGCAACAACAAAGGATTCACAATGGGATATGGCAAGATTGTTTCTGGAAATGTTGTCATTGATGATGTAGCATTGGTAGTTGGTCTTGAAGTAAATCTTCTTAGTGTCATCCAGTTTGCAGACAAAGGTTTTAAAGTTTTATTTGACAAAGAAGAATGTATTTTCATCAGCAAGAAAACCAATGGAGTTGCTCTGAAAGGAGCAAGGAAATGAAGCTTGTTTGTTGCAGACTTGGACTCAATAGATGAGAATGGAATTTTTTACTTCTACACCAAGGCATCCATAAAGCAAAGCAAGTTATGGCATAAGAAACTCTCACATCTAAATTTCTAGGCAATCAACACTCTAGTCAAGAAAGAGTTAGAAAGAGACATGCCAAAATTAGAGTTTGCTCAAATTGAAGTATGTGAAGCCTGTCAGAAAGGAAAAATGAAAAGATCAAGTCACAAGTCAAAAATTGTGAATTCCATTAGTGCACCATTTCAACTTATTCACATGAACTTGTTTGGGCCAGTGAATGTCTTATCAATTTCAAGAAATAAATATGCACTTGTGATGGTGGATGACTACTCAAGATACACATGGGTAGAATTTATTCATTCTAAAGATTAAACTCTACACATCATAATTTAGCACATAAAGAAGATAGAAAACAGGCTGAAGATCAAAACTGTGTGAAGAGATTGAGAAGTGATAATGGAACATAATTCAGAAATGCAACTTTGAGTGAATTCTGCAAAAACAAAGGTATTGTTCAAGAGTTTTCAGCTGCTAGAACACCTCAACAAAATGGATTAGTTGAGAGAAAGAACTGAACATTAGTAGAACCTGCAAGAACAAAGCTGCAAGATATCAATCTGTCAACTAGTTTTTGGAAAGAAGCTGTAAACACTACATTCTACACACAAAACAGATATCTCATTAACAAGGTTCATGGCAAATCACCTTACTCAATCACGTCTAAAAGAAAGCCTACTGTTAAGCATCTTCATGTGTTTGGAAGCAAGTGTTACATTTTAAAAGACAACTCTGAATATGTGGGAAAATTTGACTCAAAGGTTTTTGAAGCAATTTTTCTGGGATATTCATTGGAGAGAACTGCCTACAAGGTCTATGTAATTGATCAAAAGAAAATCATGGAGAGCACAGATGTGACTTTGATGATGATAACTGTCCAAGCTTGGAATGTCTTGATGAAAATGAAGTTGAAGCCCTTGCATTTGAAATTCTCAACATTACCAGTAATTTGATGAAGAGGATGAAGACAATGCACAATAGATGATGAATGAAGAGACTACTGAACAGGATAATCATGAAAATAGAAGCTCATCTCATACACCTGAATTTGATAGCACAAACTCAGGGGAAGAAAGAGAAGAAGAATCTACCAGTCATACAAATAATGAAGAATATGATGAAGGCACCAGTCAACAAACTCACACCAGAAAATGGGATAGGAGTCATAATCAAAATGCAATAATTGGTGATCTTAATGCTGGTGTAAGGACTAGAAGTGCAACTGCTAATGAGTGCCTACATGCATGCTTTCTGTCTCAAGTAAAGCCCAAGAAAATTGAAGAAGCTCTTATGGATCCTGATTGGATATCTGCCATGCAAGAAGAGCTCAATCAGTTTGAAAGAAACAAAGTTTGGGAGTTAGTTCATGCACCTAAGAATAGAAGTGTAATTGGAACAAAATGGGTGTTCAGGAACAAGAAGGATGAAAATGGTATAGTTACCAGAAACTAGGCAAAGTTGGTTGCAAAAGGCTACTCACAAGAAGAAGAAATTGATTATGATGAAACTTTTGCTCCAGTTACAAGACTTGAAGCAATAAGGATTTTTCTAGAGTTTGCTTCACATTCAAACTTCAAAGGGTATCAAATGGATGTCAAGAGTGTCTTCCTAAATGGTGAGTTGGAAGAAAAAGTTTATGTGCAATAGCCATCTGGCTTTGAAGATCCAGAATTTCAAATTTTGTGTACAAGCTATTCAAGGCTCTATATGGACTAAAGCAGGCACCTAGAGCTTGGTGTGACACACTGACAGATTTTCTACTTAAACATGGTTTCAATAGAGGAACAATAGACAAGACACTATTCTACAAGCTGCATGGTGGTGATATGATCTTAGTTCAGATTTATGTGGATGATATCATCTTTGGTTCTACTAATGAGAAGCTCTGTCAAAGATTCTCTAAGCTTATGCAGAGTGAATATGAAATGAGTATGATGGGGGAATTAAGTTACTTTCTTGGACTTCAAGTCAGTCAAGGAAGTGATGGAATCTTCATCAACCAAACTAAGTATGCTAAAGATTTATTAAAAAAGTTTGGTATGGTTGATTGTTCACCTGCATCTACACCTATGTCTATAGCAATAAAGTTGGATGAAGATAAAAAGGGCAAGAGTGTAGATATTTCAAGCTATAGAGGAATGATTGGATCATTGCTTTATTTGACAGCAAGTAGACCAGACATCATGTTTGCTACATGTCTGTGTGCAAGATTTCAAACCAATCCAAAAGAATCACATTTGATGGTTGTGAAGAGAATTTTCATATATTTGAAAAGGGACTCCAAACTTGGGATTATGGTATCCTAAGGGAACTGGTTTTAAAGCTGTTGGATACACATATGCAGATTTTGCTGGATGCAGGGTTGACAGAAAGAGTACTAGTGGAAGCTGTCAGTTTCTTGGACAGAGACTTGTATCCTGGTATAGCAATAAACAACAATTTGTGTCAACTTCCACAGCTGAAGCTGAATACATAGCTACTAGAAATTATTGTGTTCAAGTGCTTTGGATTAGAAATCAGTTAATGGACTATGGTCTAGTGTTACACAAAATTCCAATTATGTGTGACAATACTAGTGTTATATCTATTGTGGCTGTTAAGTAACCAGTACGTCTAAAATCTTAAGGTGGTAGAGTAAGGCCCGAACATGAACTTATACTCTTTAACAGTGGCTAATCCAGTTAATCATTCTAGAACAAAGCACATTGAAGTAAGGTACCATTTTGTTAGAGAACATGCTGCAAATGTTACCATTCAGCTCATTTTTGTTCCAACGGAAAAACAATTAGCTGACATTTTTACTAAACCTTTGGATGAAGCAACTTTCACTAGACTTGTAGGTAAAATTGGTATGCTCAATTCTTCATCCTAAGGTAAGAACTCAGCTAATGTGTTGCAGCAGAGTAATTTCTAGTAAATCAAAATTAATTTTATTTAATTAGAAATTAACTGAAATATGAATTATAAATATGTCAGAAATCTCTGCATATTTATTTTTCAAAATTCAAAATTCAGCTTGGAATTTTTCAAATTCTAAGAAAACTGTCTAATTGTTAGTTTACATTTTCAATATATGAAATTAACACAAGATAGAATCAAAGTGATCAAAAGTATATATAGAGAACTGAGTTCTCGATAAGTCTAACTAACTTATCGACAAGTCATTTTAATACTTCTCAAGTGAGTTCTCGATAAGTCAATTTACTGATTTCTCGAGTGACTTCTTGATAAGCTTTATTATGACTTATCGATAAGTCTTTGTAGAGTTCTCTATAAGTGTTAACTTATAGAGTTCTTTACAACCATAATTTTAGACTTATGAATAACTCAGAACTGAAATAATTTAATTTAATAAATTACTTTAGTAAAATACTTTTGGAAAAATTATTCTGATTTTATTTTGATTTATTCAAATAAAAATTGGAAACAATTTAGTCCATTTTTGGACAAACTGGGTATTTATTTGACATCTCGATAAGTTAATTTTTAGTTCTCTAAAAGAGTAAACTAAAATGAATTCTCGATATGTAATTCACTTTCAAAATAACTTCTTGATAAATATATTCCAAACGTCTATTTTTGACTTCTCGATAAGTCATCTGCTTTTACTATAAATACCCAGACATCTTGATACACATATACTTACGCCTTCGAGAACTTTAAGTGACCTAGCTTTTTTAATCCAAAACCGATTTCTTTCTCGTTTCGAATCCTTTCTCTTCAATTTCTTTTACCCATTAATATTTAAACTCATAACAATGCCAGCAAATAATATTGTACCCTTCATCCCAAAGGAGACCAACTTCCTTGCATTCTTAGATGCAAATCAAGCTCCTGAAACTTTCAAAAGTTTTGTCAAGTTCTTGTCTGAGACCTATTTTGTTGAAGCTCTCACAGCTAATCCAATTCTTTATCTGAATGTTTTGGGTGATTTCTGGAACACAGCTGTAGCTAGGACAGTTGTGCATAAAGATCAATCTTTAAACCTGGTTGTTAACTGTCAAATCAAAGGACAACAGGTTGATATAACTGAAGTTGACATGAACTTGGCCTTGAACATTCCAACTGACAAGGTAGTAGGGATCCCAACTCAGGATGAGCTGTATGAATTTCTGGACTTCATCAACTATTCTGAGAAGATTAACTTGGCCAGCTTGAACAAGAAAAATCTAAGAAAAGAGTGGTCTTTTCTGTTTGATTCTGTGATAAGAGCTTTCACATACAGAAAATCAGGATTTGACAACATTTCTAGTGTTGTCCAGAAGCTGGTCTACTCAATGGCTCACAACAAACAGATCAATGCAGGACACTGCATTCTGGAGGAACTGAGCATCAGGCTCATCATGCCATTCACTTCAAGAGGTAAAGAAATTTTCCTTACTAGATTTATTATGTCTGCTTTAAATTAGAAAGTAAATGACATACATATGCTTGAAGGTGTAAATAGGTCATTAATAGGCGATTTTAAACAAGTGTCCAAAATCCTATTTGGATCACTTTTACTAAGAATAAGGTTCCAGTTGGTCTTAAGTTAACACCTTTCATTCTTGAAAGATTTAAGACCTACCCTTATTATATGCCTGACATGAGGCCTAATGTGATTCTACCTAGTGCAACAATGGTTCCTGGGCCTGTGGAAGTACAAATACAGGCACACCCTTAGGAACCTACCCCTGTTGAGCCTACTTCTTCAAAACCATTAGCAGCTAGGAAACCAATCACATCATTCTCTCAAAAGGATGAAGTGAGTAAAAAGAAGAGAAAGGAGATAACCCTTACAGTAATGAATGAGAGTGGTGAGGAGCAAACACAACCTGAGTCACCTTTGGTCAGAAAAACAAAGAAGGCTAGGAAAACTGAGTTGACCACTCAAACCACCTCTGTATCCTCCCAAAAGGATGCAATTATACAAATGGGGCCAAAACAGATTCTAGAGACATCTTCTCAACATGATATTTCTACTGAAAAGAGCATTCTCCCAAATGCATCTTGTACAGAGTTTGCACAACTAACACTTGAACAAATCCAAGTGTATGGTATGAGAAATAAGGATGGCACACACAAGGAGAGCACATCCCTTGAAGCTCCCTCATCCACTCAGGGGGAGCTTTCAATACTCAAACTAAGCTTCATAATCTTATATCTAATATTTCTTCTTCCTACATTGAAGCACTTGAATCAAATCCTCAAGTGTTGTCCCAATTCTAGTGACTTGGTTCAAGAAAACTTGCTCACTACCCAGAAACCATAATTAGTTTGTGAGAGGCTGCATGCTGGGGTAGACCTTGATGACACCAACACAAATATGGAGGATTCATCAATTTTTACTAAAGACCCCATAGAGATCACAAATGCACCTTCATGTGCAAATCACTCTTCACAGACTATTAGGTTTAAGGGTAGTAATCCTGAGGGGGAGCTATCTAAAACCTCTCCAATTAAATTGGAGGTTCCTGTTCCAGGAACAACTCTCCTCAAAACCCTAGCAAAAATTGCATTAGCAGTTGATGCTAGGAGTACAATTGCAAATGATCCTGTCATAAAGGAGGCAAGTATAGCACATTTAAGTGACAGTGTGGTGCAAGACACACAAGGGTTTGAGACTGGTGCACATGACAGTAACCCAGTCAAATCCCCTCCAATTCAATTGGAGGTTCCCCCTACATGTGAGGAACAACAACTTGTCACAAACACAGAGAAATCTGTGAGTCTAACCGTGAGTTCTGTCACCGGTGGTTCTGACCCTCAACCCTCAACCTCTCAACCTCAACAACCTCACCTAATCTCCAAATGGCTCCAAGAAACTGCAGATCAACCTTCAACCATTGAAGATCTTAGAATTGATCACCTTGGAGGCCTTGCACAAATATCACAACAGCTACTCACATCCAACATGTCAAACCAGAACTACCAAGCTATCATGCTCACCTACCAGGCTGATGTTGAAGAAAATCAAGCTAAAATTGTTGATGAAGCTGGTCAGGATGCAAACTGTGATGCTTGGCTGGATTAGGAATTCACTATTGAAATGGATGTTGTGCTAGCTCAGTTCAGAGATGAGTACATCACCATTCTGGGAAGCAATGCTAGATCCCTAACTCTTCAGGAAGTGTATGATGCCATCAATAATGTCTACAAAGATCAAATCAAGGCATTCCAAAATTATGGAAAAGCACTTTAAATCATATTGAATGGACATCAAGACAAAATTATGAAAATGGTGAGGGAAAAGATGGATCAAATCATCCCCTCTCAGACTGAGATCAAGAAGCAATTTAAAACCTTCTCAGAACAAATGTCAAGGTATGATCTCAATGGGTTTGACAAGAGTGTTACACAACTGAAGGACTCCTTTGTAGCTTTGCACAAGGTAGTTCAATATCACATCACAAACTCCAATGACACAAGGTGGAAGCTGGATCAAATGTACACTGCAAGATACACTCCTTCCCCTTTGGTTATTGATGAAATACAGAAGCATGTACAAGCTTAATTTGGACCATCTACTGCTATCTCTACTTCAGGATCATCTACTCAAGAAATTCAAGACCTCAAGACACAAGTTGCTTCTCTACAGACCTCAAATGACTCTTTAAATGCTCAAGTCCAGGCTTTGACTTCTCTAGTCAAGAGTCAACAATAGGATATCAAGACCTTAGTGGACTCTCACAAGCATCTTCAAATGCAGAATTATGTTGCTTTGGGAGCCATCATGGGAAAACTCAACATTCCACTGCCCTCACTACCTAAAGACATTAGGCCAGAATTACCAACTCACATACTCTTGCATGTCATCAAGACTAAGGGGAGATTGAGGCTAAGATTTAACAATCCAGGGATGCTGAAGCTAAGTCTAAAGAGCCTATTCAGGTTGGTCAAAGCTCTTCAAGTACTCAAGTTGATGTTGGAAAAGAAAGACTTCTAAAGGCTGCAGAAGGACCCAATCAAGACGAAGACTTCAGTGAACTTCTTGTAGTGCTAAGAATGACTCTTTAAAATAACTACATGACCTACAAGAAAGCTTTGGCCAAGAACATCAACTTCATCAGGGCAGCAGTTGTAAAAATTAATAATTTCTTGGAGAAAAGAATTATTGTGAATATCAATGATGGTGGTGTGGATAGATGTCTTCAGGTGTCTCCTCCAAATCTCAAAACCTTAAGAGTATCTAAACTGGATGTAATGATTGACAGAATAAATCCAGTCATTCCAGAAGACACTCAACTCCTCCATGAGCTCAAAAATGCACAGATAACAGCTTTTAATGAAGCCTACCTATATCTGAATAAAGGAGTAGTCTACATTTGTCCAAAAACCAAGAAATGCAAACATTCATTGTTCCCAAGAACTGTGTGAGGGAATATGAGGCTGATCATGACTCTTCAAGCTGATTTGAAGTATAAAAATATCAAGAAAATTAAAGATAAAGAAATGATCAGGATTCTTGAAAGGTATCTCAGAAATGTCGACACCATGTTGTCATCCACTCAGTTTAATCTAAGAAGTGACAAGGATGATGATGAGCAGAAGAATGATGAATAAAAACCTTCTGCCTCAAATCCAAGTCAATCTTCAAGAGCAACTGGTAGCAATAATAAGAAGAAGGATGAGAAGAAGGATGGTGATAAGAAAAGAGGAGAGGAAAGAAGAAGCAAGAAAAGGCAAGATGGCTCAGAACCACACCAACAAACCCTGAAAATCCAAATTGACCAAGCTCAATCCTGTGTGCCAACAACCTCAAACATCAAACCACTTCAAACCTCTAAGCCTAAATTCCTATAAAAACAAACTGCTAACACCCTTCTAAAAATACCAATCATCTCTAACTAGACATCTCTCAAGAAAATCACAATCCCACCCTCTATAAAGCCATCACTCATAGTCAACTACAAGTCTGTTGGGGGGAAGACTAAGAAATCCAAGCATAATGAAAAAGTGCAAGTTACTAAAAGGGCCATCTGGAACTGTTTCAAGCAAAGTGATTTTCTACCTCTAAATTGGTGCATCTCAGATGAAGAATATTTTCAACAACTAGCTGAGGAAATAGTTAGAGTCTGGGTTATAACTTTAAGTGAAGTAAGAATCTACATTGAAGATGGGTCCTTCACATTTCTTGGCAGCAACTTAATGGACACACTCTCTCTCTCCCACATAAATTAAAAGAGTGATAAGCTTACTAAAGGATAAGGATACTACTACAAGAGCATGGAGATCTATTTTAGCTGAATGGTTGATTGCAAGGGAGGAAAGAAGTGCAAGGAATAAGGCTGAATATGAGGAGAAAAAGAGGAAGTATGATGAGGGGATTGAAGTGTATATCAAAAGATCAGAAGAACTCAAAGCAAAAGGGATGAGCATAATTTCCAAAGATGGAAGATTTCTAAATATAAAAGTTGGCTCATTCTCAAAGTTTGGGATTGAGATGTTAGATGGTTATCCAAAGCAAGACAGACTCAAACTTGTGGAAGCTCTAACAAGGACACCAATCATAGAGGAACTTAAAATTCTTGTATATCTAAAGGACCTCATTAGAGAAGAATCAAAAGTTGTAGTCTTTATCTGATGCATGTAACTATTCAAACTCAAGAAATCATCTAATGTTAAAATGTTGTATTTGTGTCAGTTTTTATGTATTAGTCTTATTTTCCATTATAGCTTGGGGTTAGTCTTGTTAACATGTATGAATTTGTGATAAGCAATCTTCTCACAAATTGGGGGAGATTGTTGTGCAAGATATGTCTGAACAATAACAAGACTAAGTCAAATTGACAACCCTAAGTAAGTTGTATTGTAATCTAAGTTCGAATTTTGTATTGTACCATTTACGTCTGTAAAAAATTTCAATAGCAGACTGGAGTTTTTTTCCGTAAACAGTATCAATCCTAAGAATTCTATTTGGAAAAAGATAAAAAAGATCATGCCTCAGAAGAATTATGAAGAAGCTTGGAGTTGAATAAATCTGGTCTGGGAAAAATATTCTAAGTCAAGATCTCTACAAGTCACAGATTAAGTGTTATATAGAAGTCATTCGAGAACTCCGGAATGACTTATCGAGAAGTCAGGAAAGCTACTAGAGAACTCAGAGATATCGACAAGCCAATTTGAAGACATGAAGAATGGAGATTTCGAAAAGTCATTTCTTCACTGGAGAACTCTGAGAGATCGACAAGTCAAAATATCACTAGAGAACTCTGAGATATCGACAAGTTAAAATATCACTAGAGAATTCTGAGATATCGACAAGTCAAAAATATCACTAGAGAATTCAGAGATATCGATAAGCCAAAGTGAAGACATGAAGATGAGAGATCTCGACAAGCCAAATTCTCTTATAGAGAACTCAGAGACTTCGATAAGTCAAATCAACTGTAGAGTGATTAGAGATCTCGATAAGCCAATATACTTATCGAGATGTCAAGTTCTCTATATGCCAAAATGGAGATCTCGAGGTAAAACTCAAAGTACAAAATGCAGACAAGTTCAATATCCAAGATTATCAATCAATAAACAATCTAATCAAGTTGGATTGATAAGTCTACAAAAGCAGCTTGAAGAGTGCAAGATCAAAAGCCAAGATTAACTGACAAAGTAAAGTCACAGGCATGCAAGATTAGCAAAGATACACTAAGCCAGAAATAGAAAGATTTAATTATCTAAAAATAGGGTTTAGTACATGCTGTTGCATGCTGTGTAATAACCAGTGTTTACTGTTTTATAAAGTAAACACCTGATGCTTTGTTAGATATAACAATTTAGATAAGAAAAATCTTGTATTCTCTCAAGAAAGAAACTAAGCTCTTTATCAACAAAGAGCCTAGAAATTTTGTAGCAAAATATTCTTAATTTTAATATAAAATTAAGTGAGTTTTGAAAGATTTGTATTCACTGTTCTTGCTTGCTTAATTTTAGTATTAACACATTTCACTACAAGATTTAATTTACTTTGTTCATTAAAATAAACACTTCAAGAAAATTAGAAAAATACAAAAACACATTCACCCCCCCCCCCCTCTGTGTGTGATTCATTATCTAACACTTTCAAAATATCTTTCTTTTCAAAATATTTTCATTTCTTACCATTCAACAATTTGAATTCACTCTGCTTTTAAATGTAAAAGTGCTACCGCACATATATCTCATTTTAAAATAAAATAAATTTTTTTCAATTGAAGTGTATATCAATTTCCATAAATCAATAATGCGGGCGATCAGCCCGTACTGACCTCCATGTGGTCATTATAGGTACCTAAGGCACTGTTTGGCCTTTAAATATATTCCGGTCCAGCTCTGGATTCAATAACACACCGGTCCTCTCCGGCTTCATACACTTGGCAGGACAATTTTTATATGGCTGATTATGCTTCCAATCTTTAGGATTTCATTAAAAACCTTTATATTGGAAAATCATTTCACTTTTCAAAAGTTATTTCATTTTAAAAATATTTACCAACATTTGAAATTATTCACTCTTTCAAGTCAAAAATCAGTTGTCGCTTAAATACGGTTTCAATAAGGCATGGGTATTCAATCAACATAGGTGTTATTAAAGCAAAGTTATCGTTGTTCGTAATATCAACAGGATGAAAGTATCAACAGAACATAAAGGTTATTAATGGTGCAATGTTTAGGTTTCAATTAAGGTTGATAAGTATTTTAAAGAAAACTAGGTTAAGCAATGTAAAGCTATGAGATTATCAGAAATCATACTATCATTAAATCCATATTTTCATTTCATGATCACAATCTTTATCATTATAAGAAGGGCATAGTTACTTGTCTCACAAGCTTTCCCTTTTTATCTGAATCAGTTTACTGCCACTCAGAACCCCATTTCCTTTCCTAGTTCACGTTTCCTCACTTTCCAAGTCTACAATCAATAATAAACCCTAATTAGGGACCCTTTTAAATAAACGACATTCCCTTGACGTCTAAACTTTCTACCATTTTGAACCCAATATCATACTTATATACATACACGAATATTTATATTCACTTTGCCACAGACACATAATCATATTGTCACGTTTATATGTATAATCATATATATTACTTACTTGTATTCATCCTTCATCGATTTTACTTTGCTATCTACCAAGTAGTCATGTAGGTACACCTCGACTACACATAACACGTTTTATCATTCACTTGGTGTAAGTCATGTAATCACGATTAATAACATACTCATATTCGTATACTTATCGTACAAGTATTTAAACAATCATTACTAATAGTCATAGACCCTTACGTCTTTTAATTATTAATCGATTACATTCTTATCAAAAAATTGACATGATGTATTCGTATTTATTGACTATCCATTTTGCACAACCAACCACCCATCACAATTACACACTCCGTTTTATATTCATCCAATCTAAACTTCGTAAAACCAAAACACGTTCTCAAGTCTCATACAATCATATGCTATATTTTCATATACAACTAGTAATCATAAAACCGAATCGAATTTAAGCAAATTCGAACTAACAATCTAAAAATCCGAATTAACATGCATGCATACATACGAACGAGTTTATTATCAATTTTTAACTACAAAACCCGATTCAATCTTAAAAAAAATTGAAACAAGATTTTGAAAATTTTGAATAAGTGACATGCAATCATAATTCCAGATTTAATTCAATTATTAGGGCTCAAGGGAAGCATCACAGCCCACCACCGGCTCACCGTGGTTCACCTCTAGTGGCGGTAAAGTTTCGGTGGTGCCCGATACGGGTTTTCACCCGAAACTCTACCTATTTACGTAATTTACTGCAAGAACACACTTAACTTCACAGATTCAACTCGAAACTATCAAACCCAAATCAGGATTCAGAAAAACCGAATAAATTCGAAAAAGGGGTTTCGAAAAACCTCAACTAACACACATGCAAGAACACAGAGTCATAGAGGAAGCAAAACCACACACACATGTGGTCTCAGATTGAAAATTGAGTGGAAAACAAGAGAGGGATATGTGAGATACCGAGAGAGAGAAGAGAGAAGTCGAGAGACTGTGAGAAAGAGAGAGCCACGGAGAAGAAGAAGAAGAAGAAAGGAGAGGGGGAGGTGTCCTTGGGTTTTATATGCCCAAGGGCTTCTTCGTAATTTTACAAGGAAACATTTCATTTATAATTTTTTGAATATATTTAAGTATCGATTATGATTGATAAATCCAATAAAATAGGAAGATGAGGAATTTAAATCCGAAATTTATATTTAGAATAAAGATCATGAAATAAGCTACCAAGCCATATTTTTAAAATAATTTTTGAGCGAGTGGTTGAATTTCGCAAGATAAACCATAAAATAGAAATAATTTTTATAAAATTTTAAAATACCAAAATCTTAAAGTAAATCCAACCCCTATTTTTAAAAAGTCTCTAGGAATATTCTAGAGATAATAAAGCAAGTTTCATAACTTTAACATACTCTGATCTTTTTATAAAAATATTTAAATATCAAATAAACCTCATTTCTCATAAAATAAATTATTTAAAAATATTTAAACATTTTCCAATCACAGTTTTGAGCATATAAAGGTCAAATAACATACATTAATATATCTTATTCAATCAAATCTCATATCTGCCATTTTTCTCATTTAAACTTTATTTACAAGTAATTTTCGCATTTAACAATAAATCGATAATTCCAATATTAAAGCAATTTCACATACCCTTAATCAAATAATTATATTAACACATGCAACCCTTTTTCATCTCAAATATTCCACATACTTCATTTATATTCCGCTCTTAACCATCATATAAATTCCACTATTCATTTAAGCAGCTTTTACGGGTCACGTCTCATCTGTCGGCCCAGCTGACACTTTAACTCGGTTATTAACCTCATTTCATATTTTAAGTCATGTGATGACTCCTCAAACTGGAATAATATATTTTTAAATATTTCTCCACTAGTTCATATAATTTGCATATAATTCATATAATTTATATTTTATTCACATAATATAATTTACGAAAATCCCAATCGTTACATCCTTACCCCCTAAAAAGGATTATGTCCCCAGAATCTTACCTAAGTAAACAAATGAGGATATTTTTAAGCATTTCACTGTCAAGTTCCCAAGTCGATTCTTCAACTCTAGAATTTCTTCATAACATTATTCCCAATGGCACTACTTTATTTCTAAGTGTGTTCACTTTCCGATCTAATATTTGAACTGGTTGTTTGACATAAGACAGACCTTGTTGAATCTCCACTGGTTCAATTTCTATCACATGATTCCCATCGGCATTATATCTCTTAAGCATGGAGACGTGAAAAACATTACTGTACGCCATAAATGGCCTTATACAACATGATTAAGTGATGTTGTCGTAGAAGATTTTGCCACATCATTATGATAATCTACCCTATTATAACATATTTTAATTATGTTAGCATAAGTCTGTTAAAGTGTTTCCAAGCCATACTATAAATTAAAATATTCAATTTTTATTAAAAATAATTAAAAATCTGCTAACTTCTCACATGTGGGTCCCACATGAGGGTTCCCCTTGCTGACATGTCCCTGGTAGGCCAATTTGCGGGCCCCACGCTGCTGATGTGGAAGGTGTTGTCCCCACGTAGGCGACCATACACTGCTGATGTGGCTGATGGGTCCCACATGGGTTACCCATACTGTTGACGTGGCATGTGTGGTCCCCACATGTGGGTTCCATACTGCTGACATGGCATGTGTGGTCCCCCATTGCTGACGTGACGGGGGGTCCACCCTACTGATGTCGCCACAGATGGGACATATTTGTGGTGAGCTGGCAGTAATATGAAGGTTAAGTAAAAATTTTGCACAACCTGGAAATTGAATCCATGATTTCCCATATAGCAATATGAGGTGCAATCCACTACACCACACATGACAATGTATTTTATTCCACATTGTTTAAATATAATCTTATACAAATAACTGATTTTTATTTAAAAGAAAAGACTCTTTAATTGACTCCTTTAATTTTTTTAATTATTTTTTGACGATCCATCCGTATGAATTTTAAAAACTATTGGTGTACCGTCATTTTTAGGATTTTATATATTTATTTTGTAAGATAATATAGAGTCAAAGTAGTCAGAATAAACTAACCCTTAAAATGCATTATTGTCTCGAATGAAGTATCAATTTTTTTAAAAATAAAATTTCGATAATCCATTCGTACTGATGTTAGAAACTATCGATTTTGGGGGTTTACCATCATTTTTAGGATTTTATATATTTATTTTGTGAGATAATTTAGCATTCAAAGCAGTCAGAATAGACTAACCCCTAAACTGCACTATTGTCCCAAATGAAGTATCGATTCTTTTAAAATAAAATTTCGACGATTCATCCATACGGATGTTAGAAACTATCGATTTTAGGGGTGCGTCATAATTTTTAGGATTTTATATATTTATTTTGTAAGATAATATAGCAGTGAAAGCAGTCAGAATAGACTAACCCCTAAACTGCACAATTGTCTCGAATGAAGTATCGATTCTTTTAAAATAAAATTTCGACGATTCATCCGTAAGGATATTAGAAACTATCGATTTTAGGGGAGTGCCATCATATTTGGGAGGATGTTAGAAACTATCGATTTTAGGGGAGTATCATCATATTTAGGATTTTATATATTTATTTTGTGAGATAATATAGCAGTCAAAGCAGTCAGAATAGACTAACCCCTAAACTGCACTATTGTCCCGAATGAAATATCGATTCTTTTAAAATAAAGTTTCGAAGATTCATCCATACGGATGTTAGAAACTATCGATTTTAGGGGTGTACCATCATTTTGAGGATTATATATATATATATATATTATGAGATAATATAGCAGTGAAAGCAGTCAGAATAAACTAACCTCTAAACTGCACTATTGTCCCAAATGAAGTATCGATTCTTTTAAAATAAAATTTCGACAATCCATCCATACGGATGCTAGAAACTATAGATTTTAGGGGCGTACCATCATTTTTAAGATTTTATATATTTATTTTGTGACATAATATAGTAGTCAGAATAGACTAACCTCTAAACTGCACTATTGTCCCGAATGAAGTATCGATTTCTATAAAATAAAATTTCGACGATCCATCTGTACAGATATTAGATCTACCGATTTTAGGGGTGTACCATCATTTTTAGTATTTTATATATTTATTTTGTGAGATAATATAGCAGTTAAAGCAGTCAGAATAGACTAACCCCTAAACTGCACTATTGTCCTAAATGAAGTATCGATTCTTTTAAAATAAAATTTCGACAATCCATCAATACGGATGTTAGAAAATATCAATTTTAGGGGTGTACCATCATTTTTAGGATTTTATATATTTATTTTGTGAGATAATATAGCAGTCAAAGCAGTCAAAATAGACTAACCTCTAAACTACACTATTGTCCCGAATGAAGTATCGATTCTTTTGAAATAAAATTTCGATGATCCATTCTTACGGATGTTAGAAACTATCGCTTCAGGGGTGTACCATCATTTTTAGGATTTTATATATTTATTTTGTGAGATAATATAGCAGTCAATTTTTAATTTTACCCCTAAAATACCGCATGGTCCCAAATGAGTCCATATGTTATAATACTAATTAAAACTTAACAGTACTTAATATATGTTTTTATTATTCACATGAAATACAAGAAATATTTATAAAATTAGAATAATAATTTAAAAATGAACAAATATATGTAAAAATAAAAAATAATTAAACATTTCTTTTTGTGATAATTACACAAATTATACAACAGGCCAAAGTCCAAATTATTCAGTTGTCCTAAAATTTGCCGCCTTGTCCAAATTATATGAAAACGTGGCTCAAAGTTGACTAAGTAAAGTTCCCTTTTATGAAAATAAGAGCGGCACAAAAAAGAGGGTTTGGGAGTTGGAAACGAAGAACTGAAAAGGATAGCTGAAAATTACCGTTTGGAGAGCTCAATTAGGGTTCTTGAGATTCAATTAAGGTTCGGGATGAATTAGATCTTCAATTAAGATACTATTCTTACTTGATTTTGTTTCTTATATGTGTATTCTTACTTGATTTTGTTTATAGATTGTTGTTTGTGTATGTGTATGTGTTAACTCACTCACTCGCTCACTCAATCACCCCCCCCCCGCTCTCTCTGTATATTTATGTGTATTTTTATAGATTTTTTCTTGTATGTGTATGCTCGCTCACTCACTCTCCCCCTCTCTATGCATCTCTCTCTCTCCCTCCCTCCCCCCTCCCCCCTCCCCCCCTCTCTCTCTCCCCGTGTCTCTATATATCTCTGTCTCTCTCTCTGTGTCCATTTCTCTTTAAATCTCACTTACACGCAGTCTCTCTATCTCTATATGTCTCTATGTCTTTTTCCCTCTAAATCTGACTGACACACAGTCTCTCTCTATCTCCCTCTCTCTCTCTCTCTCTCTTCAAATCTCTCTAAATTTCACTTAGCTTAATTATTGTCGCTTGAAATGTAATCAGTCTTTACTTGCTTAATTGTCGTCGCTTTGAAATTTGATTAGTCTTTACTTGCGTAAGAGTCGTCGCTTTAAAATTTGTAGTTACAATGACTTGTCCTGTTTGTATTTGTGATTAGCAGTGGTCACTTTGAAAATAAAAAAGTATCATAAGAATGCATTTTTCATTAGTCCTAGCAAGCTGTTTATAGTATCCTTATGTTGTAGGAAGGTTGTGTTTGTGCAGTAGTTGTTATAAGCATGCATATGTGCTTAGTACTTTTAGGCGTGATTAGTCCTTTTAAGCTTTTTAATCTTTTTCTATAGTTATAGACGACGAGGATAACATGTGGAAAGAACTTCCAAAATTTAGCGAGAGATATATAAGTGGTGTAAGAGATTTTATTCGAAATGCGTTTTCTAGATTCAGCATAGGTTGTCCTTGCAAATTTTATAAGAATACCAAGTGGCGTCCTCAAGATATAATATATGATATGAGGAACAATGCTTGCTTATAATAATATGAGGAAACGCCAGAGGAAAGATAATGAAAATGGTGGTACAAGTGGAAGCGGCACTGGAAATCAAGGAGAGGCTGGAAATGCTGGAAATGAAGATAAGTTTCCAGTTTTTAAAATTCAAGATGTAGAAGGTATATAATTGCCTAATATTAAAAATGAAAAGGAAAAAGTCACACACATTGTTCTTTATATGATAGCACTAATTTTAGTTGCATAAATTGCACTTTAATTTATGATATTATTTAACTATCATTGTCATTGGTTTTTTTAGTATATTATACTTGTATCAGCCGTAGATTCAAGACTGGGAAAAACTGTTGGTTCTTTACTAAGCTTAGGTTTTAAATTTCAGTTTGTTTTGGTTTAAATTCGTGTTGGATTTTAAGTTTTATTGGATAATGTTTCGTAATATAAGTTTGGATTATGGACTCAGTAGTAATGAAATGAGGTAAGAGTAAAATTGGGAAGAAATGCGAGGAAATGAATTTAGTGAGGGTAAAATAATGAAGAAATGTGAAGAATATTAGAGGAATTTTGATTGTTGTTCTTGTGTTCAGTTTGATAGATATGTTGAGATGATATTATATTAATATGATAAGATTTGGGAATGAATTAGGTTGAGTGTGAAAATTAAGTTAACAATTTTTCATGGATTGAGATTTGTATTGTATATGAGAATGTGAAGAACATTGGAGGTGCATGTGAAGAATGAGTGGGTTAAAGTAGTAATTTATATGATAGCACTAATGTTAGTTGCCAAAATTGTACTTTAATTTATGATATTATTTAACTATCATTGTCATTGTTTTTTCGCTAAATTATACTTGTAGATAAAGCTCCTATAAGACCCGGGAAAATAATAGGATGGATAAAGTCCATACTAGGTCAGTTGACAAACAAGTTGTCATAAGAATGAATCACAAGTTCCAACCTGTAGCAGATGATGATACAATTAGAGCTGAGCTGGGAAGTTTTTTGGGGACGCTGAAGAGGTGTGTATCACTAACTTACAAAAATTGGGCTCATGTTCCAAAGAACTTAAAGAAGACTCTGTGGAATTATATAAAGGTATTGTATTAATTATTCTGATGTTTAAATAAATAATTAAAAATTCAGATACACCAACATTTCTTATAAATTCTTTTGCCTTTTCTTGAATTTTATTTAAGAAATGTTACATTATTCTCGACCAATTGAAAAAGTACTGTATCCAGTCAATTCGTGATTCATGGATGGGGTGCAAGTGTCGCACTAAAAAGAATCATTGTGTAGATTATAAAACTGATCAATAGAGGCTGGAACACAGGCTAGATGATATTCCACTAGAGGAATTCAAAGTGCTGCTAATGTACTTGGCTGATGAAGATGTTCAGGTTAAACTTGAAAATTGATGCCATTAAGTTGTCCATCATCTGGTATAAATTTTTATGCGGAATAATGAAGTAATCTTTTTTTTGTTATTGTAGAAAAATGCTGAGAAAAATCCTGAAAGTCATATAAATCGTATACGGACACACACACACCGCTGGTCCTATATCTTTTGCCCAAATTCGGAACAAATTGGTATATACTACCTTTGTTTGTTATTAATTAGTGTCGTATGAAGATTACTCATTTATTTAGTTTTAGTTGTGCTTTATATCTAGTGCATTAGCGAATAAGAGTTCGTTTATAATCTGTGCTAAAATAATTTAGAAAATTATTTTAGTCTAGTTTGAAATATACATGTATAAATTAGTCTAAAGTAGCCTTGTTCATACTTAGTCATATAACTGTAAAACTAGACATTCTGTTTGAGAACACTGTGATTTATTTTAAACACAAGAATTTTTATATTAACGAACTTGAATTCATGTAAAATTGACTTAATTCTGGTTTTGGATCCTTTTTTCACTTTCAATACTAAGATGCATGATAAAATTGTCTCAATCAAGCTTTTTTTTTACCAGTCACCCGGTTACTTTCAATTTTAGTACTCAGTCATAACTATGTTGTAAATGTGTGTTGAAATTGTCAACATGTATCGGCCCATACCATCAGATGCAGCAGTTTTTGTTAAAACTCGCAAGCATAAAGTCGGACACAAGTACAAGTCTGATACTGCGGTGATGAACTACGGACTTGTAAGCATGTGATTTTTTAGTCAATCCAATAGAACCAATTACTTAATGTAGTATCAAATGTCATAAATTGTTCTTGGTTTATTTTTAAAGGAAAGATTGAAAAAGCACTGACTGAAGAGGACGGCACTAGTAATGTCAAATATCTTGTTATTGATGGTAAATCGCATGGCCCATCTTGGCTTGTTAGGCGACAGGTAAAGTCTGTTGATGTTTCAACCTTTGCTCCCACAGACACATACATCGAAGAGTTGACAACTCAAATCAAGAAAAATCTCCAAGTTGAATTTGAAGCCAAGGTAAAGAAGGATGTCGCTGCATAGGTCAAAAAGAATGTGCAGGAAGAAGTAGATTCAAAGTTGGTTTCGGTTCTTAAAAAGTTGAGCGAGGCTAATCTAACTTTGCAAATTAATTTAGGAGGTCTTTGTGCGGCCATTTTTAGTGACGACGACAATGGTACTCCGTTGACCAGGGATTCGAAGTTGGCTTAGGCAGATAATACAGTTAATTAGATATTAAATTGTGTGGTCTTTTGGTACTTTATATCTATTAAATATCTGCTTGCAATTTCGTTAGGACCCTTATTTACTTTTGTTTAGGAAATTGGTACTTGTGTCATCTTAAGATGCTTTGGTATTGGTCTATGCATCTCTAGTAATATCACATTTCCAAATGTGATCTTTTGGTACTTTGGAATTTGTCTAAATGATGTAGTTCATCAGTACTGGTGCTATTGTATTGTATTTTTCATGACTTTGATTAGGAAAACAGTTCTATATAAAATTGGGCATTGATATATGCAAAAGTATATTTCAAAATTGACCATTGCGTAAATATTGCAGTAGGTATTAAAAAATGTTGCAAAAACTGTATATTGTTGTTGTTATCTTTAATAAAGTGTTGGCATTTCTGTAAGTGTTACAAAATAAAAGGGGGACCCGCATGTCAGTGGGACCCACATGTTAGTGGACCAACCTGTCAGTGGTCCCCACATGTCAGTGGGACCCACATACATGGGACCCATACGTCAATGAGACCCACATCTCCACGTGTCAAAGCCACGTGTCAAGCCACGTGTCCAGCTACGTGGCAGTCCACGTGACAATCCACATGTCATGTGGGCCCATTTTTTTAAAATCACAATTTTTGGCAACATAATTTCTTTTGTTGCACTAAATTAAGAAATATTGCCTTTGAACCCTAAGGCAACATCGAAAATACTAACATCAGAAAAATATTGCCAGCGGAAGATATTTAGCATAAATGACCCCAACTAATCCAAGATCTTTTAAGGTTACAGTTCTAGAAACAAGAATTCCAAATTCCACAAATAAATTTTTCACTTCCTTTTAAAACTCTTTTCAATAATTCTCAATCTCAAAACTAAACCCACTAGTATAACTTCGAAATGAAGTATACTAGGCCCAAATAAAATACACAACTATAATATAATATAAACAACTTTACACAATAGAACTTACACTAGTTCACAAACCCTGGACCAACCACCTTCCAAAAGCTTCTTCTTTGCTTCCTTAAATTACGCAGCTAAACGGCGCAAGCTAACCCTCACTGGAGGTTAAATTTGAAAACAGACAAGTATGGGCGAAAGAAATGCTCAGCAAGATCATTATGACATATATAGGGTCTTTTGATATAAAACCGACATCTACATTAGAGCAGAACATTTAAAATCATAATTGCTGAATCATAAAATTTTAGTGAGGAATCCCATAATTGATTTCTTAATTGTATTCAAAACCATTTTGATATTTTTGAGCAAAATGCTTCAGCAATACCTTGAATCTTGACGAGAATAAAACTCGTAAAACATTGTTTACGGAAATATCATAAACAATAATAACAAGAAACAATGATTATGGATTGAATCATAAAACTTTACTCAAAACCGAACTCTTCAAATTAATACTTATTTTGCTGTCATATCAAATTAGATATCAATACGAGCTTTGATGCTCACAACACCCATACTGAAGTCAACATCAATCATCTATAGTAATACCACATTTGATATTTAACAACAACGTAAGTATCAGCATAAATCAGAATCTGAATCAAAACCGCATTTTACCATTATTCCAAAACAAAAACAGCTGATAAATCATTTTTTCTATGAATATCAAAACGATATGATAATTTAGATTAGGATCATCCTCCGACGGACGTACTATCACATGCTGATCAGCCCGTGTGATAGCACAAGGTCATGAATCGTAGAAACGTGACCCCAAAATACGAGTACTCAAACAAAAAGGAAATATACCTGCCTGTGGAAAAAATTGTGTCATAATATTCCATATGGCACTTAGAAATAGCCCTCCGATGGACTGTCTGTCCCGGTCACTTATGCAATTATGATCCAACCTTAAAACCTTTTATTGAAATGGGGTCATAATAATCGACACCCGAAATAATTTTATTCCCCCAATTCTTGGGTAGGAATATTCGTAACCAAATCACTTTTCTCAAAATCCAAAACATTTGTAAATTCGATAATTGGATAAGTAAAATCACTTAGCTGCTCTGAACATAGAATAGCGGAAGAATACTTGCATAAACAAAATTATTTATTCCAGTGATGTGTAAAACAATTATCTATTACGAACTGAATAGGGAAAGCAATACTTGCATGATAAGATTCAAAATAAATATCACTTGAACGATAAGTGATGATAGGGATATTGCCTTTGGGTTTTAGCAGTTAGTCACACTCGTAAAGACGCATCTATTCTAACATTTTGTCTCAAAACATCACCGTCTTTCCTTTCAACACTTTACTGATATGCTGCTCCTGCGATTACTAGAAGTCAGCTACCCAATGTCATTCCATCTTATTTTTTATCCAACATCTTGTCCTGATCAACTCGAATGATCCGCATCTATAATTAAAAGATATAGCTTTAATTGTCTAAACGATAATCACTCGACGAACTGCGCGTCAAAAGCCTATCGTCTACCCATACGATAACCCACGCATAAATATAACAGACAAACACAGGACTCTTGATCCACATATACACATAATTCACATAGCACATAAGCACATAACTCATATATCACATATGACTCGGTTCGTCAAAAGGTTCGACTCAATATGTTTAAAACTGAAATTGGGTCCAAAAATATGATTTATCGATCAATAATCGACTCAGAATGATTCGCAAAACAAGCGACCTTTCGAAACAAAAGGATTTGGGTCTCGAAAGTATTTTTAATGAAAGCGGAATATTTTTCTGAGTCTAGATGCTTTCGTTTCGTATTAAACGGACGAACGGTTGATTTATTATGAATTTTTGAACATTTTTAAGAATAAAAACGGGTCTCTAAATCATTTAATAATTAAATAATAAGGCTCGAACATCCGTAAATAATTTTATAAGAATTATTGAGCCTGTAAAATAATTTAAAATAGTATTTAAAGCTCAAAACTATTTTTCAGAATTTTTAAATCAAAATAATTAATTAAATCTAATTAAATAATCAATTAAAATTAATTAATAACTAATTAAATTAATTAATCAATTATTATTTAAATTAATTGACTAATTAAATAATTAATTATCAACTAAAATTAATTAACTAAATAATTTAAATTTATTTTTGAATTAAAATAAATTTTCAGAATTAAAATCACGAATTTTTTAGGATTTTTAAATAATTAAAACAATTTTCTGAAAATAAATATAAAAGAAATATAGTTTTTATAAATTTTAGAAACAGAAACCTAATTTTTGAAATTTTTATAAACAGAGATCCAAATTTTATAATTTTTTAAAACCTGAATATCAAATATGCAAACCAGGGAAAACTTCGGGTACTAAAAAGTAATTTTGCCCGTCGTCTTCCCCCTTTTCAGCTCCGGTGACCGGCCGCCATTAACGGCGGCCATCGAGCTTTTCCAGCAAGCTACAGACTGCCCAGAAACTTGTAAGATTAGCAGCGTTTGTTTGTTTCAACGAAGGGAATCCAAATACGCAATTATATTATCCGAACAACACATATTTTGGCCGGAACGATTGATTGAAAATATCGCTGTTGGTGAGGTCATTTTTCCGGCCATCACCTTCCAGGAATCATTTATTAAAACCAGTGGTACCATTCGATTCTTCTTTTCATGATCTACAACATAGTGTAATCAATTGCGTCTAATAACCTGTTAGGTCACACACACACTGTAGAGGGGGGTGAGTACAGTGTATAGCACAATCAAATCGAACTTTAATAACTCAAGTAACAGAAAACAAACTTTATTGAAATAATAAACTATGTTACAGTATGGAACTGTTCTCTCTCAGTGATGAACAAATATCACGAGAGCTGTTAGGGTTACAATGAATAATCTCCTCGATTGTGATAACACTTTTAGTGTAAACCCTATGTCTGTGTTTATATACTACACAGTTACAAGATAATCGCTAATTGATATGGAATATAATTCTGCTTCCTAAAATATATCAATCAGATATCTTTTCTTCCAAGTATTCTATTCTTCATAGAATTTCATCTTCATGCATATCTCTTCTTATGTTTGTCTCGATCTTCTTTCCTTTAACCAGCTGCCTTCCTTATCTGAACGTCCTTCAGTACTTAAGTTCTGATATCTATCTTCTTATGATTATCTCCTGATAAGATAAGTACTGATATCCTTAAGTCCTGACTTCCAGTAAGTACTGATTTATTATGTTTAAGTAAGATCTGAAAACTAAACATAAATCACATTAGCCATGACATTATCAAATATATCTAACAATCTCCCCCAACTTGTAAATTAGCATAATATACAAGTTTAACAGATATTTGATGATGTCAGAAACATTAAGTACAAATGCATGAGAATTTGACTAGATAACTACAACTTACAGTCCTTAAAGTTTTACCAATCTTTAACTTCTGATAACAACTTCAGTCTGTATCCATATCAGAATTTAAGTAGTTATAGATCTTGACTTGGCTTCATCTTCTGATCTCTCTGATGTCAGGAGTTGTTCTGGGATAGTTCTTCAACAAACATCTCTCAACATATCTGAGTTCATCAATCATCCTCCTTTTAGCATCTTTAAGTTCTGCAGAATCTTCACCAGTTTGAAAGATTGCAGCCCTGAGATCATTAATTCTAGCTTTCCTTATGTCCTGATCCAGTCTGATCAAATATGCCTTGTCAGACTCAAGATTGAATTCCACAGCCCTGTAACCCAGAAAGGTACTTATAATCTTAGCAGAATTGGACTTCATCTCAACAATATTACCCTTTTGATCTCTGTACTTTGGAAGATATGAGCTGTCAGGCTTAACAGAATAAAGCTTTTTCTGTTTCTGAATTTGTCTCTTCAAAAAGTTTGCAGCACTTTCTGTTATTTTGTCATTCACTTGAAGTAAGAATAATACATGTTCCAGTTCTTCAAAATACTTTAGTGGAATGGCATTTTCCCTTATATGATAAACCCTACCATCTGTCATGAAGTACAACAAGATGTGTTCTTTCAAGTAGGTATGGTAAACCATTTGTACAGATTCTAGTTGATTCAATCTCTCAGGAGTTGCTCCAATACCTGGTTCACTTAAGGAAGTTGGATCATTGGTTGTGTTCTGTATTCTTCTTTCATCAGCACTTCCCAATCCCGTTTTATCTCTTGCTTCCTTTCCAGTAACCACTCTTGCTTCAAAACCACTTGCAGCAGTCTTCAAAGGTTGAGTCTGTTTGGCTTTGGTGAATCCGGGTAGAAGTATCTTTGAAGGTTTAACATGAGCAACGTCAGAGGTTTCCTTTGATTTATCTTCTGATATCAAGTTAACTTGAGCTATGTCAGAGGTTACTTGCTTCTTTGAGATATTAGAACTAACTATCTCTTGACTCTGAATAACTTGAGCCATGTCAGAGGTTGTCTTAGAAACTTTTCTTGAAGTCAGAGCAAGATCAGCATCTTCATCAGTAATTTCTTCATTCACAGGAGGCACATAAACCTTTATAGGTTCACCAACTTTCTCTTTGCCCTTGGACCTTGGATCTATCTGCAGTTGTGATTTAGCTTTGGTTGCTTCAGAATTTGTCCTTTCTTTTATCACAATGCCTTTGAGTTTTGGAAGTTTCTTTTTACCAGAAGCTTCAGATTTAGATTTGACTTTTTCTGATTTAAGTCTAGCTTCTTCTTCCATCAGACTCTCCAAGTCCATTCCTGGATTTTCCTTAAGAAAAAACTGTCTTGACATTTCTTCATCAAGATCTAAAAGTTCATCAGAACTTATCCTTTTACCAGTAGCTGAAGTAATTCTTTTTCCAGAATCAGAACTTGTCCTGTGACTTGTGATTTAAGCTTTTCTTGATGAGAAACCTCTACCTTGACTATGACCTCCACCCATTCCAGAGTTTTCCTGGTCATCTTTTTCATCATCCTTCCCCTTTAGTATCTTATCAGTTTTGCATTTGGACTTAATTACTTTCTCCCCCTTTTTGGCATCAGCAGGTAAGAGAAGAGAGACAAGCAATTCCACTGAGGCTTGGATTTCATCAAGTTGAGATTACTGAGAAGCTTGATTTTTCAAAATATCATCAATCTGAGATTGTTGTTTCTCTTAAGTCTTTTCAATATAAGCAACTCTGTAAAAGGTAGGTTGGAAGAATTTTTTCTTGTCAATTTTCTGAACTTGTTCTTGCTTGATTAATTCTTCCTGAATTTTATATAACTCTGCATGAGTAGTTGAATGGAGACCTTGCAGATGTTTAGTACTCAATGCAGTGACTCGAAGCTGTGTTTTGAAATCATCAGTAATTAACATCTCATCAGCTTTTGTCAAGTGCTCCGCAAGATTCTTTGCAGATGGAACACAGGTAACTGAGTTCCATTCTCTAGTCCACTCTTGTCCTGCAGGAGTTTCACTCCAAGGCACTGGTACTTCTCTTGTAACAAACTTCTTAACTAGTTCAATTTTGTGAACAGTTTGCTGAGGTGCATATCCTGAAGGACCTGCTTCATCAGCATCTACATTTGGAGCAGCATCACCAGTATCATCAGCATTTGCAGCATCAGAACTTACAGAATCAGCATCTTCTGATAAAACAATAGTATGAGAAATAATTGAGGCTTCAGCATCATCCTCTTAGTGCTGATCTGGTTCCTAGTTCTGATCAACATCCATATCCTGATGCTCATCTATATTCTGATCATCAACATCTAGATGCAGAGAAGGTGTAGTAGACAATTCTGGAGTTTAAGTAGCATCAGTAACAGGTGTTGTTGATGGATTAATTGATGTTGAAGCTTTTAAGTAAAGTACCTCAGGCACAACCTGGTTCTGAATATCAATTTCGGCACTTGTGCCTGGATCAATAGGAGATACAGTCTTATGTACAGGAGACACAGATGGTGTGTTGGCCTTTTCTGTAGCAGTTTCATGAGTTGGAGTCAATGGAGAAGCAATGGCTTCAGCAAATTCTGGTTCTTGTGAGATCAGAGATTCCTGATCTCCTTCCTTAGCTGCTACTTCATCATCATCTGAAACTGGCCTTTTAGCTCTCTGTTTCTTGTATCTCTTTGAAGGTGGGGATTCCTCGCGAGGTTCAGCTGAAGTCATTCTTCTAAGCCTTTTGAGAAGCCTAGATCCCCCAATTCCAGAATCCTTCTGAGAAGAGACCTTCCCAGCTTCTTTAACAATAGGTTCTGATGGAGAAACCTGTTCCTCACTATCAGACTCATCTCTCAGAACAATCCTCCTTCTCTTCTGTGGTGTTTGAGAAACAGTCTTTGTCCTCTTGGGCTTGGAAGATGAAGGCTTCACAGTAGGTGCTGAGGATGAAGATTGAGCTGTCTGTGAAGTTGAGAGATATGATTTGAGATATGTTCTGAGGGAAGGTTGAGGTATAGATGTATGAGTGGTATGTTATGATGGTTGCTGTGGTGTTTGAGTTGTGGTGGTGGGTTGGACATCAGGATAAACAGATCTATAGGTTTGAGAATCGGCATTTACCAAGATCTGTTTTACAGACTGAGGAATCTGTAAAGGTCTAACCACCTTTTTCTTAAGGTCAGCATTTACCAAGTCATTAAAAGCTCATTTTGCAATTTTGAAAGGTGGAGTTAAGTCAGTGGTAGGTTGGGGTTCATCAGCACAACAAAAATTATATATAAGCTGACAAAATCTAGCAAAGTAGACAACATTCCTATCTTCTGTCATCCTATCCCCAATAAAACCTATCACAGCATTTGCAAAATCAAAATGAGTTTGGTTAATGATAGCATACCCGATGTGCTGACTCATTATAGGAATGGCATCAAAGTTGGAACACTTATTCCCAAAGGCTTTAGTGATGCAGTCGAAGAAGAAGCTCTATTCCTTTCTGATATGAGCCCATTTCAACTGTCCAAGCTTAGCCAAACTCTGCTCATACCCCAAACTTGCCATTAACTCTTGTAGAGCTGATTCATCCGGTGTTGAGAAAATACAACCTTCTGGTAGATGTAAGGCCTTGCGAAATGTACTAGGAGTTACCACATGTTCAGCATCATCCACTTCAAAAACAATGCTGGGAGTACCATTAGCACCACCATTGTCAAAATGCCCAGTCCGCCAAAACGTCAGAACTTGTTGGCTTGAAAAGACTGAAGGCTGGGTCAATGCATACCCAATTTCACTGTGTGCAAGAAGATCTTGCACAAAATACAACTCAAACGGAGCTTCAGCATGATCGAGAATTGCAGCATAGTTATTTGGAACGAACTTAGCTCCATCAATGATCAAATCCTTAGGTGCCATGAGAATAATTGAAATTTAAGATTGCCTGTTAGGTGTTTGATAAAATGTCTGTATGAAAAACCAACGTCAGAAGATGAGAGAGAGTAAAAGCAAAAAAAGAGAGATAAAGTGTAAAAGTAAATAAAAGATTGTATAATCTTCTCTCTCTCTTACTTATACTTGGAAAAAAAATAGCCGTTGGACACCTGTCAGACATGCAGCAATAATGAATAGTTAATGGGCACGGGAAAACAGTAATCATTACTTACCCACTTGCAGTTTTTCAAGGAAAAACCGTTCCACTTACCCAGTAATTCCATTAATTGAGGTAAATCAGTTTTAATTCAAAATTTAAACTGTTCCCACTTATTCAATTATTTGCACTACAACACCAATATTCTGGAAAAAAAATTTGAGTGTGAGAATGACCAAAATAAATCAAATAAACAAGTACTGATATTTTAAGATCAGAACCTAATTTAAATCAAAAATGAAATGGTCATCAGAATATAGATATATCAGAATTTATCAATGCATTTAAATTACAAACATCTCAGAGACAAAAACTTGCAAAAAGTAGAAATTTCATTAATATATTAAGAGAATACATTCATGAAATTTAAATTACATCAGAGCATTACAAGATTGTCCTAAGCTTCTAAACCTAACATCAACAGCTTTTGTCCTAGCTCAAGAAGCAGGGCAAAGCTGACGATGAAGAAAAACAGGAAGAAGAAAATAAGTTATTTCTTCTTCCTACTCTCTACAAAAAGAATAGCGAGTATGATGATTCGCTCTTGCTGGCGGAGAGCTTCCGGTCTTTCTTCCTCCAATCACTCCAGATGGCGATGGTAGTCCATGTAAAAGAACAGGAGGTGTGTGAGAACCTCCTGGGGAACCGAGTCCCATATCTCATCAGGAATGACAGTCATGTGTCATTCATGCTGCCAGGCTTCACAGCTCAGCTCCATGTTGAAGGTTTCATAGTTCAAAAACATGTTATAGTTGACCATGGTTTTGTTGGTATGAAGAAAATGAAGGTGAGTATGTGAGAAAAGAAATTATGTGTAGGCTGTTGTGAAGTGTTTGTTTATATATGCAAGAGAATGCCAGGAGACGCAAGGAAATTTAACGCTGACAGGTAGAAATAATTCTACCTCGTCTCCCTAGACTTGGAAGAAGAAAAACAGTCATTGGAAAGGTAAAACAGGGTTTAATGCGCACAAGAAACAAGTAAAAATTATTGTGCATGTACGTGTACCATTATCCCTAAATATATTGACTGTTAATATTCCACCCAAACATATTCTGATTTAAAATGAGACTGTTTTTAGATTTTATCCACAAATAAGTCAAGTAAAGGATCAGAATTTAATATCAGAACTTAGACTTATATCAGAACTTAACAGTTATCAGAACATGATTTCTTAACTCGAAAAATGAATGCGTGTCTTTGTAATTCTTCACACAAATTCTGATATAGATTCTTCAGAACTTAATCATCAGAACGTTCAACAGAACTTGTCCTCAAAATTTATGCAATCTGACACATAAACTGTTTATCTAAAATAACATAGATCACCACAGTAATTTTCATCATTCATATGGAGTGTTTTAGTGTGTACATTAAGCTAAATATCAGACAAAGAGTAAAGTCTGATTCACTTTAGTACATCTTAGAAGTAAGGCATAACTAAAATTTACTAAAAATCTGTCATTATTCCGAAGCCTACTATTGAATGAGTTCATGCTTGAGTCCACCTCAACTGTTTTGTGCTAATTTTGTGCATCTTTTTAAATTCCACTTTATAGTGGCTTCTCAGTGTAAGTGACTCACGACTGCTTATCAGAATTTATGCTATTGTCAGAGTATTTCTCCAGTAATCATAGAGTGTGAAAAGTCACCAAGAAAATATTTTGCTTTTCTGATGCATATTACTTAATACCAGCAATGCACTTGGGTCGTCCCTTCCACATTTTTACTCTAGACCTCAAAGGAGTACCTGATTTTTATTTCTTTTTCGTTTCCATTTTTCTTTTGATAAGTGAGGTTTGTCAGCACTTGGTACATTCAGCAGATTTACTAACATCAGAACTTAACAGATGAGAAGCATTATTCTAGTTTTTGACTTAGTAATAAGATAGACAGAGTAAACTTAACTAAGCTCAATATTCTGATTTGCTTATGTCAATGGATTTCCATATAAATAATTACTTCTAGCATGGGATCTCTAGTATATTGAAGACTACTAGGTCAGCATCTAGCACAGGTATCCTCATAGGATAGAATAGTTACATAAACAGACATATCACTATTAGAGTTTAGAAAGTCACATCAGACAACAGTCTGTACTTAAGCAATTTTCAATTAAGCACAGAATACACAAAGAGAGTAATTTCTGTAAATACTGATCATAAAGTCTGATGCATCAGAACAAAACTAAGCAGATTTAGAGAAAGAACCTAAAACCATTCCAAGTTCATTTACCAATCTTGTAAAAGTAGCTTCACACAGAGGTTTTGTGAAGATATCTGCTCGTTGTTGATCTGTTGGAACAAAGTGCAATTCCACTGTACATTCATCCACATGTTCCCTTATGAAATGGTACCTGATGCTGATGTGCTTTGCCATTGAGTGTTTAACTGGATTACCTGTCATAGCAATAGCACTTTGATTATCACAGTAAATAGGGATTTTAAAATATGTTAAACCATAATCCAGTAACTGATTCTTCATCCAAAGAATCTGTGTACAACAGCTTCCTCCAGCAATGTACTCTGCTTCTGCAGTTGATGTGGAAATTGACTTTTGTTTCTTGCTAAACCAAGAAACTAATCTGCCTCCAAGAAATTGGCAGCTTCCACTTGTGCTTTTCCTGTCAATTTTGCAACCTGCAAAATCTACATCTGAGTAACCTATTAGTTTAAAATCTGATTCTCTGGGATACCACAATCCCAGATCAGCTATTCCCTTAAGATACTTGAAAATTCTTTTCACAGCTATTAAGTGAGGTTCTCTTGGATCTGCTTGAAATCTTACACAAAGACAGGTAGCATACATGATATCAGGTCTACTAGCAGTTAGATAGAGTAGAGAGCCAATCATACCTCTGTAATCAGTAATATCTACTGATTTACCAGTATCCTTATCCAGTTTTGTTGCAGTGGCCATGGGAGTGGATGCACTTGAACAATCTTGCATTCCAAATTTCTTCAGCAAATTTCTGGTGTACTTAGTTTGACAAATAAAGTGCCTTCTTCATTCTGCTTGACTTGAAGGCCCAGAAAATAGCTAAGTTCCCCCGTCATACTCATTTGATATCTTGACTGCATCAGTTTGGCAAACTTCTTGCAAAGTCTGTCATTTGTAGAACCAAAGATGATATCATCAACATATATCTGAACCAGAAGTAAGTCCTTTCCATGGTTGAGGTAGAACAATGTTTTGTCTATTGTTCCTCTGTTAAATCCACTTTCCATAAGAAACTGAGCTAAAGTTTCATACCATGCTCTTGGAGCTTGCTTAAGTCCATAAAGTGCTTTATCAAGCCTGTAGACATAATCTGGATATTTGGAATCTACAAAGCCTGGAGGTCGTTCAACATATACTTCTTCCTCCAATTCTCCATTGAGAAAAGCAATTTTCACATCCATTTGAAAGACAGTAAACTTATTGTGAGCAGCATAAGCCAAAAATATCCTTATGGCTTCCAATCTAGCAACTGGTGCAAATGTTTCATCATAATCAATTCCCTCCTGTTGAGAATATCCTTTTGCTACCAGCCTTGCCTTATTTCTTGTAATTATGCCATCACTATCAGTTTTGTTTCTGAATACCCACTTTGTACCAACAACAGATCTGTTATTTGGTCTTGGCACTAGGGTCCAGACTTTGTTTCTTTTAAATTCATTTAACTCTTCCTGCATTGCTTGCACCCAATCAGCATCTTGAAGAGCTTCTTCCACTTTCTTTGGTTCAGTCTGAGAAAGAAAAGAATTATAAAGACATTCACTTGAAGTAGCTGTTCTAGTTCTAACACCTGCATCAGGATTTCTAATTATCAAATCAGGTGTATGTGATTTAGTCCACTTCCTTGCAGATGGAAGGTTTTCTCTAGAATTGGATGCTCCCCCATGATCCATGCTGTCTTCATTAACATTTTCGGATGCTCCCCCTGAAACTATGCTCTCTAAGTTGGATTCTTCAGAATTTAGATTTTCAGAACTATCAGAACTTGGCTTATCCGAACTTGACGAATCAAAACTTGAAGAGCCAGATGTATGTTCTGATGCTTCTTGAGATGTGGTTATATCTTGAGTATGCTCCCCCTGCATAGGTGCATCTTCCTTTGGCGTAGTCACCACAGTTTCAATAACATCAAAGTTTAATCCATCAGAGTTTGCAGTATCAGGATTTAGATTGTCAGGATTTTCAGTATCAGAATTTGAGTCTTCATTTTCAAATCTCAGCTGATCATGATCAATAAAATCTTCAAGTCCAGTAATCTTCTTATCATCAAAAGAGACATTGATAGATTCCATGACCACTCTTGTTCTCAAGTTATAGACTCTGAAGGCTTTTGTGGAAAGTGGATATCCAACAAAGATTCCTTCATCAGCTTTTAGATCAAATTTGGATAGCTGTTCAGGATGAGTCTTAAGAACAAAACACTTGCATCCAAATACATGAAAATACTTCAGATTTGGCTTCTTTTTCTTCACCATCTCATATGGTGTCTTTCCTTGCTTGTTAATGAGTGTTGCATTCTGAGTAAAATAAGCAGTCTGCACAGCCTCAACCCAGAAATAGGTTGGAAGCTTTACTTCATCAAGCATTGTACGTGCAGCTTCAATGATAGTTCTATTCTTCCTTTCAACAACTCCATTTTGCTGTGGAGTTCCAGGAGCAGAGAATTCCTGTTTGATTCCATGGTTTTTGCAGAACTCTTCCATTATCAAATTCTTGAACTCAGTACAATTATCACTTCTTATTATCTTCACTGAGTCTTTGACCAATTTATCCAGTTGCTTGACATGATCAATCAAGAGAGATACAGTTTCACTTTTTGTGTGCAAGAAATACACCCATGTGTATCTGGTGAACTCATCCACTATGACCATAGCATATTTCTTCTTTGCAATAGACATGACATTTACTGGACCAAATAGATCAACATGTAGAAGGTGATAAGGCTCAAGAATTGATAATTCAGTCTTGCTCTTGAATAAGGATTTCCTTTGTTTAGCCTTCTGACAAGAATCACAAAGGCCATCAGGAGCAAATACTGACTTTGGCAGTCCTCTCACAAGATCTTTCTTGACTAGTTCATTTATATTATTGAAATTTAAATGAGATAGTTTCTTGTGCCAATTCCAGCTTTCTTCAATTGATGCTCTACTCATCAGACAGATTGCAGAACCATCAGTACTTGTTGAAAGCTTGGCTTCATAGATGTTACCACGCCTGTATCATTTCAGAACAACTTTGCTTATAGATTTACTTACAACTTCACAGTGTTCTTCAAAGAAATCCACATGATAACCCCTGTCACAGATTTGACTGACACTCAGCAGATTGTGTTTAAGTCCTGAGACCAGAGCTATTTCCTTAATGATGATATTCCCAAGATTGATATTGCCATATCCCAATGTTTTTCCAATGTTGCCATCTCCATAAGAAACACTTGGGCTAGCCTTCTCCATAAAGTCTGATAGCAGGGCTTTATTTCCAGTCATATGTCATGAACATCCACTGTCCAGAACTAGGATATTTTTCCTGTTGCCCTGCAATCACAAAGACCACTAATGATTAGTTTTAAGGACCCAGACATGCTTGGATCCTTTGGACTTATTAAGTCTGTTAACATTTGCAACAGATTTTCCATCAGAGTTTATGTTAACAATTTTCTTATCAGAATTTACACTATCAGACTTTGAATCAGAACTTACACTCGAAGGAACAATGGTAACTTTCTTTAAAGAAGGTTTTATTTGATAATAATCATAGTACAAACTATGATATTCCTTACAAGTATAAATGGAATGCCATAAACTACCACAATGAAAACAAGGATTTTGTGGCTTATATCTAACAGACTGACTCTTAACTCCTGACTTTGAAGGTAAGGAGTTTATGTACTTATTCTTCCTACAAAAAGAAGCCAGATGGTTAGAACTTCCACAGTTATGACACGATTTCCTAGGAGCTTCAGGAACAGGCTTATAATCATTGCTTTTATTCACACCTTCCTTTCCATTCCTATTTTTCCTAGGTGATTTTACCTTATTTGCATTCTTACCATCTTTCAGCTTATGCTTAAGCTATTTCTTAGTCATTAAGCCTACGTTTACTTCAGTTGTCTTTTCCTGTTTTAGTTTGTCAGAAGTTAATTCCTTTTTGACTTCTGATTTCTCGTTATCAGACTTTACAGCTACAAACTTAACAGGTTTTAACTTTGGCTTTTGTTTAACAACTACAGGTTTAATATCTACAGTTCCTTTATCATTCTTATCCTCTACAAAACCTAAGCCCTCTTTCCAGTTTTCACTACTTAACAAATTCTGAGTTGTTCAGCCAGAGTTAGTCCAAGTCCTAATAATCTCTCTTTCCTTTTCTAACTCAAGGTTTAGAGATTCATTCATTTTAAGCACTTCATCCCTAACATAGAAAGCATCATCTCTATCTTTCTGAGTTTGATGGAACATGACTAACTCTTTTTCTAAATAATCATTCCTCTTTTTGCAAGCAAGATTTTCAAAAGTTAATCTTTCACATGTCAAAGTTTAATCTCTATAACTAATGAACATGGTTTTAAGATATCTTCTCAACTCATTAATATCATCAGTATGAAAGGCATAAGTAGTTTGAGGTACCTTTAATTCAGCAGCTTCAGAACTGCTTTCAACACTTGCCTTATCAGCATTTGCCATCAAGGCATAATTCTCCTCACTTTCAGAATCTGAGGTGTCTGTCCAGCTTTTCTTCTTTGTGACAAGAGCCTTGCCTTTGTCACTCTTCACTTTCTTGCAATCAGGAGATATGTGGCCTTTCTCACCACAGTTGTAGCATTTGACATTTGTATAATCTCCTCTGTCAGACTTTTCTCCTCTGCCCTCAGATTTTATGAAATTCTTCTTATCAGAACTTGTGCCTTTCCTGAAAAACTTCTTTCCCTTCCTGAACTTCCTGTATGCAATCTTTGTGATCCCTTTCACCATAAGAGCACACAGCTTCATCATCTCGTCATCAGCATCCGTCTCAAGTAAGCTTTCAGATTCTGAGTCATCATCACTTTCAGAACTTGATGATCCAGTATCAGACTTTGTGAAGAGAGCTTTACCCTTGTCTTTCCTTGAGGTAGCTGCCTTGGGGGATTCTTCTTCAGCCTTAAGAGCAACTGTCCTTGACTTTCCTCCTTTCCTCTTGCTTCTTTGTTCCATCTCAAGTTCATGAGTCTTGAGCATTCCATAAATTTCATCAAGAGTTGTTTTATCAAGATTATAGTTGTCTCTTATTGTTGTTGCCTTCAAATCCCAGCATTCAGGAAGAGCTAACGGGAATTTAAGGTTTGAATCTTCAAGATCATACTCCTTATTAACCAGTGACAAATCATTCAAGAGTTTGACAAATCTATCATATAAATCAGTTAATGACTCATTAGCCTTTGAGTCAAAGTGTTCGTACTCTTGAGTGAGTATTGTCTTCATGTTCTTCTTAATCGTGTCTGTTCCCTGACATCTTATTTCCAAGGCATCCCATATCTCCTTTGCAGTCTTGCAGTTTATTACCCTGTTTGACATTACATTATCAATAGCACTATGCAGTAAGTCTCGTACCTTAGCATCCTTAGCAATTGATGCGATATCTTCAGCAGTGTAATCACTCTTCTCTTTTGGTACAGACTATGTTGCTTCACCTGCAAATGCAACAACGAGCTTGTTTGGTTTGTGAAGTTCTTCCTTGATTCTATCAAGATATTCTGGATCTGTAGCTTCCAGAAACATGGTCATCCTCACCTTCCATATGGCATATTCAGATGGTCTCAATATGGGAACTCTAATAGTCTGATATCGACTTTGAATTTGTATCTTTGGAGGTTCTTCAGCTTTGGTGGGCTTAGTTGGAGTTTCTGCTTCAGACATGATTGTGTTTGGATCTTAAACTGTTTGTGTGTTAACAGATAGGCTCTGATACCACTTGTTAGGTCACACACACACTGTAGAGGGGGGTGAATAAAGTGTATAGCACAATCAAATCGAACTTTAATAACTCAAGTAACAGAAAACAAACTTTATTGAAACAATAAACTCTGTTACAGTATGGAACTATTCTCTCCCAGTGAACAAATATCACGAGAGCTGCTAGGGTTACAATGAATAATCTTCTCGATTGTGATAACACTTTTAGTGTAAACCCTATGTCTGTGTTTATATACTACACAGTTACAAGATAATCGCTAATTGATATGGAATATAATTCTGCTTCCTAAAATATATCAATCAGATATCTTTTCTTCCAAGTATTCTATTCTTCATAGAATTCCATCTTCATGCATATTTCTTCTTATGTTTGTCTCGATCTTCTTTCCTTTAACCAGCTGCCTTCCTTATCTGAACGTCCTTCAGTACTTAAGTTCTGATATCCATTTCTTATGATTATCTCCTGATAATATAAGTACTGATATCCTTAAGTCCTGACTTCCAGTAAGTACTGATTTATCCTGTTTAAGTAAGATCTGAAAACTAAACATAAATCACATTAGCCATGATATTATCAAATATATCTAACATAACCCCTAACAAAGAAACGCCTAATTTTCAATTAAGAATATTTATTGCTTCAAAACCCTAATTTAATAACCCGAGAATCAAACATCAATTTATATATGATATTGAACTCTATTTTTGAATTATAATATATGAAATTGACCAGGAAAACATGCTCTACAACATGGAATCATCAAAACACTCAAATAATCACGTCTGCAAAAATTCATATTTTATTCACTAATTAATTCGAATTAAAAATAATTAAATAAGAAAATACCTTGATTTCTGCACTGAAATGGTTGGTTGAATCAGAAAGAACTTTTCGAGAGCTTCGTTTTGATATGCTGCATGCCCGAATCGGAGTTCGATAACGCCTTCGTTTGTGCGATTGATTCTCAGGAACGTATCGGTTTCTAGGATTTTCTCTGTATTTACGGTATTTTTACGGGTTGCAAAATGAATAAAGGAAATAAAGGAAATAAGAAATAGGTTATTTATATTTATGGAATATTGGATCGTTCTGGATCATTTTGGATCGTTAATTTAGTTGCTTAGCCGCTAAGTAACTACAAGATGATCCAAAAATAGATTACGTAGCCGCTAAGTAACTATAAAAACGATACAATTCAATATCAGAATTGAATAATTATCAAAATCGAGCTTTTCATAAAACACCATATACGAAAATAATGTAAAAATATCCCGTCTTTCCAGAATACGGGTTTTATTGATTTATCGAAATAACTATCGTTTCGAAAATCTTACGTCGGGGCCGCGCACGGGTCAAACCGTAATCCGGATTGAAAAAGTCAAAACACGAAAAATGTCCGGAATTACCAGATTAGGTTAGGAAGGAGTTTTCAGAAGAGTTTCGAGTTGTAAAAACGTAAAAACAGTTGAAGTTGAAAGATTCCCGACTTTATAAAATAATTTTGGTAATTATTCAGAAAATAATTAATAAATCATTATAAAATCATCTAACAGTCCAAAAATTACCAGAAAAATATCACAATTATCAAAATTTTATTCTGGACATATAATAATTCAAATACTCAAATAATATCACATATAAACACCCAAACATCAATTCCAATTACCAGATAATTCCCTAAAATTCACATAAATAATTCCAAATAATTATAATAATAATATTTGAAAATACGGGATATTACAATCTACCCCCCTTATAAGGATTCCGTCCTCGGAATCAGCAGAAGAAAACACTAAGGGATCTTCTAGCCAACTTTCCATTTCCAAATAACCTCAATTTTCCATAACCTTAAATAAATCTTGTATTCCTTGTGTTAGATATATTTGATAATGTCATGGCTAATATAATTTATGTTTAGTTTTCAGATCTTACTTAAACAGGATAAATAAGTACTTACTGGAAGTCAGGACTTAAGGATATCAGTACTTATATTATCAGAAGATAATCATCAGAAGATGGATATCAGAACTTAAATATTGAAGGACGTTCAGATTAGGATAACAGCTGATTAAAGGAAAGAAGATCGAGACAAACCTAAGAAGAGATATGCATGAAGAAGGAATTCTATGAAGAATAGAATACTTGGAAGAAAAGATATCTGATTGATATATTTTAGGAAGCAGAATTATATTCAATATCAATTAGCGATTATCTTGTAACTGTGTAGTATATAAACACAGACATAGGGTTTACACTATAATTATCGAAAATATTATTCGTAGTAACCCTAGCAGCTCTCGTGATTTTTGTTCATCACTGAGAGGGAACAATTCCATACTGTAACAGAGTTTATTGTTTCAATAAAGTTTGTTTTCTGTTACTTGAGTTATTAAAGTTCGATTTGATTGTACTTTACACTGTATTCACCCCCTCTACAGTGTGTGTGTGTGTGTGTGACCTAACAAGTGGTATCAGAGCCAATTTGTTAGCGTACAAACAGTTTAAGATCCAAACACAATCATGTCTGAAACAGAAACTCCAATTAAGCCCACCAAAACTGAAGAACCTCCAAAGACACAAATTCAAAGCCGATATGAGACCATCAGAGTTCCCATATTGAGACCATCTGAATATCCCATATGGAAGGTGAGGATGACCATATTTCTGGAAGCGACAGATCCAGAATATCTTGATAAAATCAAGGAAGTGCCTCACAAACCAACCAAGCTCGCTGTTGCAGTTGCAGGTGAAGCAGCAAAGACTGTACCAAAGGAGAAGAGTGATTACACTGCTGAAGATATCGCATCAATTGCTAAGGATGCTAAGGTACGACACTTACTGCATAGTGCCATTGATAATGTAATGTCAAACAGGGTAATAAACTGCAAGACTGCAAAGGAGATATGGGATGCCCTGGAAACAAGGTGTCAGGGAACTGATACGATTAAGAAGAACATGAAGACAATACTCACTCAAGAGTAGGAACACTTTGACTCAAAGGCTAATGAGTCATTGACTAATTTATATGATAGATTTATCAAACTCTTGAATGATCTGTCACTGGTTGATAAGGAGCATGATCTTGAAGATTCAAACCTTAAATTCCTGTTAGCTCTTCCTGAATGCTGGGATTTAAAGGCAACAACAATAAGAGACAACTACAATCTTGATGAAACAACTCTTGATGAAATCTATGGAATGCTCAAGACTCATGAACTTGAGATGGAACAAAGAAGCAAGAGGAAAGGAGGAAAGTCAAGAACAGTTGCTCTTAAAGCTGAAGAAGATTCCCCCAAAGCACCTACCTCAAGGAAAGACAAGGGTAAAGCTCTTTTCACAAAGTCTGATATCGAGTCATCAAGTTCTGAAAGTGATGATGACTCAGAATCTGAAAGCCTGCCTGAGACGGATGCTGATGAAGAGATGATGAAGCTGTGTGCTCTTATGGTGAAAGGAATCACAAAGATTGCATGCAGGAAGTTCAGGAAGGGAAAGAAGTTTTTTCAGGAAAGGCACAAGTTCTGATAAGAAGAATTTCAGAAGAGCTGAGGGCAGAGGAGGAAAGTCTGACAGAGGAGATTATACCAATGCCAAATACCACATATCTCCTGATTGCAAGAAAGTGAAGAGTGACAAAGGAAAGGCTCTTGTCATAAAGAAGAAAAGCTGGACAGACACCTCAGATTTTGAAAGTGAGGAGAATTATGCCTTGATGGCAAATGCTGATAAGGCAAGTGCTGAAAGCAGTTCTGAAGCTGCTGAATCAAAGGTACCTCAAACTACTTATGCTTTTCATACTGATGATGTTAATGAGTTGAGAAGATATCTTAAAACCATGTTTGTTAGTTATAGAGATCAAACCTTAACATGTGAAAGATTAACTTCTGAAAATCTCGCTTTTAAGAAAAGAAATGATTTCTTAGAAAAAGAGTTAGTTATGTTCCATCAAACTCAGAAAGATAGAGATGATGCCTTTTATGTTAGGGATGAAGTGCTAAAAATGAATGAATCTCTAAAAACTGAGTTAGAAAAGGAAAGAGAGGTTATCAGGACTTGGACTAACTCTGGCAGAACAACTCAGAATTTGTTAAGTAGTGAAAACTGGAAAGAGGGCTTAGGTTATGGAGAGGACAAGAATGATAAAGGAACTGTAGAAATTAAGCATGTTATTGTTAAGCAAAAGCCAAAGTTAAAACCTGTTAAGTTTGTAGCTGTAAAGTCTGATAATGGGAAATCAGAAGTTAAAAAGGGATTAACTTCTGACAAACTAAAACATGAAAAGACAGCTGAAGTAAACATAGGCTTAATGACAAAGAAGCAGCTTAAGCATAAGCTGAAAGATGTTAAGAATGCAAACAAGGTAAAATCACCTAGGAAAATAGGAATGGAAAGGAAGGTGTGAATAAAAGCAATGATTATAAACCTGTTCCTAAAGCTCCTAGGAAAACGTGTCATAACTGTGGAAGTTCTAACCATCTGGCTTCTTTTTGCAGGAAGAATAAGAACATAAACTCATTACCTTCAAAGTCAGGAGTTAAGAGTCAGTCTGTTAGATATAAGCCACAAAATCCTTGTTTTCATTGTGGTAGTTTATGACATTCAATTTATACTTGTAAGGAATATCATAGTTTGTACTATGATTATTATTAAATAAAACCTTCTTTAAAGAAAGTTTACATTGTTCCTTCTAGTGTAAATTCTGATTCAAAGTCTGATAGTGTAAATTCTAATAAGAAAAATGTTAAAATAAACTCTGATGCTAAATCCGCTGCAAATGTTAACAAACTTGATAAGGCCAAAGGATCCAAACAAGTCTGGGTCCTTAAAACTAATCATTAGAGGTCTTTGTGATTGTAGGGCAACAGGAAAAACATCCTTGTTCTGGACAGTGGATGTTCAGGACATATGACTAGAAATAAAGCCCTGCTATCAGACTTTGTGGAGAAAGCTGGCCCAATTGTTTCTTATGGAGATGGCAACATTAGAAAAACATTGGGATATGGCAATATCAATCTTGGGAATATCATCATTAATGAAGTAGCTCTGGTCTCAGGACTTAAACACAATCTGCTGAGTATAAGTCAAATCTGTGACAGAGGTTATCATGTTGATTTCTTTGAAGAACTCTGTGAAGTTGTGAGTAAATCTACAGGCAAAGTTGTTCTGAAAGGATACAGGCGTGGTGACATTTATGAAGCCAAGCTTTCAACAAGTACTGATGGTTCTGCAATCTGCCTGATGAGTAGAGCATCAATTGAAGAAAGATGGAATTGGCACAAGAAACTCTCTCATTTAAATTTCAACAATATAAATGAGTTGGTCCAGAAAGATCTTGTGAGAGGACTGCCAAAGTCAGTATTTGCTCCTGATGGCCTTTGTGATTCTTGTCAGAAGGCTAAACAAAGAAAATCCTCATTCAAGAGCAAGACTGAATCATCAATACTTGAGCTTTATCACCTACTACATGTTGATCTATTTGGTCCAGTGAATGTCATGTCTATTGCAAAGACGAAATATGCCTTGGTCATAGTAGATGAGTTCACCAGATACACGGGTGTATTTCTTGCACACAAAAAATGAAACTGAATCTATCTTGATTGATCATGTCAGGCAACTGGATAAATTGGTCAAAGATTCTGTGAAAATTATAAGGAGTGATAATGGTACTGAGTTCAAGAATCTGATAATGGAAGAGTTCTGCAAAAACCATGGAATCAAGCAGGAATTCTATGCTCCTGGAACTCCACAGCAAAATGGAGTTGTTGAAAGGAAGAATAGAACTCTCATTGAAGCTGCACGTACAATGCTTGAAGAAGCAAAGCTTTCAACCTATTTCTGGGCTGAAGTTGTGCAGACTGCTTGTTTTACTCAAAATGCAACACTCATTAACAAGCAAGGAAAAATACCATATGAGATAGTGAAGAAAAAAAAGCCAAATCTGAAGTATTTTCATGTATTTGGATGCAAGTGTTTTATTCTTAAGACTCATCCTGAAAAGCTATCTAAATTTGATCTAAAAGCTGATGAAGGAATCTTTGTTGGATATCCACTTTCCACAAAAGCCTTCAGAGTCTATAACTTGAGAACAAGAGTGGTCATGGAATCTATCAATGTCTCTTTTGATGATAAGAAGATTACTAGACTTGAAGATTTTATTGATCATGATCAGCTGAGATTTGAAAATGAAGACTTAAATTCTGATACTAAAAATCCTGACGATATAAGTCCAGATACTGCAAACTCTGATGGATTAAACTCTGATATTATTGAAACTGTGGTGACTACACCAAAGGAAGATGCACCTATGCAGGGGGAGCATACTCAAGATATTACCACATCTCAAGAAGCATCAGAACATACATCTGGCTCTTCAAGTTCTGATTCGTCAAGTTCTGATAAGCCAAGTTCTGATAGTACTGAAAATCTAAATTCTGAAGAATTCAACTCAGAGAGCATAGTTTCAGGAGGAGCATCAGAAAATGAAAATGAAGACAACATGTATCATGGGGGAGCATCCAGTTCTAGAGAAAACCTTCCATCTGCAAGAAAGTGGACTAAATCACATACACCTGATTTGATAATTGGAAATCCTGATGCAGGTGTTAGAACTAGAACAGGTACTTCAAATGAATGTCTTTTCAATTCTTTTCTTTCTCAGACTGAGCCAAAGAAAGTGGAAGAAGCTCTTCAAGATGCTGATTGGGTGCAAGCAATGCAGGAAGAGTTAAATGAATTTGAAAGAAACAAAGTCTGGACCCTAGTGTCAAGACCAAAGAACAGATCTGTTGTTGGTACAAAATGGGTATTCAGAAACAAAACTGATAGTGATGGCATAATTACAAGGAATAAGGCAAGGCTAGTTGCAAAAGGATATTCTCAACAGGGGGGAATTGATTATGATGAAACATTTGCACCAGTTGCTAGATTGGAAGCCATAAGGATATTTTTGGCTTATGCTGCTCACAAAAAGTTTACTGTCTTTCAAATGGATGTGAAAAGTGCTTTTCTCAATGGAGAATTGGAGGAAGAAGTATATGTTGAACAACCTCCAGGCTTTGTAGATTCCAAATATCCAGATTATGTCTACAAGCTTGATAAAGCGCTTTATGGACTTAAGCAAGCTCCTAGAGCATGGTATGAGACTTTAGCTCAGTTTCTTCTGGAAAGTGGATTTAACAGAGGAACTATAGACAAAACATTGTTCTACCTCAACCATGAAAAGAACTTACTTCTAGTCCAGATTTATGTTATTGATATCATTTTTGGGTCTACAAATGACAGACTTTGCAAGAAGTTTGCCAAATTAATGCAGTCAAGGTATCAGATGAGTATGATGGGGGAACTTAGCTATTTTATGGGCCTTCAAGTCAAGCAGAATGAAGAAGACACTTTTATTTGTCAAACTAAGTACACCAGAAACTTGCTGAAGAAATTTGGAATGCAAGATTGTTCAAGTGCATCCACTCTCATGGCCACTACAACAAAACTGGACAAGGATACTGGTAAATCAGTAGATATTACTGATTACAGAGGTATGATTGGCTCTCTACTCTATCTAACTGCTAGTAGACCTGATATCATGTATGTTACCTGTCTTTGTGCAAGATTTCAAGCAGATCCAAGAGAACCTCACTTAACAGCTGTGAAAAGAATTTTTAAGCATCTTAAGGGAACAGCTGATCTGGGATTGTGGTATCCCAGAGAATCAGATTTTAAACTAATAGGTTTCTTAGATGCAGATTTTGCAGGTTGAAAAATTGACAGGAAAAGCACAAGTGGAAGCTGCCAACTTCTTGGAGGCAGATTAGTTTCGTTTAGCAAGAAACAAAAGTCAATTTCCACATCAACTGCAGAAGCAGAGTACATTGCTGCAGGAAGCTGTTATGCACAGATTCTTTGGATGAAGAATCAGTTACTGGATTATGGGTTAACATATTTCAAAATCCCTATTTACTGTGATAATCAAAGTGCTATTGCTATGACAGGTAATCCAGTTTAACACTCAATGATAAAGCACATCAGCATCAGGTACCACTTCATAAGGGAACATGTGGATGAAGATACAGTGGAATTGCACTTTGTTCCAACAGATCAACAACTGGCAGATATCTTCACAAAACCACTGTGTGAAGCTACCTTTACAAGATTGGTAAATGAACTTGGAATGGTTTCAGGTTCTTTCTCTAAATCTGCTTAGTTTTGTTCTGATACATCAGACTTTATGATCAGTATTTACAGAAATTACTCTCTTTGTGTATTCTGTGCTTAATTGAAAACTTGCTTAAGTACTGACTGTTGTCTGATGTAACTTTCTAAACTCTGATAGTGATATGTCTGTTTATGTAACTATTCAATCCTATGAGGATACCTGTGCTCGATGCTGACCTAGTAGTCTTTAATAAACTAGGGATCCCATGTTAGAAGTAATTATTTCTGTGGAAATCTATTGACACAAGCAAATTCTGATATTGAGCTTAGTTGAGTTTACTTTGTCTATCTTATTACTAAGTCACAAACTAGAATAATTCTTCTCATCTGTTAAGTTCTGATGCTAGTAAATCTGTTGAATGTCCTAAGTGCTGATAAACCTCTCTTATCAAAAGAAAAAGAAAAGAATCAAGGATTTAAATCAGGTACTCCTTTGAGATCTAGAGTAAAAATGTGGAAGGAACGACCCAAGTGCATTGCTGGTATTAAGTAAATATGCATCAGAAAAGCAAAATATTTTCTTGGTGACTTTTCACACTCTATGGTTACTGGAGAAATACTCTGATAATAGCATAAATTCTGATAAGCAGTCGTGACTCACTTACACTGAGAAGCCACTGTAAAATGGAATTTAAAAAGATGCACAAAATTAGCACAAAATAGTTGAGGTGGACTCAAGCATGAACTCATTCAATAGTAGGTTTCAGAATAACGACAGATTTTTAGTAAAGTTTTAGTTATGCCTTATTTCTAAGATGTACTGAAGTGAATCAGACTTTACTCTTTGTCTGATATTTAGCTTAATGCACACACTAAACACTCCATATGAATGATGAAAATTACTGTGGTGATCTATGTTATTTTAGATGGACACTTTCTGTGTCACATTGCACAAATTCTGAGGACAAGTTCTGATTGCACGTTCTGATGATTAAGTTCTGAAGAATCTATATCAGAATTTGTGTGAGGACTTACTAAGATAGGCATTCATTTTTCAAGTTAAGAAATCATGTTCTGATAACTGTTAAGTTCTGATATAAGTCTAAGTTCTGATATTAAAATCTGATCCTTTACTTGACTTATTTGTGGATAAAATCTAAAAACAGTCTCATTTTAAATCAGAATATGTTTGGGTAGAATATTAACAGTCCATATCATTAGGGATAGTGGTTCATGTACATGTACAGTAATGTTTACTTGTTACTTGTGCGCATTAAACCCTGACTTACACTTCCAATGACTGTTTTTCGTCTTCCCAGTCTAGGGAGACGAGGTAGAATTAACTCTACCTGTTAGCATTAAATTTCCTTGTGTCTCCTGGCATTCTTTTGCCTATATAAACAACCACTTCACATCAGCCTTCACATCAACTCTTTTATCACAAACTCACCTTCATTCTCTTTATATCAAAAACACCATGGTCAATTACAACATATTTTTGAACTATGAAACATTCAACATGGAGCTAAGCTGTGAAGTCTGGCTGCAGGAATGGCACGTCACTGCCATTCCTGATGAGATATGGGACTCAGTTCCCCAGGAGGTACTCACCCACCTCCTGTTCTTCTACATAGCTCTCCACCAGCAAGAGCGAATCATCAGACTCGCTATTCTGTTTGTCGAGAGTAGGAAGAAGAAATGATTTATTTTCTTCTTCCTATTTTTCTTCATCGTCAGCCTTGCCCTGCTTCTTGAGCTAGGACAAAGGCTGTTGACGTTAGGTTTAGAAGCTTAGGATAATCTTGTAAAAGTTCTGATGTAATTTAAATTTCATGACTGTATTCTCTTAATATATTAATGAAATTTCTTTTTTTTTGCAAGTTCTTGTCTCTGAGATGTTCCGTAATGCATTGATAAATTCTGATGACCATTTCATATTTTGATTTAAATTAAGTTCTGATTTTACATTATCAGTACTTGTTTACTTGATTTATTTTGGTCATTCTCACTCGAATTTTTTCAGAATATTGGTGTTGCAGTGAAAAATAATTGAATAAGTGGAAACAGTTTCAATTTTGAATTAAAACTGAGTTACCTTGATTAATGGAATTACTGGGTAAGTGGAACGGTTTTTCCTTGAAAAACTGTAAGTGGGTAAGTAATGATTACTGTTTTTCCGTGCCCATTAACTATTCATTATTACTGCATGTTTGACAGGTGTCCAACGGTTATATTTTTTTTTCAAAGTATAAGTAAGACAGAGAAAGGATTTTCTAATCTTTTTTTCACTTTTATACTTTATCTCTCTATTTCTTTTACTCTCTTTCTTCTCCTGACGTTGGTTTTTCATATAGACATTTTATCAAACACCTAACATGCACTCTTAAATCTTGATTATTTTTATGGCACCTAAGGATTTGATCATTGATGGAGCTAAATTTGTTCCTAATAACTATGCTGCAATTCTTGATAATGCAGAAGCTCGGTCTGAGTTGCATTTTGTGCAAGATCTTCTTGCACACAGTGAAATTGGGTATACTTTGACCCAACCTTCAACCTTTTCGAGCCAACAAGTTCTGACATTTTGGAGGACTGGAAACTTTGATAATGGTGGTCCAAATGGTACTCCTAGTATTGTTTTCGAAGTGGATGATTCTACATATGGGGTAACTCCTGGTACAATTCGCAAAGCCCTACATCTACCAGAAGGATGTACTTTTTCAACCCCGGAGGAATCAGCTCTTAAAGAGTTCATGGCTAGTTTGGGGTATGAGCAGAGTTTGGCAAAGCTTGGGCAGTTGAAACAGGCTCATATCAGAAAGGAATGGAGCTTCTTCTTTGACTTTGATGATATCCCTATAATGAGTCAGCACATCGGGTATGCTATCATTAACCAAACTCATTTTGATTTTGCAAATGCTGTGATAGGTTTTATTGGGGATAAGATGACAGAAGATAGGAATGTTGTCTGCTTTGCTAGATTTTGTCAGCTTATTTGTAACTATTATTGTGCTGATGAACCCCAACCTACCACTGACTTAACTCCATCTTTCAAAATTGCAAAACGAGCCTTTAATGATTTGGTAAATGTTGATGTTAAGAAAAAGGTGGTTAGACCTTTACAGATTCCTCAATCTGTAAAACAGATCTTAGTAAATGCTGATCCTGACACCTACAGATCTGTTTATCCTGATGTCCAACCAACCACCACATCTCAAACACCACAAAAACCATCAGAACATACCACTCATACTACTCAACCTACCCTCAGGTCATATCTCAAATCATATCTCTCCACTTCACAGACAGCTCAACCTTCATCCTCAGCACCTATTGTGAAGCCTTCATCTTCCAAGCCTAAGAGGACAAAGATTGTTCCTCAAACACCTCAGAAGAGAAGGAGGATTGTTTTGAGAGATGAATCTGATAGTGAGGAACAGGTTCCTACTTCAGAACCTGTTGATAAAGAAGCTGAGAAAGTTCCTTCTCAGAAGGATTCTGCAATTGGGGGATCTAAGCTTCTCAAAAGGCTTAGAAGAAAGACTGTTGATGAAACTCCCAAGGAATCCATACCTTCAAAGAGATACAAGAAACAGAGGGCAAAAAGGCCAGTTTCAGATGATGAGGAAGCAGCAGCTAAGGAAGGCGATCAGGAATCTCTGATCTCACAAGAACAAGAATCTGCTAAAGCCACTGCTTCTCCATTAACTCCAACTAAGGAAGCTGCTACTGAAAAGGCCAACACACCATTTGTGTCTCCTAAGAGTGTATCTCCTGTTGATTCAGGCACAAGTGCTAATATTAATATCCAGAACTTGGTTGTGCCTGAAGTACTTTACTTAGAAGCTCCAACAGCAACTAATCCATCAACAACACCTATTACTGATGCTGCTCAAACTCCAGAACTATCTACTACACCTTCTCTGCATCTAGATGATGATGATCAGACTAAAGGTGAGCATCAGGATATAGCTGTTGATCAGAACTTGGAACCAGATCAGCAATTCTAGGATTATCCTGAAGCCTACATTGCTACTCATACTGTTGTTTTATCAGAAGATACTGATTCTGTAAGTTCTGATGCTGCAAATGCTGGAGATACTGGTGATGCTGCTCCAAATGCAGATACTGATGAAACAGGTCCTTCAGGATATGCCCCTCAACAAACTGTTCTTAAATCTGAATTAGTTAAGAAGTTTGTTACCAGAGAAGCACCAGTGCCTTGGAGTGAAACTCCTGCAGGACAGGAGTGGACTAAGGAATGGAACTCAGTTACATGTGCTCCAACTGCACAGCATCTGGATGAGCACTTGACAAAAGCTGATGAAATGTTAAATACTGATGATTTCAAAACACAGCTTAGAGTCACTGCATTGAGTACTAAACATCTACAAGGTCTCCATTCAACTACTCATGCAGAGTTACATCACTTAAGGGAAGAATTAATGAAGCAAGAACAAGTTCAGAAGATTGACAAGAAAAAATTATTCCAACCTACCTTTGACAGAGTTGCTTATATTGAGAAGACTCAAGAGTCACAACAAGCTCAGATTGCTGATATTCTTAAAAATCAAGCTTCTCAGCAATCTCAACTTAATGAAATCCAAGCCTCAATGGAATTGCTTGTCTCTCTTCTCTTACCTGCTGATGCCAAAAAGGGGGAGAAAGTAATTAAGTCCAAATGCAAAACTGATAAGACACTGAAGGGGAAGGATGATGAAAAGGATGATCAAGGAAACCCTGGAATGGGTAGAGGTCTCTCATCAAGAAAAGCTGAAATCACAAGTCACAGGACAAGTTCTGATACTGGAAAAAGAATTAGTTCTGCTACTGGTAAAAGGATAAGTTCTGATGAACTTTTAGATCTTGATGAAGAAATGTCAAGACAGTTATTTCTTCAGGAAAATCCAGGAATGAACTTGGAGAGTTTAATGGAAGAAGAAGCCAGACTTAAATCAGAAAAAGTCAAGTCTAAATCTGAAACTTCTGGTAAAAAGACACTTCCAAAACTCAAAGGCATTGTGATAAAAGAAAGGACAAATACTAAAGCAACAATGGCTAAATCACAACCGCAGATAGATCCAAGATCCAAGGGTAAAGAAAAAGTTGGTGAACCTATCAAGGTTTATGTGCCTCATGTGAATGAAGAAATTACTAATAAAAAGGATGATCTTGCTCTGACTTCAAGAAAAGTTTTTAAGACAACCTCTGACATGGATCAAGTTGTTCAGAGTTAAGAGACAGTAAGTTCTGATATTTTGAAGAAGCAAGTAACCTCTGACATAGCTCAAGTTAACTTGATATCAGAAGATAAATCAAAGAAACTCCTACCAGGATTCACTAAAGCAAAACAGACTCAACCTTTGAAGACTGCTGCAAGTGGTTTTGAAGCAAGAGTGGTTACTGGAAAGGAAGCAAGAGATAAAACTGGATTGGGAAGTGCTGATGAAAGAAGAATACAGAACACTACCAATGATCCAACTTCCTTGAGTGAACCAGGTATTGGAGCAACTCCTGAGTGATTGAATCAACTGGAATCTGTACAAATGGTTTACCATACCTACTTGAAAGAACACATCTTGTTGTACTTCATGACAGATGGTAGGGTTTATCATATAAGGCAAAATGCCATTCCATTGAAGTATTTTGAAGAACTGGAGCATGTACTATTCTTACTTCAAGTGAATGACAGATTAACAGAAAGTGCTGCAAACTATTTGAAGGATCAGATTCAGAGACAGAAAAGGCTTTATTCTGTTAAGTCTGACAGCACATATCTTCCAAAGTACAGAGATCACAAGGGTGATATAGTTGAAATGAAGCCCAACACTGCTAAGATTATAACTACCTTTCTGGGTTACGGGGCTGTGGAATTCAATCTTGATTCTGATAAGGCATATTTGATCAGACTGGATCAGGATATAAGAAAAGCTAAGATTAATGATCTCAGGGCTGCAATCTTTCAAACTGGTGAAGATTCTGCAGAACTTAAAGATGCTAAAAGGAGGATGATTGATGAACTCAGATATGCTGAGAGATGTTTGTTGAAGAACTATCTCAGAACAACTCCTGACATCAGAGAGATCAGAAGATGAAGCCAAGTCAAGATCTACAACTGCTTAAATTCTGATATTTGTACAGACTGAAGTTGTTATCGGAAGTTAAAGATTGGTAAAGCTTTAAGGACTGTAAGTTGTAGTTATCTAGTCTAATTCTCATGCATTTGTACTTAATGTTTTTGACATCATCAAATATTTGTTAAACTTGTATATTATGCTAATTTACAAGTTGGGGGAGATTGTTAGATATATTTGATAATGTCATGGCTAATATGATTTATGTTTAGTTTTCAGATCTTACTTAAACAGGATAAATCAGTACTTACTGGAAGTCAGGACTTAAGGATATCAGTACTTATATAATCAGAAGATAATCATCAGAAGATGGATATCAGAACTTAAGTATTGAAGGACGTTCAGATAAGGACAGCAGCTGATTAAAGGAAAGAAGATCGAGACAAACATAAGAAGAGATATGCATGAAGAAGGAATTCTATGAAGAATAGAATACTTGGAAGAAAAGATATCTGATTGATATATTTTAGGAAGCAGAATTATATTCCATATCAATTAGCGATTATCTTGTAACTGTGTAGTATATAAACACAGACATAGAGTTTACACTATAAGTGTTATCATTATCTAAAATATATTCGTAGTAACCCTAGCAGCTCTCGTAATTTTTGTTCATCACTGAGAGGTAACAGTTCCATACTATAATAGAGTTTATTGTTTCAATAAAGTTTGTTTTCCGTTACTTGAGTTATTAAAGTTCGATTTGATTGTACTTTACACTGTATTCACCCCCTCTACAGTGTGTGTGTGTGACCTAACACCTTGTATAATAAAACTTTTACAGGAGCTTCACTGTGCACCACTGTTCCATTCACATCCTTTGACCAATTCTTCAATAGAATTATTTTTTTACTGATTGCGAGAAAGAAGAATAGAGAGAAAGATAGAGAGAAAGAAACGAAAGAGAGAGATAGAGAAAGAAGCAAAGAAACAGATAGACTTCGTTATACGCCGTTGATATTTTAATTGCATTGCAATTCACTGTCGTCTTTCGTAATTCCATCACATCGCCCTGCTTTGACTTGACTAGGATACTCAACTTAACCTGATTGGCATACCTTCGAATATTTGGAATGATAAAATCATGAAATTTCAAAAAGAAAAAGAAAATAATTTGATACCATAATGGGAGCAAAATCTGAATTTGAGAAAAATATTGTCGAAATAAAAAAAATAACTGAGAGATCAATATGATCAAACGAACTTGGTATTGCGTGTCCAAATTAAGACACTACTAAAGGTTGTTAACCTTCTTATAGTCACAACACACACAAGTGATGGCGTCCCATCCAACTCCTATCACACAGACAGGTATACCTTGTGTCCCCCATAGTTAGGGTTGTTCATCTCAGTCAGAATAAAAGAATATCAAAGGAATTCAAAATCAAATGAATAAAATTGAAAAGATTTCAAATCTGATATTTCTAAAGAAAATGAAATCCTGAGAACAAAATTCTGGCACAAAGTGAATAAATGGGTGTTAGGGATTATGTCTTCTAACTGATATTTCTTTTTGAGAGAAGTCAAAAGAATTTATAGAAAGAGAAGCAATTGCCAAAGTCTTAATATTTATCTTCAATTTGAACTCTTCAGTTGACTCGCCATCTGATTCTAGACGCTTCTTCATGTTCCAAGGATATCAATAATCTTCATCGTCGTCAAATCGTAGTATCCTCGGAAGATTCCACAATAGAAGTTTGCAGCTTCCCGGAGTTTCATCCAGCTGAACACAACCATCTCGAACAAATACGCCTATCTTAACTTACTTGTTGGTACTATATCCAATAATCCAACAGGAACTCGATATGAGCTCAATCATCCTCACATAGCTATACACACTCCTACACACTCTCGTTTCTAGTTTACTATAACCTCGGCTCTGATACCAACCTGTAACGCCCCCAAATCCGGGGTCAGGGGATTTGGTCGTCACGAAGAAACATCAATCCAAATCAACCTGTTTAATCGATAAATAAATGCCAGCGGAAGATATTTAGCATAAATGACCCCAACTAATCCAAGATCTTTTAAGGTTACAGTTCTAGAAAAAAGAATTCCAAATTCCACAAATAAATTTTTCACTTCCTTTTAAAACTCTTTTCAATAATTCTCAATCTCAAAACTAAACCCACTAGTGTAACTTCGAAATGAAGTATACTAGGCCCAAATAAAATACACAACTACAATATAATATAAACAACTTTACACAATAGAACTTACACTAGTTCGCAAACCCTGGACCAACCACCTTCCAAAAGCTTCTTCTTTGCTTCCTTGAATTACGCAGCTAAACGGCTCAAGCTAATCCTCACTGGAGGTTAAATTTGAAAACAGGCAAGTATGAGCGAAAGAAATGCTAAGCAAGATCATTATGACATATATAGGGTCTTTTGATATAAAACCGACATCTGCATTAGAGCAAAACATTTAAAATCATAATTGTTGAATCATAAAATTTTAGTGAGGAATCCCAGAATTGATTCCTTAATCGTATTCAAAACCATTTTGATATTTTTGAGCAAAATGCTTCAGCAATACCTTGAATCTTGACGAGAATAAAACTCGTAAAACAGTGTTTACGGAAATATCGTAAACAATAATAACAAGAAACAATGATTATGGATTGAATCATAAAACTTTACTCAAAACCGAACTCTTCAAATTAATACCTATTTTGCTGTCATATCAAATTAGATATCAATACGAGCTTTGATGCTCACAACACCCATACTGAAGTCAACATCAATCATCTATACTAATACCACATTTGATATTTAACAACAACGTAAGTATCAGCATAAATGAGAATCTGAATCAAAACCGCATTTTACCATTATTCCAAAACAGAAACAGCTGATAAATCATTTATTCTATGAATATCAAACCGATATGATAATTTAGATTAGGATCATCCTCCGACAGACGTACTATCACATGTTGATCAGCCCGTGTGATAGCACAAGGTCATGAATCGTAGAAACGTGACCCCAAAACACGAGTACTCAAACAAAAAGGCAATATACTTGCCTGTGGCAAAAATTGTGTCATAATATTCCATATGGCACTTAGAAATAGCCCTCCGCTGGACCGTCCGTCCCGGTCACTTACACAATTATGATCCAGTCTTAAAACCTTTTATTGAAATGGGGTCATAATAATCGATACCCGAAATAATTTTATTCCCCCAATTCTTGGGTAGCAATATTCGTAACCAAATCACTTTTCTCAAAATCCAAAATATTTGTAAATCCGATAATTGGATAAGTAAAATCACTTAGCTACTCTGAACATAGAATAGCAGAAGAATACTTGCATAAACAGAATTATTTATTCCAGCGATATGTAAAACAATTATATATTACGAACTGAATAGGGAAAGCAATACTTGCATGATGAGATTCAAAATAAATATCACTTGAACGATAAGTGATGATTGGGATACTTGCCTTTGGGTTTTAGCAATTAGTCACACTCGTAAAGACGCATCTATTCTGACATTCTATCTCAAAACATCATCGTTTTTCCTTCCAACACTTTACTGATATGCTGCTCCTGCGATTACTAGAAGTCAGCTACCCAATGTCATTCCATCTTATTCTTTATCCAATGTCTTGTCCTGATCAACTCGAATGATCTGCATCTATAATTAAAAGATATAGCTTTAATTGTCTAAACGATAATCACTCGACGAACTGAGCGTCAAAAGCCTATCGTCTACCCATACGATAGCCCACACATAAATATAACAGACAAACACAGGACTCTTGATCCACATATACACATAATTCACATAGCACATAAGCACATAACTCATATATCACATAATTCATATCACATATGACTCGGTTCGTCAAAAGGTTCGACTCAATATGTTTAAAACTGAAATCGGGTCCAAAAATATGATTTATCGATCAATAATCGACTCAGAATATTTCGCAAAACAAGCGACCTTTCGAAACAAAAGGATTTGGGTCTCGAAAGTATTTTTAATGAAAGCGAAATATTTTTCTGAGTTTAGAGGCTTTCGTTTCGTATTAAACGGACGAACGGTAGATTTATTATGAATTTTTGAACATTTTTAAGAATAAAAACAGGTCTCTAAATCATTTAATAATTAAATTATAAGGCTCGAACATCCGAAAATAATTTTATAAGAATTATCGAGCCTGGAAAATAATTTAAAATATTATTTTAAAGCTCAAAACTATTTTTTGGAATTTTTAAATCAAAATAATCAATTAAATCTAATTAAATAATCAATTAAAATTAATTAATCACTAATTAAATTAATTAATCAATTATTATTTAAATTAATTTACTAATTAAATAATTAATGATCAACTAAAATTAATTAACTAAATAATTTGGATTTATTTTTGAATTAAAATAAATTTTTAGAATTAAAATCATGAATTTTTTAGGATTTTTAAATAATTAAAAGAATTTTCTAAAAATAAATATAAACAGAAATATAGTTTTTATAAATTTTAGAAACAGAAATCTAATTTTTGAAATTTTTATAAACAGAGATCCAAATTTTATAATTTTTTAAAACCAGAATATCAAATATGCAAACCAGGGAAAACTTCGGGTACTAAAAAGTAATTTTGCCCGTCGTCTTCCCCCTTTTCAGCTCCGATGACCGGCCGCCATTAACGGCGGCCACCGAGCTTTTCCAGCAAGCTACAAACTGCCCAGAAACTTGTAAGATTAGCAGCGTATGTTTGTTTCAACGCCAAGAATCCAAATATGCAATTATATTATCCGAATAACACAGATTTTGGCCGGAACGATTGATTGAAAATATCACCGCCGGTGAGGTCGTTTTTCCAGCCATCACCTTCCAGGAATCGTTTATTAAAACTAGTGGTACCATTCGATTCTTCTTTTCACGATCTACAACATAGTGTAATCAAATTGCGTCTAATCACCCATAACAAAGAAACACCTAATTTTCAATTAAGAACATTCATAGCTTCAAAACCCTAATTTAATAACCCGAGAATCAAACATCAATTTCTATATGATATTGAACTCTATTTTTGAAGTATAATATATGAAATTGACCATAAAAACATGCTCTACAACATGGAATTATCAAAACACTCAAATAATCACGTCTGCAAAAATTCATATTTTATTCACTAAATAATTCAAATTAAAAATAATTAAATAAGAAAATACCTTGATTTCTGCACTGAAATGGTTGGTTGAATCAAAAAGAAATTTTCAAGAGCTTCATTTTGATATGCTGCACGCCCGAATAGGAGTTCGATAACGCCTTCGTTTGTGCGATTGATTCTGAGGAACGTATCAGTTTCTAGGATTTTCTCTGTATTTACGGTATTTTTACGGGTTGCAAAATGAATAAACGAAATAAAGGAAATAAGTAATAGGCTATTTATATTTATGGAATATTGGATCGTTTTGAATCGTTAAATTAGTTGTTTAGCCGCTAAGTAACTACAAGATGATCCAAAAATAGATTATTTAGCCGCTAAGTAACTATAAAAACGATACAATTCGATATCAGAATTGAATAATTATCAAAACCGAGGTTTTCATAAAACATCATATACGAAAATAATGTAAAATAATCCCGTCTTTCCAGAATACGGGTTTTATTGATTTATCGAAATAACTATCGTTTCGAAAATCTTGCGCCGGGGCCGCGCCGGGGCCGCGCACGGGTCAAACCGTAATTCGGATTGAAAAAGTCAAAACACGAAAAATGTTTGGAATTACCAGATTAGGTTAGGAAGGAGTTTTCGGAAGAGTTTTGGGTTGTAAAAACGCAAAAACAGTTGAAGTTGAAAGATTTCCGGCTTTATAAAATAATGTTGATAATTATTAAGAAAATAATTAATAAATCATTATAAAATCATCTAACAGTCCAAAAATTACCAGAAAATATCACAATTATCTAAATTTTATTCTGGACATATAATAATTCAAATACTCAAATAATATCACATATAAACACCCAAACATCAATTCCAATTACCAGATAATTCCCTAAAATTCACATAAAATTCACATAAATAATTCCAAATAATTATAATAATAATATTTGAAAATATGGGATATTACAATTAGCGAGGATGTTATCTTTTTTACTTTTGAAGGAAACTTAAATTTAAAAATCCCAGAGTTGATTGATGGTAACGAGAAAACTAGCTAACTACCGTATTATCCCGAGATATGTCAAATATGGTGGAGTAAAATCCTGAGTTGGTTGATGTAATGATGTAAGGAGTGAATTCTTAAATTGTATTATTTATATTGTTAGGGGTATTTTAGTACAAATATACATGTTTATGAGTTAATTATACTAGTTTAAAATCCATGCCATGCACGGATTGTTTTGAATATTTAATTTATTTTAAAGAGGAAATTTTAAGATATGAACTTTTATTTATTTAAAATTTTAATTAATATGATTTTATAATAATTATATATTTACGCATTTAACGCGTAGTGATTTTTTGAAATAAGTGATATTTTAGTTTTTTTTTAAAAATATTAATAATTAAAATATATTGTTTAATTGATATTTATATATGTATTTATAAAAGATAATTATATTTTAATTAAAAAAAATTAGTTTAGATCAATAGTATACGATTTATCTTTAGTTTGATTTTAGTCTTGTTTTCGCCCGAATCAAGTTTATGCATTATTCTGTATTACCCTGAATCCCATTATACCGAAAAGATTGAACTAACTATCTTCATATTTATTTTAGTTTAATTTTTTGAAGTACAAATCATTGTTAATTTTTTATTTTAGTCGAGATAAAGTATATATAATTTTTTAAAATGGTCTAGTTATATTCTGATTTTAATTTTATTTTATCATAGATCAATTGTATTAATTTTTTTAGCTCATATGCATACTATATATTGATTTGTTCTAGTCTGAAACTATTATACCAACTAAGAAATTTCTCTAGTTTTGTTTTAATAAAGTAGTATGAATACTACAAAAGTTGAAAAAAACTCATAATTATATAAACTCAGTATACACAAACTAACTATAAAACTTTTTATGTCTGGGTTGTTAGAGGAGGGTACAAACTCAGTATACACAAACTAACTATAAAACTTTTTATGTCTGGGTTGTTAGAGGAGGGTACCCGTTATCATACTCATTTTAAATCCATATTATACGTGCCAGCTAATTAAGTAGACTATAATTTGATTTTAGCCCGATCTATAATATAAGAATTGTCTTTAGTTTGACTTTAGTTTTGATTTTAGCACATGTCAATATTATACATTATTTTGTTTTAGTTCCATACTCGTTATATCAACTATATCCACCTAATTATATTTAATTTTTTTTTTATTTTTATTTTAGCTCGTAATGAATATTAATTTGGTTTACACCGGATGAATAATAAATATTGTTTGTTTTAGGCTGATGACATTATACCAACCAACGAATTACTTTTCAAATTTTAATTTTGTTTTAGCCTAGTTCAATGGTATAATTCTTTCTAGCCAAATTAGTAGTATTTATTATTCAATGGTATAATTGTTTTTAGCCTAATTAGCAGTATTTATTATTTTGTTTGAGTCCGAGAAAGCAAATCTAACTATCTAACTATATTAGTTTAATTTTATTTATTATTCAATGGTATTATTTAAGACTTGATCGATATATATAATTTTGTTTAGCCCGAATAAATAGTATATATTATTTTCTTTAAACCTCAAACCTTTATATAAAATATAGTTCTATTTGTATTTGTATTTATATAGCTATATATGTAATATTGATTTTTAAATATAATTATAATTGCAGGTGGTCAAACCGACTAATAACAAAATTATCATTTTTTCATCTCTAATATAATAGCACAAATAGATAAGATAAATTTATTTGAGTTGAATTCTTAATTTTTTTTACTAATATATTATATATTTTAATTTCAATTTTGTTTTAGTTTGTATTAATTGTGGTAATATTCTTTTTTAGCATGAATGAATAATTTTAATTATTTTGTTTAACCCTGGTTCAAATAATATAATTTTATAGTCGGATTAATAATATTTATTATTTTGTCTTAACTCAAGTCACATTGTATCAATCAAATCCAACTAATTATATTTAGTTTGATTTAAGTTTTATTTTAACTCGTATTAATAGTTTACTTTTATTTTAATACGGGTGAAAATAGTAGTTTTTTATCTCGAGGCCGTAATACCGAGTTACAAATTATTTTTTATATTAGAGATATAGATATCTATAATATCTATAATATCTATATAGTAGATATTATTATATATATTGTAGTTTATTAAATATTATAATATTTATTTTACAATTTTTTAAATAATACTTAAATTGATTGTTATAGTAAAGATTATTTTAGATTTCAATGAAATAAATTTAAAATTAATAGAATTAGTTGACTTCAATATCAATCAGAATAATATAGATTTCAATCTAAATTAAAATTTAAAATTTTATAAGAGGTTGATTTAGAGTTAGATATATTTTGGAATTTAAATTGATAGAAGAAATTGACTCCAATTTCAAATTAGAATTGACCAACTGGTCAATCGAGCAACCAATCATTTAATGTTGGTGACATCCGGACTGGTTTTGGATATGTGCAGCAGGTGCACCTGCACATGGCCCAAGATTTTGGTCAAAATTTAGGGAACCCAAATTTTTACTACCGTCTTTTATTTGCTACTCTCCTGATGACAAATATAAATCTTCTTATACGTTCAAGTGATAGTTAATATTTTTTAAATTGGCTGCAATTAAACAACAATTGTAGGAGTATAATTTATGGACTATGTTTTGTTACTCTAAATATTTATAAAAAAATTGTCATTAGTGAGGGCCTCATTTTTAAAATTAGCACAGGGCCTTATAAAAGTCCCACAAAACCATGGGTGAGATGATTGTACCCGATTTGTGATTAATGAATTTGTTGGATTGAGTATCAAATATCAACTAATAGAGTGGCTTCTGCTGCAGAGACAACTTTGTCGGACAGAGTGAGATTTCTGCTAGATACAAAATTATTCGGGGAGACTGAATTATGTAGAACAACGATTGGGTATAATACTAATTAAATAAAAATATTTCAAATATTTATAGTTATGGGTTATTAGATAAAATCTACCTTATGTGTAATCCTCTTGTTACGCCCGGATCCTTTCGGTCGCGTGAACAGGCTTTGGCTGGATTGAAGATGGCTTCGGCCGTACCTGAAAGTGAAGAGAATGCGAGGGTTTGTACCCCCGATTCACCTCCGGTATGAGAATCAGAATCTGGCTGTAAAAGTAGGGTAGTAATACAAGAGAAGTAGAGTGTTGAGAATGTGTGTATGTTTTGTTTTACTTCACAAGGGTTTTTATACCCAATCCAGCCATCAATGTTCATCCGTTACAAATCATTAAGGAGGGAGGGAAAAGGGGGCGTTATGTCCCTTGTTCTGTCCAACGGTCCGCGAGTAATGGGTCTCGGCCTGGGCATCCGTGGGCCTGGAGGTCCTTCGGCCCAATAGCTTAACCGCTTAATGGGCCTTCGTTCAATGGGCCTTATTGGGCCTATGACCAACATGTCCCTGTCCTTCGGCTGGGCCTTCGGGCCGGCCGACGGACATCGGTCTCGGCCCATATTGGGGTGAAGGAACCCTAGGGCGATCGCTTCAGTCATGCCTCGATCTTCGGTCGTACACGTGGCAAACGTGTGGGGACTTGTAGTGCATTGATGACAGCTGTTGGCACGTCGTTCCATGACTCAATCTCAGCCGTTGAATGTCAACCGTCTTGATCTGGGACGTCCATTTCAAAAACCCCCAAACGTCGCTTTTCTAAATTTATTTTAGGCGCCTATATAAGCCCATTTGTATGTTTCATTTTCTTTTTATCACTTTAGTTTCTCCATACACAGTGACAAATTGTGGTGAATCTTTCAATCACGGGCAACAGCAACTCAATCTTCCCAAATCATCCCATTTCAATCCACGAACATCTCCAAATAAGTAAGTCTCTTTTCTTGTTTCCCAGTTTTGAATTTGCATGCTAGTTTTCTGTCTTTTTGGGAGTTTGCATGTGGACTGTGGTTTGGTTCTGGATTCATGGGGTTTTTCTGGGTTTTGTATGTGTGCCATTGTATCTGTTTGGGGTTTTTGGGTAGGTAATAGAGGTTTCTCCTGGGTTTTCCACTTTAAGGGGGCCCCATGGGTTTAAAGATGGCATGCGGGGCGTTTTCTGACCAAGAACGTTCTTCGGGATTTCTTGGTTTTAGAACGCCTTTCGGGAGCCGACCCAGGGCTTAAACCGGTGGTCTGGAGTGATGTTTGCGAAAGGCTCTGTAGGCAAGAACATCCTTCGGGCGGGCTTGCCTTAGGAGCAGCCTCCGGGGTTCTGGTTCGTTCGGTCCTGGGACGTGTACTCGGGTTTTTACTTTTTCTTTTATTTGCTAATCCGAATACATGGACTAATATCTCTCTGTTCCTGATACAGGGACATGGACCGAGCAGACCGTCCTCCAGATTCTTGGGACCCCTTATCCAACAGCTTGGTGGGAACGCCTTCCATTCGCCCCGAGCGGACGGGACGGGCCCTATATGCTTCGGCTGCCGACTATCCCGCAGCCAATAACAGATCTGAACTGACGAAAGGGCGCGTAGTTCAAATGTATGATGATTACTCTGTCCCTCGAGGGTTTTGTTGGTTGTACGCGCCGAGGGAAGGCGAGAGGATCTACGACACTCCCGGGGTGTCGGATGGATATGGAGGCTGCGCCGTAGGGATTTCGGAGGCGGCCTTCAAGTGTGGCTTGAGGGTGCCACCGTTGAAGCTGATCAAGCACATTTTCTTCCAGATGGGTATCGCCCTCGGACAGATGGACCCGAACGGGTTCATCCATATTAACTGTTTTCAGAACAGGTGTCTTCACGCCGGGATCGCACCCAGCACTCACCTATTCTGGTATCATTATGATTTTAGAAAGAATCCAAAGAGTGCTGTTTTTATACCATCGCCCGTCGGGCGGGGCTACCTGATTGGACGGTGACCAATTTGAACAATAAATCCACTCACACTCATTGGTGCTATGTGAGTGGTCCAAGGTTGGCGGCCATGTCGGTTTGGCGGGATGTGAACCCCGCACTGCTTCTCATGCCGAGCTTGACCTTGGAGGAGAAGGAAAATTACACGGCGTTGGTGGACGTCAATGTGAAGAAGCTGGGTCCCGGAGAATTTCTGGACAAGGACTGGCTCTTCAGCTTGTGGGATGGGGGTAACAAAACTTCTTCCTTGGTCTTTTCTTTAGTTTTGTCCCAGCACCTGTATTTGCTTTTCCTTGTTATGCATTCGATTATATATATGCTTGGACTGACTTGTTTTCCCTTCATATTTCAGTGTCTTCAAGGGAGGCTCTGATCGAGAGAAAGAAGGCCAGGGCGGCCGAGAAGAGGGCGGCCGAAGAGGCGGCAAAGAAGGCCTCCGACCGGAGGGTTACTCCAGACCCTTCGGAGGGCACAGGCGAGAGGGCTCAGACCGAGAGAGCTCCGTCACCCGCCAATCTCATGCGGCTTCTGAGGCCGAGGAGGGGGACGATCTAGAGTATATGGGAGAGCGGAACCCTTCCAAGAGGACCCGGAGTAAGGAGGGGATTGTGCACTCTTATCTCCCGGGGTGGGGCGTGCTCACGTCCGACCATACTGTGTATCCCGCCCGGTAATCCACGAAGGAGGTGGCTTCGGATCTATGTCATGGCCTCCAGCTTCCGGTCGATCTTCCGACCTTCGCTTCGGCCTCTGCTACCGAGGCCCCACGGAGCTTCTGTCCTTCCTATCCTTGGTACGTTTTTTGGTCTTTCTATTTTTCTTCCATCTTTTTCCTTTCGACAGCTTTTAGTAATATTTTTGTCGTCCTTTTGCAGGCTGCCCCTTGGGCCGCAGTCGTGGAGGATAAGGTTAAGGACATGGAGACTCGAATGGCCGAGGTGAAGGAGTTGGAGAGGAGGGTCGCGGCGGCCGAGGAGGAACTTGTAAGGGTGAAAGCCCAGAACGAGGTCGAAGCCGTGGCGCTGAAGAAGGACAGATCTCGGCTGGAGACTGAGCTGAAGAGGGTGAACCGGAGGATCTCCCACCGGAACGTCCAGCTGAAGAGGTCCCGAAAGGAGCTTCGGAAGAAGCAGAAGCAGCTGGACCGGACGGAGGAACGATGCTTCCAGTTCGGCGCTAATTATGTCCTGGAGAAGGCCCATGGCCTGAACTGGGACTATAAGCAGTTGTTGGACGACAGCCTAGAGGATCCTATCGGCCGTCCAGCAGTCGAAGTCCCTCCTGTCTCCTCTGGCGAAGATGAAGAGCTCTCGGATGAAGACCCTCAAGCCTAAACCTTCAGCACTAAGGTGCTTGACATGACGGAAGATGATCTTGTTGTGAAGTTTGCCATTGGTGTTTCCATGGTCTTACCCAACTCTTGCAGCGGCATTCTTCGTTCGTCTTCCTGTATTTCTATTTTTTGTAATCGGTACTCTTTGTAATTGGCACTCCTTGTAGTTGGTACTCTTTTTAATTGGTATTTGTAATTTAACTAGCCTTCGGGGTTTTATATTTTAATGCATCTTTTGTTTTTCATCAGCATTGTCCGACTGCATTTAATTGTTTGCCTTAAAAACGAACCGTCTCTTCGGCGTTATTGGTGCCTTAACGAAAAATGAATTGTATCTTTGGCTTCGTTCGCCTTAACAATCTTACAAAATGAATTGTATCTTTGGCTTCTTTCGCCTAAACAATTTTAATAATTTGAATAAAATGAATCGTATCTTCGGCTTATTCATTTGCCTTAACGAACTTATCGAATTGTATCTTCGGCTTTATCTGCCTTAACAACAATAATAAAATGAATCGTATCTCCGGCTTCATTCGCCTCAACGATCTTGTTGAATTGTATTTTCGGCTTTGTCTGCCTCAACAATTTTGATAATTTGAATAAAATGAACCGTATCTTCGGCTTGTTCATTCGCCCTAACGATTTTAATGAATTGTTGCCTTACTATCCCTTACGGCCCCAAGGGTTAAAGGTCGAAGGTGAGTTCGGGCTGTTAATCCTTTTACTGAATTCAGGCGAGGGAACATGGGTGCTGATCTTTAAGCGATTGCCCCTAGATCAGCAGGTCATGGTTCGTTTGTCCAAGTGGAGGTCTTCTTCAGGATCGCCCCTAAACCTGGTTTTTGGTATAATTTTTAATACCTGAGTGAGGCTGAAGGACCATGTTCTTCTTTTGATCGCCCCGGGACGGGTTCCTTGGGCCTCGTTAATAACAAATGATTAAGTTAAGCCGAATGATAGGGCATTATTTTAGGATTGCCCCTTAAGGCCCTTAATTCGTGTTTACCAATTCCAAATTGTCATAATTATGTAGTGAAGGGTGTGTCGGGCGATTACCACTTATGTCGCTTAATTAACAAATTAGACAAGGGCGGCGGCTGATGGTTTTATCTTCTTCGGGATCGCCCTCAGATAATACTTGGGCGGCCGCAGCACGTATAAATAAAGAAATTTGACGGGAAATGCATCTTTATTTAGTCAGATTGCTTACATTTTTCACATATAATTCAAATACAAGCTTTTAAGAAATTTCTTACTGACAAAATTTTCGAAGGTGACTGGCATGCCAAGTGTTTTTGATTGATTCCCCTGAACGACTTCGATCACCTTGTAAGGCCCTTCCCAGTTAGGCTGGAGCTTCCCTTGTTTGGTCGGCATAGATGCGGCCAACTCCCTTAGTACTAGGTATCCTACTCCGAAGGCCCTTTTCTTCACATTGGAGTCATAGTGTTATGCCGCTTGCAGTAAATACCTCATATTCCTTTGATGTGCGGCTTCTCTTTCTTCCTCCAGTAAGTCTATGTTCGCCTTCAACCCGAAGCTATTAGTTTCCACATTATAGGTCTCGGTTCGGTATGATTCGAAGCCTACTTCAACAGGAACTAGGGCCTCGGTGCCATAAGCCATTCTAAAAGGAGTTTCTTCGGTCGATGTCCGGGGGGTGGTTCGGTAGGCCCATAAGATCCAAGGGAGTTCTTCCGCCCATCTTCCTTTTGCCTCGCCCAGCCTCTTCTTGATTCCCCGGAATATCACTTTGTTCTCCGCCTCGATTGCCCCATTTCCTTGCGGGTGGGCGACTGAGCTAAATTTCTGTTCAATTCCGAAGTGGTGCAGAAACTTACGGAATTTGTTCCCAATGAATTGAGTTCCATTATCTGAGATGCAGGTTTTAGGAATGCCAAACCGGAGAATGACCTGTTTCAGGAAGAACTTTTTAGCGGCTTCTTCGGTTATGGTTTATAGAGGACGGGCTTCGACCCATTTGGTCATGTAGTCGATGGAGATTATGCAGTATTTCGCTTGCTTCGTGCTAGTGGGCAGTATTCCAACTATATCCACGGCCCATACGGCGAATGGAATTGGGCTTAGCACAGAGGTCATTTCTTCTGGAGGCTGTTTCGGGACAGTGGAGAACAGCTGCCATTGTACACATCTTTTTGCATAGTCGATGGCGTCTGCCTTCAGAGTGGGCCAGAAGAATCCCTGCCGGAGAATTTTAAAGGCGAGCGACCGGCCAGCCAGGTGCTCGCCGTAAATTTCTTCGTGTACTGCCTCCAAAGCCTGTTGCTGTTCTTCGTTGTTCAAACAGCGTAAAAGGGGTTGACTGACTGATCGGCGATACATCCACCCATTGATTATAGTGTAGTTAGATGCTCTGTATTTAATTTTCAGCGCATCCTTTCGGCCGGGTGGTAGAATGCCTTTCTCTAAAAAGTTCCTGAGGGGGGTCATCCAGTCGCTCCCCTGGTGAATCTCTAGACATTCTTTCTTCTCGATCGAAGGCGTCTTGGCTTCGGTGAGGTAAATAGAACCAGTTAAGTTCTGTGTCTCGGACGAAGCTAGCCTAGAAAGGGCATCTGCCCTAGAATTGTTCTCTCTGCCAATTTGACTTAGTTCAAAGGTTTCAAATGATAAAGAAGCATCACGTACCTTGGCAGCATAGGCTTTCGTTCGGGGATCCCTTTGTTCACACTCCCCCGTGAAGTGTTTCACGACCAACATGGAGTCGCTGAAAGCCCTTAGGTGTTTCGCCTCGAGGCTTCGGGAAAGCTTCATTCCTGCGAGGAGGGCTTCATATTCGGCCTCATTATTTGTCAAGGGGAAGTCGAACCTTATGGCTTGAAATATTTGAAATCCTTCGGGGCTGGAGAGGATCAAGCCGGCCCCACACTTTTTTCCGGCTACCGACCCATCTACAAAGAGCTTCCACTTTCCTGGGATTCAGATCAGTTGTTCATCAGGCGAAAGATCCTTCGGACCCGAGAATGTGCATTCAACCATGAAGTCGGCCAAAGCCTGGGCCTTAATTGCCGTTCGGGGAACGTATTCGAGATCAAATTCCCTGAGTTCGATGGACCATACTACGACTCTCCCAGAGGCTTCGGGCCTCGTCAAAATCTTCTTCAGAGGTTGGCTGGTGACAACTTGGACCGTCCTGCCTTGGAAATAATATCACAATTTTTGGGAGGCCATAACCAACCCATATGCGAATTTTTCGGCGTTGGGGTACCTTGTCTCTGCGTCCTTGAGGACATGGGACACGTAGAACACAGGATGTTGATTACCTTCATAATTTTTCACAAGGACGGCCCCCAGAGTTCTGTCGGACACAACTAGATAAAGCTGAAGAGTTTTCTTCGGATCGGGCCTCATCAAGAGTGGTGCCTTCGTCAAATATTCTTTTACTTCCTCGAACGCCTTTTGGCATTCGGGCCCCCACTCAAAATTCTTTGACCCTTTGAGCACGGCGAAGAAGGGAAGTGCATTTGGGAGGTTCCATATTGATAACTGTTTCGATCTTCTCCGGGTTCACCTCTATTCCCCGGGCGCTGACCATGTACCCGAGAAACTTTCCACTAGAGACTCTGAAGGTACATTTGTTCGGATTGATCCTCATGTTATTCTTTCGGAGAGTTTCGAAACATTCCATTAAGTCTTCGGCTTGATCTCGGAATAGTGACTTCACTATCATATCATCCACGTATGCTTCCATGTTCCTCCCGATCTGCTCTTTAAAGACCTTGTTCACCATTCGTTGGAATGTGGCTCCAGCGTTCTTCAATCCGAAGGGCATTTTAATATAAGCATAAGTCCCCTTCGGAGTTATGAACGCTGTCTTGGGCACATCCCTATCATTCATAGTAATTTGATGATAACCAGAAAAAGCGTCCAAAAAACTAAGTACCTCATATCCTGCCGTTGCGTCTATTAGTTGGTCGATGTTAGGCAAAGGGTAGTGATCCTTCGGACATGCTTTGTTGAGATCATTGTAATCCACGCACATCCTTCATTTCCCATTTGACTTCTTCACGACCACCACATTGGCTAGCCAGTCAGGATACTCGATCTTCTCGATAAATTTGGCTTCTAAAAGTTTTTCCACTTCGGCTTCTATTACCTTCTGTCGTTCGACTGTAAATGTCCTCTTCTTCTGCTTTACCGGCTTGGCCTCAGGCTGCACATTCAAGCAGTGCGTTGCCGTCTTGGGATCCAATCCGGGCATATCTTCGGGGCCCCAGGCGAACACATCATGGTATTGCCGGATGACAGCTATTACCTTTGCCTTCAGATCCGCCCCCATGTTTTTTCCAATTCGGACCATTTTTCCCGAATGTCCCGCATACAATTCCACTTCTTCGGTTTCTGCTGCGGGTTCGGTAATTGGGCTTGAGAGATCGGCCCCAAATTTCTCCAGCTCGATGTTCAATGTTTCCCGGCTTCCGCGGGGTTCGGATTCTGCCCGCTTCCTCTTCCCGGTTCCATCTGGCCCTTCGTACTCCTGGTCTTTCTCAAGGTCTTTGAGCATTATGATTCGGGCGGTTTTCTGATCGCCCCTCATTTCTCCTACCCCTTTTTCAGTTGGGAACTTGAGTTTGAGGTGGGGTATAGACTCCACTGCTTCGAAAGTTGATAAGAAGGGCCTTCCAAATATTGCATTGTACGGGCTTTCAATCCGGACCACATAGAACTTCACCAGCTTCTCGGCGGTATACGGCAACTTGCCCAGGAGGACCGGAAGAGTAATCGTTCCTTCGAACTGAATAGGATGTCCTCCGATGGCATAAAGGGTAGCCTCGTTACAGGGCTCTAGTTGCTCTCCCGCCAAGTTCATCTTACAATAGGTTTTGTGGAATAGTATATTGGTCGAGCTGCCGGTATCCACCATCACTTTCCATATCTTGTTCTGCCCGATGATAGGATTGATGATCAGAGGGTCCTCGTGCGGGCGAATGACATCCTCATAGTCTTCAGTGCTGAAGGTCATGGGCATGTGGGGCTTTTCCTGCCCGAATTGATACAGATTGTACACCTGTCGGGCATACTTCTTCTTTGCTGTCTTGCTATCTTTATCCAGGATGCTTCCCCGAGATATAGTTTTTACTTCGCCCCTTATCATGTCCCTTCGCTCTGGCTCATCGGCCTCTACTTCCTCCTCTGGGTTCTCCTTCGGCCCCAATCTATCTCTCAGATCTCGGACAAACTGATTAAGCTCGCCGTCTTTGATCATGCGCTCAATGAGCTTCTTGAGGTGATAGCATTCATCAGTGTTATGCCCCTTGTCCCTGTGATAGTCACAGTACTTATCGGGGTTTTTCTTGTGGTTCGGGACCTTCATTTTGGCGGGGCGGACAAATCCTGGCTTGCCCTTTATCTCATGGAGAATCTTGGAGATCGGCGCATTCAAAGGAGTGAACACGGCCGAATCTCTATCTCGACGCCGTTCGGCCCCACGATCTGTTTCTTTCCTTCCTTCCTTTCTGCTATCCCTCCGGTCAGATCCTGATCTTGAGCCCTCATATCTGTCGGCTCGCTTTGATCGGTCGTCCCTTCTTGAGTCTTTATACCCCCCGATACTTTCCATCTTTCGGCGAATATTCTCACCTCTTATATATATATATCATTTAGGGATTTTGGGGGGAAATCGTAAAGATATGAGCGAAGCCTTTTACCTTTATAGGGGTCTAGCCCCGCCGTTAGGAAGCCCATTGCTTTAATTTTATCCAGATTAGTGACCATCCCCGCTTCTTTCTTGAACCTAGCGAGATAATCCCCCAGCTCTTCATTCGCCCTCTGCCGACAGTGGACCAAGCCTTCGGTATCCTTCGCCTTTCAGCACAGGTGCGAGTAGTACTTTAAGAATTTCCTCTTCAACTGCTCGTAAGACCCGATGGACCGAGGCTTCAGGGATTTGTACCACATCGAAGCAGACCCTTTGAGATAAGTCTTGAACATTTTGCACAGCATGATATCGTTGTGGCCCATCCCAACCATCGGGAGTTCATACTTTTCACAGTGGTCCTCGGGGTCTCCTTTCCCGTTGAACTCGCTCATCTTGGGGAATTGTCTCTTCGCCCGGAGGGGGTCGGTACAGTTCAATCTCTTGTGTTACAACAGGTTCTCGATCGGGCCTCCTATCACCGAACAAGGCCTTCTCTAAGTGATTGAGCCTGAGGTGGGATCCATCGGGCTCCTCATCTGAATCGGAAGAGTAAGGTTGCTTAGCCCTCTTCCTTCGGGGATGCGAATCAGATTCAGACTCATCTTCTTCGTCATACGCCCTACGTTCCCTTCTATCTTTATTTGCTCTGTCGGTCTCTTCGGCCCGCATCGCTTCCCTCAAGGCTCGTTCTTGCAGTTCAATTTCCTCCCTCTGCAGTTGCAGGGCTTTCAGCCGGAGCGCATCGGCTTCTCTTTTCTTGGCTCGCGCTTCCGCTTCTTTGTCAATCTGATCAACTTTGGTCTTACCCTTCTCCGCGGCCTTTTCCGCCCGGATCTTAGGAGTAAGGCCTCTTCTTCAGGGGTTAGCGTGATAACCCCTTCCTCATCGACTAGGGAGGATGGTTGTCCCTTGTCGGTGAAACCAGGTGGCGGTGAGTGCTCATGAATTATTTCTGTCATAGTCTTCTCAACTTGTAACTCTCGTACTTCCCACAGACGGCGCCAAATGTTACGCCCAGATCCTTTCGGTCGCGTGAACAGGCTTCGGCTGGATTGAAGATGGCTTCGGCCGTACCTGAAAGTGAAGGGAATGCGAGGGTTTGTACCCCCGATTCACCTCCGGTGTGAGAATCAGAATCTGGCTGTAAAAGTAGGGTAGTAATACAAGAGAAGTAGAGTGTTGAGAATGTGTGTATGTTTTGTCTTACTTCACAAGGGTTTTTATACCCAATCCAGCCATGAATGTTCATCAGTTACAAATCATTAAGGAGGGAGGGAAAAAGGGGCGTTATGTCTCTTGTTTTGTCCAACGGTCCGCGAGTAGTGGGCCTCGGCCTGGGCTTCCGTGGGCCTGGAGGTCCTTCGGCCCAGTAGTTTAACCGCTTAATGGGCCTTCGTTCAATGGGCCTATGACCAACACCTCTAAAACTAAATGTAGGTACCGTATCAAAAATTTTAATATTTCGTATATAATATATATAAATAAATATGAGTATAGATAAAATTTTAAATTAATTTGTATATACATCTAATAAATAAACGCAATCATCCAGCTAAATTTTTGACTTCCGTAAAAAAAACTAAATTCTTGACCTATTTTTGTTGAGAATTTAATTAACCCGAACCAGTAACTGATTCTTCGGAAAGTGTTACATTAAATTTCATAAATTTTTAGTTGTATAGCCGAACTGGGTTTAGGCGGAAGATGGGGAGTTTAGCCAATTAGATATGATACTCAATCTTTTAGGCACAAGAACTAGACTTCTTAAGATGGGGAGTTTAGCTAATTAGATATGGTACTCAATCTTTTTAGGCACAAGAACTAGACTTCACTCCTTAAATGTTGAATGCAACTCTTCTCTTTATATCTTCAGGAAATCATCTAAATCCCCCTGGCGGGCTGCTGCCAACACTTTCTATAAAGTTCATAATCGGACTCCTGATCCATGTTATCCAAAATTTGTTAATATATATTATTTAATAAAATTGATATTATTTAAAAACATGAAATAATTAAGGATAGTAAAGTAATTTCAGCAAGTACTGTCGACCGACTATCAAATTTTTAATATTTTGTGATAATATATACATGCATATTAGTTATATATGAGTTTAAATTAACTATAGGACAAATTTATTTTTTATGAATAAAATAAAATATATTCACAAACTAACTCATTAATTTGAGATATATTATATAAATTTGCTTTAGAAAATGAATATACGGCCCTTCTGTAATATATGAACGGCAAGGCATTCAACTTTGATTTTGAAGTTCTAAAATCGTCGTGTAGCATTTGTTGTTCTGCTTGTATTTATACGGCTTGTTTGTTAGTAATAAGTTGTAAGATATGACCACTTGTTTCTATATTCGTATATCTTCAAAGACCCGAATGTATATTCTTCTCGTTCTTAACACCACAGTAGTTTTTAATTATCGCAGGTACATGTAACCAAATAATGAGGGCATCTTAAAATTTAATATATGGCTTATAGCTCATAAAAAAATTCATGTTGCACGTTATAACCGGATTCCTGTTCCCGGAAAAGTGTGTAAATCTTGTATTATTCTGGTGATCTAGAAGAATACTAACTAGTTAACAGCTGCCATATATATGCATTCCAATCGATGATCAGGGCTCCTGGATTTGGAGGATTTGATGCTCATAGAATATACCTGCGACATTTATTAAAAAATAAATTGTCATATATATAGGGAAATGGGTTCCATTCACATCATAGGAGTTCGAGTGTCATTTGCAAGTCAAACAAAAATAAAATTAGCAAGTTAATTGCAACAGGCACTTTCCCGATTGTTACCCAGTTATTCTCAGTAGTCAAATTTAGATGAAGTGTTCATTTTGGCTGGCTAGCGCATTGTTTGTGCGAATAAAACATCTTTGAAAATGACTAGCCTGCGTACCAAATAAAAAGTCAAGTAACTAATTTTTATCAGCAATCCCAGTAGCTTCGGATCTTGAAAACTCGGATGATAGCTCCAATTCACACCTACCGGTTAAGTGTGACGTTCTTGTCAATTGGACTAGTACAGGGGTAAACAAATGACTAAAACCCAGACTTAAAGTCAACTAGGCGTAGAAAATGGAGAGATTTAAATAAAGCTATTTTGGACTGAATCTCATTCTCATCCGCATAACTGGCAACAGAAAACCAATAAACCATTGCATTTATGTTTGCGTGTTTCTTAAACACCAAATATACATGCACGGTGTAACAAAATTTGCAGTTGAAGTAGTCTAAACCTGATCGCCATTTAGAGATGGGTCATCATTTCTGACAATTATTTATCAAATACAATTTATATGATACACTTCGCCCGGACGACATATTTATATTTGAAGGAATAAGAATGAAAAAAAAAATATCAACCTCTTTCATTCTGTGAAAAACAATAAAAAACTCTGCAATATAAATAATTGATTTTTTTTCCATTGCCTGAAAAATTGAAACATATTATTTTTTACTTTTCGCTAAAATTTCAACAATATAAACCTCTTTCATTCTGCGAAAAACAATAAAAAAAATTTGATTTAAATATTTAAAATAGAAATTTAATAATTCTGAAGCAGCGTGTTATAGAACTTACCTAAGAACATATCTCTGTGTCTAACATATTGGATTTTTGACATTTAAAATCGTTCAACCTATCCAAATATATATAAATTCGTTTTTATCAGATTATAATATACAGCCAGTTCCAAAATAACCATAAACATATACATGTAATAAGTTTAAATATAAAAAGTTTTCCAATCTAGAACTTTTGCTAAATCTGATTTGATATCGCTATTGCTGTTATTTATAATTATCCGAATAGATGATCGCATATTTTAACGCGTGCGGCAATTTAATTAACATAAACAAACACCTATTTACTCCAGGAAATATAAAAGTACTAATTTTAAATCCTCACAGGTCACTCTAAAAATATATAAATCGTGTCAAAGGCAAAAACAGAGAGTTGACGGAGGATGAGTAACCCACGTTAGAAGCAATAAAAAATCAAACGGTGAAGATTTAACGTATCTACATCGTGCACATGCATTTGATATAATTATATAATTGATACAACTACAACCCCACACTCTTACCATATCACCCGTGAAAATAATATATAAACACTATATTTAGGTACGAACTGCAATCACCCAAACAACCAAAACCAGCTTCTCATTTATGGTTTCATCACTCCTTCCTTCATCTCTTCAAACATTTCTATCTATATATACTTTTTTATAGTATCTCGTTATCTCTACATCTACTGCATTAATAGTCTCACGCTTTCTTTATTTCTTTATATATGGTCACGCAATTTTCCTCACTTTCATCTCTCTACGCAACGCAAATATACAATAACTAACTACTAGTACAGCAGAGAGAGGGAGATAATTAGAGACTGAGAGTGAGAGAGATTATCAGAGAGAGACAGAGAGAGAGATAGAGATTATCAAAGACCGAGAGTAGATCAGAGAGAGAGACATAGAGAGAGAGAGAGAGAGATTATTAGAGACTGAAAGTAGATCAGAGAGAGAGAGATTATACAAATATATTGAAGAATGGAAGGTGTATCGACAAAAGTGTACAAGGGACTAAAAGGCTATTGGAGAAGAAGGGGTTACGAAAGAATTAGTGGCCCCGGAAGCCGACGGAATATTCGGGCGGTTGAGTTGGGTTCCGGCGGGTCAACCCGGAGGAAACGGTTTTGGAAGGTGAAGATCAACCGCAAAATAAAGATCAAATGTTTATTTGTGTCACCTAAGAAGTTTTTTAGCGGGTTACGTGACGGTTACGTAAGGATGATGATGCGGTTTGCTAATTCGAGAGCTGTGGGAGTTAGCGGGTACGGTTCCGGGTTCGGAGGTCCAGCATGCTTTGCAACCCGACCCATTAAAGAGTATGATGAGAAAATGATCGTAGAGTTGTACAAGTCGATTTTGCTGGCTCAGAATCAGTTGGTTCAACGGGACGCAGCCCGGTTTGGATCCGAGATCGTTAATTCTTCGACGGTAACTAGTAAACTAACCGTGTAAAAGATTTGGCATTTTCATAATATTTATAATATGCTTTTGTTTTTAATTTGGTGATAATAATATATTATTATTAGATTACAATCTGTGACGAATGGTATTCAAAAAATAATGTTTGGCGTTTATTTTTGTATGCATGTTACATGTAGTTCAAGGAAAGTATGTATATAAATAATAAATTATCATATGATATTTTTTTTTATTAAATATACATACATGTATTATGCCTGTCTTCCGTAAGAAATAAAAGATTTCAATCAATGCACTTATCTTCCGCAAGTGATACAAGAGCTCAATTAATGCACCAACATTTCGTTGGCACGATATACTTGGTATCGTAAATAAATTAAATGTGAAAAAAAAATATAAAAGTAATATTATTTAGTCCGAATTGGTTATAAAAATTTTCATATAAGAGTAGTTCAATATACCTAGCATTTTTCATAATATAATTATGATTACTAACAGGTGCAATTGGTCTTTTTTAACGGGTGCTAAGTGTCGAAATTTCTATTTCAAATCGTTGCAAATGATCGTTTTTGTTTTTCAGACTAAACGTAGATGATCATTTTTGTAGCAGTGAGAAGAGAATGTAAAAGATGTGCTATCTTTGTGCGGTTTGAAGAGAATTACGCCTATTACAATGTTGTGATAGTTCAGGTTATTGATGCAGTACAAAAGAGAAACCGAAAACCTGATTTAGCTAAATAATTAAAGCGGATATCTTTGGATTGTATTTTTGAAAAAGAAAAAGATTTTGGTAAAATGTCAAATTAAACGTGTACTCCATAAGCGTTAGCATTATCGTGTAATAACGAGTTTGCTATCCACTGGTACTCGGTAAATACTTTAAGGAGCTCTAGGCTATACATTAAAGAGTTAAGAGCAGGTTACAGTTAAACCTCGATAAATTAATACTAGATAAATTAATAATCTCGTTAAATTATTATGTCTTAGTCGAAATTTTAAATATAATATAAAATATTATGTCCTAATAATTTAGGACATATTAATCTTATTTGAACTCTAACAATTTATCTTATTCTCATTATATATTTAATATTTTATTATTAAAAACTTACAATATAGGTGTTCACTAGTGGAAGGGACAAAAGTACCGAAATTGCCCCACATACCAGTCATTAAAGTACAGTATATATTAGAGAGGAATGGAGGAAATGTACCACAATCTATACTATATTATAATAACCGGAATGGAGAAAATGTACCAATCTATACTATACTATAATAACCGAAATGGCCTATAATTTGTAATTTGGTTAACCCTCATTTTGGTTATTCCTTTCCATCATTACCGTCGGATCTTGTTCATCAAATAATCAGAGCCATTAGATCAAAATACTAAAAAAATACAGTACACAAGGTCTCAGGTTCGAATCCCGCCAATAACAAACATTTATATTATTATTTATAAAGATACATATAAGTTCTTAGGCTCGAATCTCTTTAATAACAAATATTTAAATTACTATTTATAAAAATATATATAAGTTTTCAGGTCAAATCTCACCAACAACAAACATTTATATTTTTATTTATGAATAGGATCTCATAAATCATATATTATTTATACTATTTGAACTTATCTTAAATTATACATCATGAAATTATAATTATATAATCATTATTTAGTATTTAAGATCAAAATACTAAAAAAATATAGTACACAAGGTCTGAGGTTCGAATCCCGCCAATAACAAATATTTATATTATTATTTATAAAAATACATATAAGTTCTTAGTCTCGAATCTCTTTAACAACAAATATTTAAATTACTATTTATAAAAATATATATAAGTTTTCAGGTCAAATTTCACTAACAACAAATATTTATATTTTTATTTATGAATCGGATCTCATAAATCATATACTATTTATACTATTTGAACTTACCTTAAATTATACATCATGAAATTATGATTATATAATCATTATTTAGTATTTAATTATTTATAAAGAAAAATAATAACATTATATAAAATAAAAATAAAAATATATAAATATTTATTAAGACCCGTGCATCGCACGGGCCGTGAGCTAGTATATAATAAAATATGAAATAGGGTAAGGATAGAAGTGACTTATGTTGTCCTAGTGATATAAGACATCACTGGACATTGTTGAATCAATTTTTTTTGTAATATGCCCTAAATTTCAATTTAGATATTATATAAGGCATCTCTTGGATTTGCTCTAAAATCAAATTAATAGTATCTTTTTTTATTAACCTTTGGATATTTACAAATGAAAAGGATAAATATCATGTAAATATATTATTATTTTTTTCGCAGTAAGATGGTTATTCCCATACTTTTAGTGTATATCAATGCATTATCGCACGATACTGGAATCTGAAATTGTAAAAGAAGTTGAAGTAGAACGCACGATTTAGTGAACCAACATACAATCATGTCATATATATATATTTTTTATATGCCTATAATTTTGAAGAAATGGTCCCATAGATCCCCTAATGCATATGCATTTTTCAGCCAGGATCACTTTAGATAGGTTAATTATCCCCAAATTTTTGTAAGGAAAATTCTTATGCTATCTTATTTTATTTTAAAATTTCATATAGGTTATCAATCTATTCATTTATCCATTCATACTAACTATAATATACGAAATATTAAATATTTGGTTAGTCGGTTGATCATTTCGAATTTTAATTAATATTAAAGTCAAATTTCTCTATCAATTAAATATCTAATATGATGTTTATATTATTTTAATCAATACCGAAGTCAATTTATTCTACTAATCTAATATTTATTTAATTAATTTTTATAACAGTCTTTACTATAACAAATAATTTAAATATTATATAGATATTATAGAATCTATATTTATACTGTCAAAAGTTAATATATCAGAATATAATTCGACTAATTTGTCAGGGTTAAAACAAAATTATCATATTGAACTGACTTAAAAATTCAAAGTAAACTAATAAAAATTAGTTGAATTTTGTCGGTGTAACTAGTCTCGAGTTAAAATACAATAATGTAAACTATTAATTAGGATAAATTGAAGTTAATATTAGACTAAGTATAATTTATATATTATTGATCCAAACTAAACTAACTTTAATTAAAATATAATCATTATTTGTAAAAACACGTAGAAATATTAATAAAATTTTATCGTTCAATAAGTATCATTATATTTTTCAAATATCTTTTATTAAAAATATCATGTACATATACGAGTATTAATATATTTATCACGAAATTATTTCATTTAAAAAATTCAAATGAGCAAATTTAGGATTTCAATTTAAATTACTTTTTTAAAAAAGTTATATGATATTAAAAAAATATCTATGTATCCCACGAGTTTTAAGTTAATAATACATCTACGTTAAAATATAAGTGTACTAAACGTACAACTACAAGTCCAAAAAGTATTGATCTTTGTAAGAAAAGCAAAAGCTGAATGATTAATGATTTTATGAAAATAATCTTTTAAATATTTTCTACAAATTTAAATTGTTTCTTGTTCAAATATTTTAGTTGTAATGTTTGTAAATGTAGAATATTGTTAAGAGTATCGAGAGGATGCAAATTTTGAAAATTAAATAGCTAACGAAATTATTAACTTAAATTATAATGTTTTATTAATAATATACAAGAAATTTAAAATATATGATTATCACTTGTAACTTGTAAGTCAGAAATAAAAAAGAGTCTAATTTGAAAAGAAGAAAAAGTTAAAAGCAAAGAGTATCATTGACAATATTCATTTTATAAAGTCAAGTTTTATGAATACCACGTTTTCGTTTTAGACCACGGAGACCATTTATGTTCTACAACTAAAATCTTGTATAAAAATATTGTAAAACGTATTATTTTAAAAAAGAGTCTAATTTGAAAAGAAGAAAAAGTTAAAAGCAAAGAGTATCATTGACAATATTCATTTTATAAAGTCAAGTTTTATGAATATCACGTTTTCGTTGTAGACCACGGAGACCACTTATGTTCTACAACTAAAATCTTGCATAAAAATATTGTAAAACGTATTATTTTACGAATAATATTCTACAAAGATCATTAATTTATTCAAAATCTTAAATATCAAACATATACCGCATGTAGAACATCACAAAAAGTTATATTCTACGAAACATATTTAGTTTGCAGAACATTTGTTCAAATTGCAGAACATACATATTATACTTATTAAACTTAAACGATCTTCAACAATTTTAATGAATTAGTGATATTCATTGACATACTTCACAAAATAATATATTTCATAATATTTTGATTGCAGAACATAGGTGGTTTCCGAGTTCTCCCATAAAAATGTGGTCTCCATAGAACTTCTCTCTCATTTTATGATATAATAATTATATTGAAATTTCTTTTACTATGTCAGAAGAGCAATCTAATTTTTATAAAAATATATGTAAAATTGTTTCAGGCTCTCCTGTAATTAATATGAGTACAATATATTTGCAGGATGAGTAGAATTTTTATGGCTTTATCACTGTTCGTTTTTCTCTTGTTTGTCCTTGCACCACATTAAATAGACTCCATATAAATGTCAAGAATGGACAAAACTTAGGAGTTGGTAGAAATTTAGAGAGCTGAGGAATTAATACATGAAGGCCGGTACGAGTTAGGTGGGAGGTCATGCATGCCTACCGATCGTATCACATTTCCGACGACAGCTTATTTATAACCTTGCCAAAATTATTTATTCCCTTGGATTAGACAGGATCCTTAATTAAGGACCAAGGTCACATCACCACTGTTTATGGGTGGAAAGAATGATAAGTTGACAATGGCTTATTAGAGATCGCCCCAATCTCATTAGCGGCTACCGGTCCATCTAAAAATGCAACTAATATTTCAACCCCAATGAAAATGCATTTGTTAATTCGGATATGTGGTGGGGTTCTCTAGTTTTAATTGATTGCTTGAATTTGTAGAGCGTACATTTATCTTAAATTTCGTGTCAACCATGAAGTGTCTCTTAGAGCAGCCCCAGCGCGGGGACAGTTGCATACCTAGGGCCACTACAAACGACTTGTCCACTGAATTAGCCGTTGGAGCAAAAAGAAAAGGTGTCCCCGAGGACACTTTCCTGTCCCTGGACAACTTGTTCACTTTCTCTTTTTTTTTATTCTTTAACATGCATATTAACGTATACATAGTAACGTATATAATACCGTTAACATTTCTAAAATTGCTAGCCGTTAAATGTCTACACAAAAATTCTATAAATAGCAGGTCATTTGATTTTTTCTTTACACAACCCACAAAATGAACCCCAAAAATTCCACTTCTTCAAACTCACAAAATCCAAACCCAAATTCTCAAGTTCCAAATGCTCAATTTAACTCAAATTTTCAAGCCCCAAATGCTCAATTTAATCCAAATTTTCAAACACCAAATACTCAATTTAACCCAAATTTTCAAACCCCAAATGCTCAATTTCCATATTCATTTTCAAATCCAAATCCAAATCCAAATCAACAATTTCCATTTCCAAATCCATTCTTTCCATACACTCAAAATTCTCAATATCAATTTCCATATCCTCATAATTTTCAAACATTGGGTTCGCAACTTGGATCCCAAGAAACGTCTATGAATAATCAAAATTCTCCACATTCACAAGTTTCTGCTTTTGATGGTACAAATATTATTGATCTCAATGATGAGCATGATGAATTTGAAAATTCGCGAGAGATTATTGGTCAGTGGAAATGGAGTGAAGATAAGCTCTTGATTAGTGCATGGTTGAATGTATCGATTGATCCTCTTGTAGGAACAGATCAAAAAGCAGACGCATTTTGGGATCGAATTCGTCAATATTGTGAAGAAAGCAATCCCGGTCTCATCAAGAGAGGAGTTCAAGCTATAAAGAAAAGATGGCAACGAATAAATGAAGGAGCCCAAAGGTATGGATCGTGTTATGATCAAGCTGAGCGAAAAATAGGTAGCGGTTCAAATGTAGACAACATCATCGAATTAGCCCATGAACTACATAAAGCAAGATACAAGAAAAAGTCTAATTTCGACAAGCATTGGAGTGAGCTTCGAAAACAACCTAAGTGGAGAACTCCTTCATCCAGTGGAAGTGCGAAAAGAACTAAATTAAGTGATTCGGGAGCTTATTCGTCATCAGCTAACAATGAAACACCGACAAATGATAATGATGTTGCGATGTCCCCGGTGCGTCCTCAAGGCACAAAAACAACTAAGAGAAAATCAAAGGGAAAGGCAAAGGCAGAGATGATTGAAGAGTTAGAAGAAATAAAAGCCGTTGAAAACCGAAGATTATCACTGTTGGAAAAATTTAATGCAAATCACGAAAAGGAGATGGATCTAAAAATTATTATGGCGGACACTAGTGTTATGAATGAGGCTCAGCTTAAAGTGCATGCGACCCTACTTGAAGAAATCATAAGGAAGAGAAGTTAGTTTATTGTCATTTAGTCATTGTCTTTTAGTCATTGTCTTTTACTCTATGTTTTGTAGTCATTGTCTTTTACTTATTGTTTTTATGTCATTGTAAAATGCCGTTGGAATATATTCCTTTGGAGTTTTATATAAGTTCTTCAATGCTGTGATATTAGCTCATTCTTGTACTGCTTTCTTCTCACAAACAAAATCTACACTAAAGCAACCATCATGGATAATAGTTCTGAAGCAATGAAGGATTTCATCAAAGATATGCTACTCGATGATTCTCTACACAAACGACGTATTGAGCTTGTTAACGAAGTATACGGAGAAGGCTCTTCATCCACGCCTCGTAGGATGATACATCGAGATCGTGAATCAGGTCATGAACGTCTAGTGAAAGATTATTTTACAGAAAATCCGGTGTACCCACTAGAAACGTTCCGGCGAAGGTTCCGTATGGGGAGACATATTTTCCTTCGTATTGTGAATGCTATCTCAAACTTCGATCCATATTTTCAGCAAAAAGTTGATGCATTAGGAAGAAAGGGCTTATCACCCTTACAAAAATGCACTGCAGCTATGCGTATGTTGGCCTATGGAATATCTGCTGATGCAGTTGATGACTATGTGCGAATCGGCGAGTCAACTGCTGTTGAATGCTTGAAGAAGTTTGTCAATGACGTGATATTGGTATTTGAAAGTGAGTACTTGCGGAAGCCAAACTCAAATGATGTTCAACGTCTACTAGCAATGGGGGAGGCTCGTGGATTCCCTGGTATGATGGGTAGCATTGATTGCATGCATTGGCAGTGGAAAAATTGTCCTAAAGCATGGAAGGGGATGTTCTTGAGCGGTCACAAAGGCATTCCAACAATTATACTAGAAGCAGTTGCCTCATCTGACTTGTGGATATGGCATGCTTTTTTTGGAGTTGCTGGTTCAAACAACGACATAAATGTTTTAGATCGGTCACCATTATTTGATGAAGTGTTAGAAGGTCGTGCTCCAGAAATAAATTACAATGTTAATGGTAATAATTATAGCATGGGATACTATTTGACAGACGGCATATATCCTGAATGGGCAACATTTGTCAAGACGATCCCACGTCCACAGGGTGAGAAAAGGAAATTATTTTCCAAATATCAAGAAAGCCAACGTAAGGATGTAGAACGAGCATTTGGTGTGTTGCAGTCTCGCTTTGCAATTGTACGTGGTCCAGCTCGATTTTGGGACAAAAATGATCTTGCAAAAATAATGAGAGCATGTATAATTTTGCATAATATGATTGTGGAAGACGAGAGAGATACATATGCTACTCCATTTGGACCTCTACCAATTTATGATGATACAACAAACGGTTTATCACAACCCAACCTTGGCGAGGAACCTTTTGCTCCTTATGAAAGATATATCGAAAGAAATATTCAAATTTGTGATAGACAAAAATATCGTCAATTACAAACAGATTTGGTGGAGCATATCTGGCAATTTCATGATACCACGCAAATGATGTAATTTCTTTAATGATGTAACTTTTTTTAATTCAATAATATTTCTTGTTGTACTAGCTTTTTAAATTATTTGATTCTAAATATTCTAAAATAGTTTGATATAATTATTTAAATATAATATACATATATAATTAATAAAATAAATATATTTATGAAAATGTTTTTTTCATTGCTAATTGAATTGAAAAAAAAAAGGAAAAAACAAAGAAAGAAGCAGCTGTCAAAGTGTCCCTGTCCCTTGCGTTGGACAGAAACGGAAACTTTCCTTTAAAGTGTTCAGCAGGCTTACTTGGCAATATGGTGGGGTCAAAAAAAAGGGAAGTTGTCCCTTGGGGCTGCGGATGCTCTTACTCAAATAGTAACAATTTTGATTTCAATGTTAGAGTACTCGTTCATTTTCTCGCATGATGTATTATTGTGTCTGTTTCGGAAATTCTAAAATAACTAATTTATAATTTAAAATGAATAATTGACTTATAAGTGATAAGTAGATGAATATTTATAAGTTAAATACGTGTTTGGTTAAATGTTAGAATATTTTTTACTTAACTGAGCTAAAATAAATAAATTTTAAATATAATTATCTTAATTCATAAATTTTAAATCAGAAAGACAAGTAAAAACATAAATTTTAAAATAAAAATTAATAAAAAAGCGAAAAATCAAAATAAGTTGAAAAAAAGTACGCCGTTGATAACATTCAACTTATTAGCTTATAAGTTGTAAATTCGACTTATAAATTGGGTCGACAAACACTCGCTAATAAGTACTTATTGGCTTATAAGCTAATAAGTAACTTTTTTTAGTAGCCACACACGCTCATTATCTTTCATATTTTTACTAGATAAAGAGGGTTACCTGATAAATTGCGGATACAAATGTGAATACAGTCACATCTATATTTGAATTATATGTTTAGCAGTCCTATACTTCTTAGCACCCGTGTATAAATCAAAAAGTCGGAAAATTTAACTTATTAACGGCGATAAGTAGTAAGTATATTTCGGGGTAAAATGGCATTTGGGTCACTCAACTGACCGGAAACTTGCAGTTGGGTCATCCAACTCAAAAAACTTTCAATCACATCATTTTATTCTTAAAACTTTTCATCCAGGTCACTCGCCGTTAAATTCAACTTATTAGCTTATAAGTTGTAAATTCGACTTATAAATTGGGTCGACAAATACTTGCCAATAAGTACTTATTGGCTTATAAGCTAATAAGTAACTTTTTTTAGTAGCCACACACATCCATTATCTTTCATATTTTTACTAGATAAAGAGGGTTACCGGATAAATTGCGGATACAAATATAAATATAGTCATATCTATATTTGAATTATCTGTTTAGCAGTCCTATACTTTTAGCACCCGTGTATAAATCAAAAAGTCGGAAAATTTAACTTATTAACGGCGATAAGTAGTAAGTATATTTCGACAATCATTTGGTAGACCTAAGTTTAAAAATTTGGTACTCTCTTATAAATTAGATTAGTGCAATTTATCCAAATTCATTTTGAGAATCTTAATCAAATGGGTTGAAGTGATTTGTAAAATTTTAATTTGACACTCCTATACTTAATTTGACAGTCCTATACTTATTAACGACCGTGTATAAACCAAAACGTCGGGAAATTCAACTTATTAACGGTGATAAGAGCATCTCCAATGAGATTGATTATAATGATTGATTAAAATGGATATGTAAGATATTATGTAAAATTATAATGGTTGATTAAAATGGATATGTAAGATATTATGTAAAATTTGTTGAACCTGTAAGATATTTTGTTTTGATGGTATTGATTATATTGGTTGACTATAATTTAAAAATAGTATGTTATTAATATTTTAGATTGTTATAAATAAAATATATCACTTTAATATGGTAATAACTGATGTGTAATTTTCCTACATATTTTTTACAGGCATGCAGTGGATCGACAAATATAGACATCCATGGGAGGTTGGTTATAATTAGAGATGCGTAAAAAGCCTTTACCTGAAAATCTGACACGGCCCGATCTGATCAAAACCCGGTCAAGCCCGGCCCGGTCAAAGTGCCGCCCGGTCCCAGCCCGGGCTTAGAGCCTCAACGGGCCCTATATTTTGAGGCAAAGCCCGGCCCGGTTAAAAGCTCGGGCTTCGGCCCGACCCGGTCTTTGGCCCGACCCAATTTAAAGCCCGAAAAAACCCGGTTAAAATCTGATTATTCTAATATATTTTGTTATATATTTATGAATTTATGTTTACAATAAATATAAATAATACTTTAAACACGTATATATTTACATTTTCGTGATTAATAATATTATTTATATACTTTATTGCATGACTAATGAAAGAAGATATATTAAGTACACTTGGATAACATTGATAAAACATATTATTCTATAAACATGTTTATTTTTTGACGAACTTAAATGTTTTAAACGAAGTAACATTTTCATAAAATATTCCATGCAAACTAATACATTTTTCCGATGATCTAATCGATAACATATGTAGTCTTCATAATCTCTAATAAAACTCGATCCAATTTAAATTAGAAAAAAGTCTGGCCCGGCCTGAAAAAAGTCCGTTGAGGCCCGCCTCGAGGGCCCAAACGGGCTCTGAAATTTTTGAAAAGCCCGGCCCGACCCGGTCAAAGTCAAAGCTCGAAAAACCCGACCCGATCAAAGCCCGGGGCCGGTGGGCCTTTTGTGCATCTCTAGTTGTAATTATAAATAAGGGGTGGTTATAGTTGAAGTGTGATTTTTTAAAGAGGTTGGCTATATTTTTTATTTCTGGTATGCTAATTCACCTTTGAGCCAAGGCTCTTAATGATTGGACACAGTGGCGGATCCGGGAAATGAGAAATGGTGTGTCGAATATTAAAATTATTTATGTATAATTTTTTTTACTATTCTTGAATATTTTGTATATTTAATTTTCTTAAGTTATGTTTGAATAATTTTTGGTTAAATTGAGCAAATTTTGACCTTAATTTTTCAATTTTGTAGTTATTAAGTAAAAAAATAAATAAAATTATGAAATTATCTTTAACATGTTATCATTTCCAAGTTTAAGTATCCAATATTAATAAATATTTATCTGTCACCGTCAAAATTTGCCTAATTTTAAATAAAATTTAGTCAAAGAAATTAGATAAGAACTTAATAAGTATAATATTATTAAAAGAGAAAAATGTGCCTAAGTACATATATAGAGGCCGCGGGTTATATGAGTAGAATGTGTATTTTTAATCTGTATTTTTAATGGTGGAGTTCTAAATTTTTAATCAAATTCAGTATTTATTCATGAATTCACATTAAAAATCTCTTAATACTCGCTCAAGTTAGGTGACCCACTATTAATAGTAAAACATCATTACTCCAAAATTATTACAACCTCCTACTTTTAATTATGAAGTACAACAAAGTAGAAGAAAAATTGCTTTTAGAAAATGAAGATAACGAGTCTAGGAACATATAATATATTATATTTTATGCATACTTGTTAAAAAAAAAACTTCTTCCCCAAATAATGGCGTGTCATTTGACAAACCATGTCCATATGTATATTCACCACTAATTGGAGATAATTGGAGATGCTCTAAGCAGTAAGTATATTTAGACGATAATTTGCTAGACCTAAGTTAAAAAATATGATACTCACTTATAAATTAGATTAATGCAACTTACCGAATTCATTTTGAGAATCTTTATCAAATGGGTTAAAGTAATATTTGTTAAATTTTAATTTATCAAGACATATATATATATATATATATAAGTCGGTTTCATTTTCATCTCATTGTTAATTAAAATATCAATTATACACTTTACACGTCAATATTTAGGAATTAATTTATAAACTAACCGGAAACTGATGCACAAGATGATAAGGAAATCAAATAAATTTTCACGTACAACGGTGCAATACACTTGCTTTTGGGCTTCAGAAGTTTGATTGGGCTGGTTAGTCGGACTCGATATTTATCAACTAAATGAAAACGCCATGGCCATTTATTCTTACCTACGTACACCACAGTTTGCATGTGTGTAAATAATTACTCCATTTATTTTTATATATATCTATCGTTTAATTTTTCTGCAAGCTCAGGTTATGGAAGAAGGAGAAGAAGATGTATTTTTATATGAAAAAAATAAAAAAGTTAAATAATTATTTTAAAAAAATTATTTTTGTGAATTTCGGTATAAGTTATATATTTTTATTAGGCTAAAATTTTAAAATAATTATTTTTACTAGCCAATCAAAACACTTTGAGATTTGTGCAGAAAAGTCAAACGACGAATACAAAAAAAACAGATGGAGTTAGACCAGGCAACTTTTTGTATCGTATACAAACGTTCCGTGTGCTTTCGTGTATCAAACCTTAAACCCGAACCCGACCCGGATTCGCATTCGTGTACCAATTTGGTGACATTAACCCAGAACTAATATATTCGTGTTTACCCGCTTTAGTACACTAAAGTACACGGATTATATACGAAAAATATTAATTGTTAAAAAATGCAATACATAATTTAATGGTGAAGTGCTCACTCACGTAAGCAAGAAACAATAAAATATATTTTATTTTTTATAATTATATATATGTTATTTAGAATAGATAAAATTCACATTTGGTATTTAATATATATGTATATTATATATTTTTAAAAATTTAATTATTTATTTATTCCATGTACTTTCGTTCCGTGTCGTGTACCAATATTGGAAACCCAAACTCGACCCTAATTATATTCGTGTTTTTTCGTGTTCGTATACTTTCTTGTTCGTGTACCAAATTTTCGAATCCAAACACTAATTATTCGTGTCGTTTCGTACTGTGTTCACGTGTCGTATACCAGTATTGCCAGGTCTAGATAGAGTATATAGCCTCGAGGCCCGAGCAATATAAAATTGTACAAACTCCAATACTGTGCAGTTTGAAAAAATCGATGAGTGGTCAATTTAGTTTAATTTGAATGCTTTCCTTTTAAAGAAGATCATTGTGCCAAAAATCTGAGCAACTTATAATTTGTTAACCGGAGAGCATTAAGGGGTCAGCCATGGCACAGTACAAAATCTCATCTTCGTTAAAGGAGGAGTTGGTCTTTAAGGAATGATGGAGTATTTGTTATTGTCTACTTAAGGAATAGTTGTTCTTCCTTGAAGAATCCATACAACAATAGCAATTTTATCGCGAGCTATATGAAATACAACTAATATTTTGAATATAGGTTTAGTGGTATCAAATGCTAGTGTGATATTGCGGCTCCATGCAAAAAATGAATGTTAATAAGTGTAATACTTTTCTTTAACCGAAGAGTCGCTACTCCTTTAAGTAGACATTGAAGATGGAAGAAAGAAAAACAAGAACCCTAATTGACAAAGAAAGAGAATTAGGAAATGGAGTAAAAAAACATGGGTTGTGCTTATATAAATTGATTTTATATTGGTTGGGTCGGATCAAAATTATCCCAGCTGACGTGTTCATGCCGCATTGGATCCATTGAAGCTAACTCATCAAGCATCGTCATCTTTCTGTCTATTTTTTAACGTTAGTAACGACTAATGCCATGATTGCAAGTTTTTAAGAATGAAATGATCTGATTGCAAGTTTTTTGACTTGGATGAATTAGTTTCAAGCTTTGAGATGTTAAGAGATCAAATTGTCATTTCACCCTTTATTTATATCGAGTATGAAGATATATGAGATGTGCATACTTACTTAAATCCCAAGGTAGAACACATTTCAAGAAATACTATCAAAAGTGATATTTTGGATGCATATAGTATTGAGAAAAGTAAAATAAAATCTATACTATACTATTATAAGTGAAACATGGTTTCGTTTGGTCGATCGGTTAACAACTTCCAAAAAAATATATTAACACCTTCCAAAATAAAGTTTTAAAAAAATATTATTTAATGAAAAAAATTAAATTTATGTATCTAATATAAATACAAACTCTATCAATTATTATCCAACTTAATTTATAATCAAACTAAACTCCTTTCTTACCCCTTTTTTAAGGAACCAAACACTTTCAAAACTAATTTTAATAATTAAAATTATAATATAACAAAATAATTAAAAAAAACAAGAAAAATTAAAAAATAATATAAAAAACAATATCAAATCATGCACATACACCACTACTATTCAAAACACACACTTTCCTATAGGCTCTGCCCCACGCAGCGAAGCGATCTGTAGGCTTTAGTAGGAGGACATTTTAAGATTTTAACTATCTAAATTTTGAATCATTCAATAATATAATATATACAAAATAATATGTAAATAGTTTAACTTCGTTAATCTCAATAATATATAATTACCGTCTTTTATAAATTATTTTTATAAAATAATAAAATAATAAATATATAATTCATCCGTGCATCGCACGGGTTATAGGCTAGTATATATTACAATCCTTACATGGAAAAGTATGTCTTACTTCTGATTTGTGGTCTTCATCAGTTATGGATGAATATATGTTTTTTACTGCTTGTTTTTTAGAAGGTAATTGAAAACCACATTCAAGAATTTAAAATTTTAGATTTATGCCTCCATCACACAATGGACAATTATTGGCTGAAAAATTTATTAATTTGTATTATAGCCAAAATTTGGTACAAAAGATATCCGGGTCAAATTTGGGTGAACATAATTTAATAAGGGCGGACAGCCAAGGGTGTACAACCAAGGGCGGACTGCCAAGGGTGGACTGCCAAGGGCAGACGACCGGGGGCAGACGACCAAGAACGAACGACCAAGGAAGGACGTCCAAGGAAATGGGTTTTTGCTGGAAAAGTTAGGGCGAGCCCAAACCTTGGACGAGTTAGGGCGAGCCCAAACCTTGGACGAGTTAGGGCGAGTCCAAACCTTGGATAGCTTGGCGAGCCTAAACCTTTGGACGGGTCAGGGCAAGCCCTTTTCATTGGAAGAGTTAGGGGGAGCCCTAAATATTTGATTGACAGATTCCTTGGACGGATTTCTCGGACATAATTACTTTGACGGATTCATACATTGGCTTTTCTTGGACAGAGTTAAGGCGAGCCCTAACCATTAAATAAGTTAGGGCGCGCCCTATAAAGAGATCAAAGGCTGATAACACAAGGTGGCGCCAACATACAGAAATGTTTGGGCGCACCCTTAGATTCTACTTAGCGCAGAATACAGCTTTGACATGTTGCTTGGACGTGGACTTTGGATGCTTCAAGGAGGATGGAAATTATTATTACTAATTTATTTGATGCAGGTACTCTATTGAAGAACTCCTTTCTATAACACATTTATAGGAAGGCGGTGTCCGTGGTTAGAGACCTCTAGGAATATGCCTAGACTGAAGACCTCCTTCTGTAGTCAATGAGTGTCCTCATTGGGGATGTGGGGTAAAATCTGGTGTGTGCTTTGGGAGCTCTGTCTCTGTAGTCAACGGGTGTCCTCGTTGGGAGACTTCGGAGTATCCTGCACTTTGCACCCAAAAGTTTGGGATCACTTATCTTGTAATCTGGTAGGGGCTCCTTATCGTGGGGCAAGGATGCGTCCAATATTTGGGGTAAACCACGACTATACCTGCGTCCACGGACTAGAGAAACAGCTGGTAGCGGAGGGTTATCCTTGGCCAGGGAGATGCCTTATCCGTGAAGTCTCAAAGCCGCGGACGAGCCTTGGGCCTTTATGATGGGGCCTCATCGGCGGATATTCCTAAAGCTAGTAGAAGACGGTTTCCAGTGAGTTTCCCATTGGGCCTCGGGACAAGAGATCTAAGCCCGTTAGGTTTCTTGTTCCCCAAGAACTATGTTAGCTTGATTCCCTATAAATAGGGATACGTAGGCAAATTGCAAGGGGTCAGAAGCGAGAGCGCAAAAGGAGCCACCACTAACCTTGAGCAATCTCAGCCAACAATAATCACCACCACCAAACACTGTTCATAATTTCCGATGAACACTGTTCATCAGATCCATCGGTTACTGTACACATTTCCGATAAAGAACCACCGTCACAGATCTTCTTTCCTGCTACGAACCTCAAAATTTGTTGTTACCAAATTCCTCCATCAACAAATTAGCGCTAGAAGGAGGGGCTAATCAAGATCTGCATCTAGGAGGAGAGATGTCTCAATACCGTGATGGAAGTTTTTATGAAGGAAGCTCTGAAGAAGAATCTGATCATGACTATGATCGCCATGAGCCTTATATTCCGTCTATGACTGATCGCCCCACCCAGATGTTGGGGGACAGCCACATATGCTGATCAGTAACGCCGACTTGCTGGAACAACTTTATTGTATGGGAGATGCTCTGAACGGGTTCGACTCAAGGCTGAGCACCGTGGAACGACGAAAGACGAAGAGGGGCCTTCGCCAAAATCGTGCCGCCCACGCACCTGGAAAAACACCCATAACTGAGAGAGATGACTTGGCCGACCGCGGCCGAACTGAAGAAGGGTGCATGCCAATAACCCCGCGGTGCCTCAATTACTCCAACGATGTGACCCCGATCGTTGAATTAGTTGTTGAGGACCCGGATGATCGAGAGAGGTCGCGGACAGATAATCAAGTGATTACTTACCCTCATCGGTCCGGGCGTAGTCTCGAGGAATGACAACAAGTAAAGTCTATGTCGGAGAACGAGCAACGGAGATTCGCTGCTTTGAAGGATCGTTTGGGGATCCGCCTGGTAGGTGATGATCTAAGGATGCTACTGTTGGAATGGCAAAAGGAAGCCGACCGCGGAGATGTGACGCCCCATGGTACAACGCGTGTGCCCCTGACTTCCCTTGGGAATAAGGAGCGGCACCGCGATCATGAGAGAGCTCCTCCTCGCGGGTCGTTGGATCGGTATGGCCGGGGATATGGAAGTGACCACTGGCGAAGATCCCAATGGAGGGGAAGAGGCGGAGGACGAAGCCGGTACTCGGATGGCTACCGCCGCGATAACTATCGGGGTTATAGGGGCACTCGCACCTATGACCACACTGAAAGAGACAACAATACGGAGAATCATGGCCGGAGAGAAACCCAAAATTATGATCACGAAATACCTCGTGGCCGCGGCCAAGGCCAAAGAGGAACCCAGGGAGGAGATAGAGGACATAACAGGAAACAATAGAAAGGCCTGGAGAAGGGAAGACTAATACCCATGGCACCGATCAACAACAGGCTCCTCCTGGTGGCGATCGAGTAGTGATACCTCTGCCTCAGCCCCAAGATCCACAACCTCATATGCAGGTTATCCCGGGCGTGGGAACTTTTAACGTGGATGACCTAAAGAGGCTTCTTAATCACTTGGAAGGAAGGGTAACGGCCACGCCCGAAATCCCCTCTCCGTTCTCTGTTATGGTAAGAGAGGCTCAGTTGCCGGCCGGATATCGCAACACTACTAGCGATCTCTATTTCCACGGAAGCTCTGATCCTGTGGAATTCTTGGGCCGATTCAATACAGAGATGGACGTGTATCAAGTTCCGGACTTGGCTCGATGCCGATTCTTGGTGGAAACTTTCAGGGAAAGTGCTCAGCAATGGTTCCAGAAACTCGGGCCAGGGGTGATCACTTCTTGGGAACAAATGAAGACTTTGTTCCTAACTAAGTTCCAAGTAGCTGTAAGATACGCCCATCTGTCACCACTCTTGCCAACGTCAAATAAAGGGAAAATGAAAGCTTAACATCCTATTTTAAAAGGTCCAACTCAGAATCCACCAGCGTGAGAGGTGCTTCGGATGAAGCTCTGAAAAGTTTTTTGATAGCAGGACTAAGGGTTGGCTCGGATTTCTGGAAACATCTATAGGGAAAAGACCCGGCAACTTTGGCAGATGTCTTTGCCTTGGCAGAATCATTCAAAGCCATAGAACAATCTCCGACGGAGGTACAACCAGTTTCACAAACAGGTTAGAGAGTCAAGGCAAGGAAGAGAGATAGGTCTCCGAGTCCAAGATACCGAAAGAATAGTTGATGTCCAAATCGGATAAATGCTACGACTACAAGGAGGGAATGTAGTCCTTCCTCGAGCTATGACAACAGAACAAGTGGATACACGCCTTTGACCGTGTCAATTGAGCACATATTTGAAGTAATCAAGAACAAAGGACTATTTAGAAAGCCAGAGGCTCTATCATCTTGGCAAAGCAAAGATAAAAAGAAATATTGAGAATACCACGAGACATCTGGACATAGCACACATAAGTGTCGGCAGCTCAATGATGAAATTGAAGCTTTAATCAATGAAGGATACCTCGGAGAATGGGTGGTGAAGGAAGTAAGAAGACATAAAAACAATGTTGACAGAGTAAAGGAGGCATGAAGTCATACACTTCGAGGGCCAAACAACGAAATTCTGGAGGAGAATAAGTTCGTTAGGGATGACAGCATCCGAGCGATATACGGAGGAGATCCTGGGATGGAGTGTAGCAATAAAGCCTCGTCCAGACATGCAAAGGAAGCCCGGTTCAGACCTCTAACTGACATTCACAGGGTGGAGACTCGGCCACCCAAGGTATTGAAGGGCGAATCCATGGATATCACCTTCTGGGAAGCAGATGCTCGGTGGGTGCACCACCCCCATAATGATGCCCTGGTAATCTCCATCCAAATTGGAACTAAGAACGTCTATAGAGCTTTTGTAGATAACGGAAGCTCAAAGAACATCTTCTACTACAGCACTTTTAAGAAAATAGGGCTGCCCGATCGAGATAAGTCAGGAGAAGATTCTTGGGTCTATGGTTTTTCTAGCGAAGGATTCCGCGTCATGGGATCAATCTGATTGCAGTGCACCTTAGGAGAAAGTCCGTTGGCCGTAACGAAAATGCTCGAGTTCAAGGTTTTAAATCAGGAATCATCCCATAATGTACTGCTAGGACGCCCCTTCCTTAGGGAGATGAGGGTCATCACTTCAATCCACCATCTTACCATCAAATTTCCAACCCCAAACGGGGTCGACAGTACAAAGGGCTCCCAGTATGATTCTAGGGAATGTTACAGACAGGCTATGAGGGGCTTCAGGAAAAAAGATGTCCAAACAGGGGATGCGTCAGACGATGAATGAGAAAAAAATATCGAATAGCCACTCGAAGAAATTCGAGTCCATTATTATGTAGAGCAAGAAAATGAATGTTCCTTTAAATTTCCTTCGGCAACGCTGTTCTTAGAAGATACTATCATAATTTCAATGTTGGACGATGAAGAGCCTCCAAACTAAATAATCCAAGCAAATTTCAATAGAAAAAGGCTCGAAGGAAGACTTGATGTCTTGGAGAGTCTTGGACTAAATATACATAAGGTAGATGCCTATCTCCCTGAGAGCGCGCCCTTATCTTCGAGAGATCTTGGAGAGGTTGATGCCCCTGTTATACAGGGCGCGCCCTCAACAAAGGTTGATGCTCCCCGTGGGGATGCGCCCTCTCAGGAAAGTGATGAGGATCATAATCAGCTCGACTTAGACCCACAAGTACCCATGCCAACAGAAAAAATGGGTCCAGTGGAAGACACAATCGAAATCCATGTCGACGAAAAAGATCCAAGCAAAGTTCTAAGGATTGGGTCTCAATTGGATCCGAAATTGAGAGAATGACTCTCTATATTCCTCCTAGAAAACCTTGATGTATTTGCATGGAGTCACTCCAATATGGTGGGGATTGATCCAAAAGTCATGAGCCATCGACTGAATATCGATCGCAAGCATAAAGAGGTTCGACAAAAATGAAGGGCTGTAAGCAAGGAGAGGGCTATAGCCTTGGCAGAAGAAGTAGATAGACTCTTGGATGTCTGCCTATTCAGAGATTCTTTTTACCCAGAATGGTTGGCCAATCCAGTGTTAATAAAAAAGCCTAACGGCAAATGGAGAACGTGTGTGGATTTCACCGATCTAAATAAGGTGTGCCCAAAAGATAGCTTCCTTTTGCCAAGAATAGACCAGTTGGTCGATGCCACGGCAGGACATGCTCTGTTGAGTTTCATGGACGCATACTCTGGTTACAACTAGATTCCCATGTATGAACCTAATCAAGAACACACCTCCTTCATCACAGACAGAGGTCTCTACTGCTACATTGGCATGCCATTCAGTCTAATCAATGTCTGGGCAACATACCAAAGGCTAGTGAATAAAATGTTCAAAAAGCAGATTGGGAAAATGATGGAAGTATATGTTGACGATATGTTGGTAAAATCCAAGAGAGCGGAAGATCACAGAGCGGACTTGGCAGAAATGTTCCACATTCTGATGCAGTTCAGGATGAAATTGAACCCACAGAAATGTGTGTTTCGAGTTGAATCAGGGAAATTCTTCGGGTTCATGGTAAATTACCGTGGAATCGAAGCCATTCCTGCAAAGATAAAGGCCTTACTGGACATGAAATCTCCCGCCAGCATTAGACAAGTGCAAAGTCTGACAAGAAGGATTGCAGCGCTAAATCGATTTATGTCAAAATCTTCAGATTGGTGCAAGGAATTCTTTAAAGAAATTAAAGAAATGGGAAAAGACTTTGTGTGGACCTCAGATTGTGAGGAGGCCTTTAAAAATATCAAAGAACAATTGGGGAATCCTCCCATGTTGGCCAAGCCAGAGGACGGAGAAACGTTGATTCTTTATTTTGCAGTCTCTGAGTATTCGATCAGCGCAACATTTTTGAAAGAGGAAGAAGGTCGATAGTCCCCGATGTACTACGTAAGTAAAAGGTTACAAGACGCAGAGACTGGGTATACTAGCATGGAGAAATTGGTATACGCCCTTATCCTTGCGGCAAGAAAGTTAAGGCCATATGTCCAAGCTCGCCGAATAGAAGTCCGCACCACCTATCCTCTTAGGCATATTCTACATAAGCCAGAATCGTCGGGAAGAATGTTAAAATTGGTGATAGAGCTGGGACAATTTGATTTGGAATATTGCCCTCACACAGCAATCAGGGGACAAGCACTAGCCGATTTCATACTTGAGTTTGACTCTGAGGTAGATGGTAAGGCTATAGTGTTGGCAGAACCTTCCTCACAAGGTGATGCCCCCGCCAAAGTAAGAGAAGATTTCCCACACCCTTGGTGGATCTTACATGTTGACGGGGCTGTAAATAACAGTGGAGCAGGGGCTGAAATCGTCTTAGTTACCCAGAAGGACATCATCTGATGAGCGTAATTCACTTCAAGTTTTACGTCACCAACAATGATGCTGAGTATGAAGTATTAATCAATGGCCTGAAGATAGCTTTGGAAGTGGAAGTTGTGAAATTGATCGCTCGAAGTGACTCAGAATTGGTAATAAACCAGGTCAACGGAGGTTTTCAAGCCCGAGGACCCCGAATAGAGTTATATATGAGATGTGTATGACGTCTACTAGAAAAATTTGGAAGTGCCAAACTAGAAGGTGTGCCCAGGGAAGATAATAGTAATGATGATGCCATGGCTAGAATGGGATCACAAATGGATAGCGTGCTGCTCAGACAAATTCCTTTGGGGATCCAAGAAATCCCGAGTATTCCGGAAATAAGGGTGTTTCAGACTCAAGTAATCCCACAAGAGACTTGGATGACTCCCATTCATAACTATATTCGAATGGGAACTTTGCCGGAAGCCAAATTGCAGGCTCGACGTCTTCGCTATCAGGCTGCGAGGTATGTTGAGTATGATGGAGTGTTGTACAAAAGAGGGTTTAACCAACCACTGTTACGATGTGTGGATTTGAAAGAAGGAAATTATATTCTTAGGGAGGTGTACGAAGGTATTTGTGGCAATCACTCGGGGGTGGTTCGTTGGCATTAAAAGTCCTCAGACAAGGATATTACTGGCCAACTATGAAAGAGGATGCCTTCAAGTTTGTTAAGGCATGAGATCGTTGCAAATGATTTGCTAATTATTCCAATGCTCCAACAATATCTATCACTTCGTTGACCAGTCCTTAGCCTTTCGCACTGTGGGGAATTGATCTCATTGGGGAATTACCCAAGACCAATGGGGGTGTAAAATATGTTGTGGTGGTTGTGGATTATTTTAAGAAATGGGCGGAAGCCATGCCACTACCTACGATCACGGCAAAGAAAATCAAGGACTTTATCTTCAACTCCATAGTCTACAGATTTGGTATTCCATATAAACTCATATCGGATAATGGAGAGCAATTTGATAACAAGGAGCTAAAAAAAATTGTGTGAAGATGTACGCATAAAGAAAGAATTTGCCACGATCTACCACCCGTAGAGCAATGGTAAGGCGTTGACAAGATCATCAAGTATACGTTGAAGGTGATTGACCAGAGGATCTCCCTATGATTTTATAATCTTAAAAAACCGCTCCAACATCAACTATTAGAAAATTTCCTTTCACGTTTCATGGGTTCGAAACCATGGTTCCCGTGGAAATTAGAGTTGTGTCATTCCAAATAGATCACTATTTTGAGGAAGAAGCCAAGGCAAACCTCACATTTTAGTGGGAACTTTTAGAAGAAGCAAGGGAAACATTGAAGTGTTTGGGAAAACCCTCACGGTCGCCCTAAATATTTGGCGGGTGTCTGAGAAAAAGCCTCAGGATTCTCCCTAACTGGGTTAGTGAGGACACGCCCGCCACGTCTGAAGAATCTTGTCGAGGTAGATGCTCTTCTTGCAGAAGACGCGCCCTCCAAGGATGAATATCTTGTTGAGGTAGATGCTCCTCTTATAGATGACGCGCCCTTCAAAGATGAAGACCCTTGTCGAGGTAGATGCTCTTCTTGCAGAAGACGCGCCCTTCAAGGATGAATACCATGTCGAGGTAGATATTCTTCTTGCAGAAGACGCGCCCTCCAAGGATGAATACCATGTCGAGGTAGATGCTCCTCTTATAGAGGACGCGCCCTCCAAGGATGAATACCATGTCGAGGTAGATGCTCCTCTTATAGAGGATGCGCCCTCCAAGGATGAATACGTTGTCGAGATAGATGCTCGTCTTACAGAGGACGCGCCCTCCAAGGATGAAGAATTTATCGAGGATGATGCTCCTCTTGTATAGGACGCGCCCTCCAGAGATAAAAACCTTGTCGATTAAAATGCTCCTCTAAGAGAAGGTGCACCCTCCAAGTTTAAAGACTTTATCGAGTTAGATGCACTTCTTACAGAGGAATTTCCCTCAAAGTGGTGGGAAAGATGCTAAGACCGAGGACACACCTTCATAGATGAAGATGCGGAGGGTGCGCCCTCATGATTAAGGATAACATAAATTTTTGCTTGGGTTTAAAGATAATGTAGACGAATGTCTTCCATGATTGACTTATTAATCAGTTAAAATTCTTTGGATGCGCCCTGAAAGCTACACCAACATAGGTGCACCTTATTAAGAGAACGATGCATACAAATTTTTGAACCCAAGAAAGTTAAAAATTCCAATCCCATTTCCAATGACATATGGAATTTGGGGGTAGTTGTTATAGCCAAAAATTGGTACAAAAGATATCCGGGTTAAATTCGGGTCAACATAATTTAATAAGGGCGGACAGTCAAGGGCGAACAACCAAGGGCGGACAGCCAAGGGCGGACGACCGAGGGCGGATGACCAAGGACGAACGACCAAGGAAGGACGTCCAAGGATATGGGTTTTTGCTGGAAAAGTTAGGGTGAGCCCAAACCTTGGAAAAGTTAGGGCGCGCCCAAACCTTGGACGAGTTAGGGCGAGCCCAAACCTTGGATGAGTTAGGGCGAACCCAAACCTTGGACAGCTTGGCGAGCCAAAACCTTTGGACGGGTCAGGGCAAACCCTTTTCATTGGAAGAGTTAGGGCGAGCCCTAAATATTTGATTGACAGATTCCTTGGACGGATTCCTCGGACATGATTACTTTGACGGATTCATATATTGGCTTTTTTTGGACAGAGTTAAGGTGAGCCCTAACCATTGAATAAGTTAGGGTGCACCCTACAAAGAGATCAAAGGCTGATAACACAAGGTGGCGCCAACATACAGAAATGTTTGGGCGCGCCCTTAGATTCTACTTAGCGCGGAATACATCTTTGACATGTTGCTTGGACGTGGACTTTGGATGCTTCAAGGAAGATGAAGATTATTATTACTAACTTATTTGATGCAGGTACTCTATTAAAGAACTCCTTTCTGTAGCACATCTACAGGAAGGCGGTGTCCGTGGTCAGAGACCTCCAGGGGTATGCCTGGACTGAAGACCTCCTCCTGTAGTTAATGAGTGTCCTCATTGGGGATGTGGGGTAAAATCCAGTGTGTGCTTTGGGAGCTCTGTCTCTGTAGTCAATGGGTGTCCTCGTTGGAAGATTTCGGAGTATCCTGCACTTTGCACCCAAAAGCTTAAGATCACTTGTCCTGTAATCTTGTAGGGGCTCCTTATCGGGGGCAAAGATGCGTCCAACATTTGGGGTGAACCACGACTATAAACATCTGGTAGCGGAGGGTTATCCTTGGCCAGGGAGATGCCTTATCCGTGAAGTCTCGAAGCCGTGGACGAGCCTTGGCCCTTTGTGGTTGGGCCTCATCGGCGGACATTCCTAAAGCTAGTAGAAGACGGTTTCCAGTGGATTTCCCATTGGGCCTCGGGACAAGAGATCTAAGCCCGTTAGGTTTCTTGTTCCTCAAGAACTACGATAGCTTGATTCCCTATAAATAGGGATACGTAGGCAAATTTCAAGGGGTCAGAAGCGAGAGCGCAAAATGAGCCACCACTAACCCTGAGCAATCTCAGCCACTAATAATCACCACCATCAAACACTGTTCATAATTTCCGACGAACATTGTTCATCAGATCCACCGGTTACTGTACACGTTTCCGATAAAGAACCACTGTCACAGATCTTATTTCCGGCTATGAACTTCAAAATTTTTTGTTACCAAATTCCTCCGTCAACAATTTGCTAAAGGATCGGGAAATTTAGAAGAAGGTTTTAACATTAACTCTAGATAATACTTCTCCCAATGATGCTTTGATAGAGGTTTTAAAAAGCCGCTTGCATATGAATGATACAATATTTTGTGATGAAAAGTGTTATAGCCAAAATTCGGTGTTGAATTATTCTGGGTCAAAAGTGAGTTAATTGGAGTCAAATTGAGACAAATAAAATGAAGAGCTAGGTTTTAGGCCACACAGCAGGAAGGGAGAACACGCTCTAATTTAGTGAAATATGTGATAAGGGCTACTTGGATGATGGATTGTAATGCAAGAAGAGGTGAGCGCACTCTATAGGGCGATGGCGCGCCCTGCCTTAAGGTGATGCAAGGATGGACGTGTATGTGTAACTGGAATCATTCTCATCCAGAACGATGCAAATATGTGAAATCTTAAGACGTTATTTTTACTAACGTATTTGTTGTAGGTACTCTTTGAGAAATTATCTCATTAAGTCGGTTAAGGAGGGGGATGTCCGTGAAGAGTTTGAAGGCCTCCGGGTTTCCGGGATCTGGAACCTTCCAACGGTCCGGATTCAGGGACATGCTGGCCCATCACAGACGTCCACGCGTTCCCCTATTAAGCACATGCCAACGGTCCAAATTTAAGGTACAAACCCCCAAATTCTAATGGGAAGCCTATAAATAGTTGTTCAAAAGTTATATTAAGGTTACTCATCCTATTCTCCAAAAACCTATCTTATTTGCCACCCAGAATCCAAACTACAGCTAAATCACAAACACCACTATTTCTGTATAAATGGATATTGAGTCCGGATAGGAAAGAAGAGGAGTTATCAGGTATTTCACATGACCTATATATGTGGGTCGATCCTCTTAGCAAGGCTGGAGCATTTTTTTCACCTGGATATTTTGAACGCTGATGCATTCAACCGAATCAGATGTAATTATAGGTCAAACAAAAGTTCACATCATTTAAACAATGGCTTTGGTTATGCAAAGGAGTCAGGAGTGTTTAGCTGATATGAGACTAGAAGAACCAAAAATCAGGGAGATAAACCTTTAAACCCTGAAGCCAATCGTCTGCTGCTTGAAAGATCAAAACTAAAAGAGGCCCTCTCCCTAGAACTTGACTCTAAATTGTATTTTTTTAGTCGAGGTCTTTATCGTTAATTTAGTAGTATATACATTACCTTTGCTTGTCTTGAAAATTCTTTTATAGGAAAATGTGGTAACATTGCTTTAAATTTAAATGACGCCAGGCTTTAGTTTCTTATGCTGAGAAAAATTATCGAACGTTTAATTTCTAGATGTCATAATTTCTTAATATTTTTACTGAAATTGTACCATCAAGTGGGAGATAACTTTTAGGCCAATACCTGCAGTTTGTAATTTTTCTGAGGAGAGATATTGAGCTCTTATTAGAAAGACGCCCCTTTTTGGTGATCTGGTATTGTTGTCCAGACAACAATGAGCTACATAGGCATTCAGCAAGTTGTCTGTGAAAGTTCACAATGGTCTTGGAAAAAATGGTCACACTGATCTAATGGGATGTTGTGACATGGTCTGGACGTTTTAGAGTTGTGATGAAGGAACTCTGATAGTTTATGCAGGTTTAAGTGAAGTTGGATTGTGGGAGTCCTTATATTAGATTCTTCACGTAATGAGATTGACATAATTTCACTCAAGTTTTCAAGTTATTTATAACCTTCTGGTAGTACTTAGTTGTGATGTTGCAGGTTTTTAATATTAATTCAGTTAAACCATCTCAGCATACTCATCCTCCAACTCAGCACATTACTAGCCACTAGTATTAGTTGGCATTCTATTTATAAAAATGTAACAGAATTGTTATAATTGGTTAGAAAGTTACATTGTATATATAGATAAGTAGAGTATACAGAAGAGGCTAGAATAACATATTGAGAGATACACTAAAAACTAGATCCGAGAAATGTAATGATGACCTAAAAGCTCTTCAAGCTATTGTACAGTTTTATATATTTTGCAATTCAAAAATTCATAAAAGTCTCAAAGTTAACATGGTATCAAAGCGATTAGTTAAATGTTGATTGATCATCTTCTCCGTTTTCATAACTATGTTGTTACTGGACGTTATTTTCTGATCATCTTGGCGAAATCATTGTGTTTCAGAATCTCATCTTCTTGTTCTTCTTTCTGTTTCTGACGAATCATCTTCTCCAAGGTATTTTCTTATATTTTACTGAAATTTACATCTCTATCGTGTGATTGAAGCTACAATCGCTTTAGTTTCCTTGATCAATTAATTTTACCACTGTATTTATCGACTGAAAACTAATACTTCAATTATCTTTTACTCAGAGTTCCTATCAATAGAAATTATTCAATAAAATATTGAGTGATTGTTATCATTTTCTTGAATCTTTGTTCTGAATCGAATTTGTTTACTGAAATAAACACAAAAGAAATGTCTACTCAAGATACTACTACATCTAATAATACGACAAATCCTGATTATTCAAGTGTTTACTACATTCATCCTTCGGATGTTAATACAACTCAATTAGTTTCAGTTAAATTTAGCGGAGTTAATTACAACAATTGGAAATGTTCAATGATGCTCAAACTTTCATCCAAGAACAAGTTAGGGTTTGTTAATGGTACAATCCTTATGCCTAAATCTAATTCACCTGAATTTATCGTTTGGGAAAGATGCAATGCTTTAGTCACATCCTGGTTACTTTTCAATCTTGATGAAATGATAGCACGAAGCGTGTTATTTCTGAAAAGTGCTCGAGCAATCTGGAAAGATCTTGAGGGCAGATTTGGATATCCTTCTATTAATGAGTTGTATTCCTTGGAATTGCAACTAGCTGAAGTTACTCAAGGAAGTCAGACTATTTCTGAATACTATACTAAAATCAAAACTCTGTGGGATTGTATTGATGATATTTCGTCCCCGCATGTGTTGCATCTGCATAAAATGTACCTGTGAGTTAGGTCATAAATTCCAACAAAAATAACAAGAGCAACGCTTACTATAATTTTTGATGAAGTTGAATGACAAATACTATGCAGTCAGGGCTCATATCATGATGATGCAACCACTCCCCTATGTTTTGTCAATTCAGTCTGAAAGTATGGATTTCTTTGCAGAAAAGAGGTTTCAAAAACCTTATTTTCCTTCTCATGGTCCTCGGAAATCATATCCTGGCAATCAGTTTTTTAGACCTACCAATAATGTTAATGTCAACACTAATCCTGGCAATTCTAGTTCTGGTGTTAAAAAGAGTCAAAAGCCTAAATCAAACTACTACTGTACTCACTATAAGATACATGGACACAACATTGAAAGATGTTTTAAAATACATGGGTATCCATCTGGTTTCAAGAATTTCAAAGACAAGAAAGCAATGTTATCCTGTACCCATGCACCAGATGATCAAGTATTTGTTCCAGATGCATCTCAGTGTTCAGACAATTCTTCACTAATCATAATGGATCAATATAATCATCTCTTAAGTTTGATCAATACTCAGAATCAGAATTTCTCTCCATCAGCTACCACTCAAAGTTCATAATCGCATGCTTTACTTGCAGGTAATATCTGTCTCATGACTGCCACTAATCATGGTTGGATTTTAGATAGTGGTGCTTCTGACCATATCTGTCCAGATACTACTAAGTTTGTGCATGTTAAACATGTTAATGAGCCTAGTTTTATCACCATACTAGATGGTAGGAAAATTCCAGTGCAGAATACAGGAACAGTTCATCTAACTGATAACATTATCTTGTATAATGTCCTTCATGTTCCTGATTTTCAGTTTCAATTAATTTCAGTGCATAAACTCTGTCAGGATTTAGATTGTAAATTGGTTTTTTCTGATGGAGATTTCTATGTTCAAGACCTTTCTCAGAACAAACTGCAAATTGCTCTTGGTAGATTGAATACAGGCATTTACACAGTTTCATCATTGGACTTCAGTCATGACTCTTTTCCAAAAGACTCTAGCTCTACTTGTTTCTCAGCAATTGATCAAGCCAAGCTTTGGTATACAATAATGGGTCACTTTCCATTTTCCCAGTTAATACTCATACAACCTGATTGTGATGTCAAAACTTGTAAAGATCAGGTCATCTGTTCCATATGTCCTCTTGCCAGGCAATGTAAATTACCATTTACTCATAGTAGTATTAAAATGACTGCTCATTTTGCACTTTTGCACATTGACGTATGGGGTCCATACAAAATGAAAACTCATTCTCATTGTAATCAGTTTCTTACAATTGTAGATGATTACACTCATTATACCTGGATTCATTTATTGCAACATAAGTCTGATGTTTCTTCTGTCTTTCAAAAATTTGTGGCATATGCTGAAAAGCAATTTAATTGCAAAGTTTTATGTGTGTGATTTGATAATGCTTTAGAGCTCACCGAGGGTACTTTAAAAGAATTCTACTTATAGAAAGAAATAGTTCATCAGACATCTTGTAGTTATACTCCTCAACAGAATGGCGCCGTTGAGCGTAAGCATCGACATTTGCTAGAGTATGCTCGTGCTCTATTTTTCCAATCTAAGATTCCAGCTCGATATTGGGGAGAATGTGTTATTTATGCAGCATATCTGATAAACAGGATGCCTTTGCAGAGCTTAGGTAATCTTACTCCTTATTTTAAACTCTACAAATCTAATGCTTCTTTAGATCACATTAGAAATTTTGGATGCTTGTGTTACATAGAAACTGTTAAAACTTATAGGACTAAATTCGATACCATATCAGTTCCTACTGTTATCTGGGTTATACTTCCTCTCAGAAAAGATATAAAGTTCTCAACTTAAACAACAATCAACTTCTTGTTTCAAGAGATTTTATCTTCTTTGAGAATCACTTTCTTTTTCATCTTTCTTCCACCCCTGCATCTTCATCAATCTACTTACCTACAATTACTTCTCATCCTAATATTTTTTATGATACAAATCCTTCTAATTTTGTTACATCACCTTTTAATTATCTCAATTCTGATCCTATACACGCATTATCTACATCACAATAATCTTTTCCTTTTTTAACAACATTCTTTATCCTCACCACAAGCTTCTACTACTTATTCTAATCACACAATTCCTTCTCATCAATCTTCACCTGATACTATTACTTCTCATCCTGATAATTTAATTGACATCATCCTCCTATTAGACAATCTATTCGACAACGACATCCTCCTACTTATCTCAATGATTACAAATGCCATTTCAGTTCTGCCATTTCCCAGTAGTATCCTTCATTTGCTTATGATCAGTTTAACATCACCCATAAAGCATTGTTATCAAGTGTTTGCAATATTTCTGATCCTTCATCTAACAAGAAGGCTTCTACTCATCCCTTATGGATGGAAGCCATACCTAAGGAAATTCAGGCTCTCACTGACAATCACACTTGGGATATTATTCCTTTACCGCCTTATAAGAAACCAATTGGCAGTTAGCGGGTTTATAAAGTCAAGTTAAAGGCTGATGGGTCCCTTGAACGTTGTAAGGCTCAATTGGTTGCAAAAGGTTTCAACCAAAAATACGGTATCGATTATGAGGAGACCTTCTCTCCTGTGGTCAAAATGACAGCCGTACGTTGTTTAGTTGTTTTAGCTGCCTCCAGAAAATGGGATTTGTATCAATTAGACGTAAACAATGCGTTTCTTCACGGGGACTTAAGTGAAGAAGTATATATGAAGATTCCTGATGGTATTTCTGCTGCTCTTAATATGGTTTGTCGACTACGAAAGTCTATATATGGTCTTAAGCAGGCCTCCCGTACTTGGTTTGAAAAAATGGTTCATGAACTTCTTGATCAAGGTTTTGTTCAGTCGAAAAATAATTACAGTCTCTTTCTTAAGAAATCCAATTCTCGAATTACTATATTTGTTATTTATGTCGATGACATCATAGTTACATGTAATGATTTTGATACTATTGTTGCCATCAAGTGTCACCTAAATGATGTTTTTGGAATTAAAGATTTAGGTAAACTCAATTATTTCTTAGGAATTGAGGTTGGGTATTATCCTTCTGATATTTCTTTGACACAACATAAGTTCACTAAAGCACTTCTTCAGCACTGTTCCTTTGACTTATCCAAAAAAGTGATCAAACCTCTTCCTCTGAATCTCAAACTCACAGCAACTGATGGTACCCTTTATCTGATCCTGAGCATTACCGTTCCTTGGTTGGTAAGCTAAATTATCTAACCAACACAAGACCAGATCTTTCTTATGTTGTCAAAATGCTTAGTCAGTATATGCATCAGCCACGTACTTCTCACAATGCTGCACTCCATCACACGTTATGCTACCTTCATCATTCCTCTACACAGTGTATTATGCTGAATGCCTCAGATTCATTGACTTTACAAGCTTTCTCTGATTCTGACTGGGCTTCCTGCCCAGACTCCAGAAAATCAATTACCGGCTATGTTCTTTTATTTGGGAACTCTCATGTTGCTTGGAAATCGAAGAAGCAATCTACTATATCTCATTCTTCCTCAGAAGCCGAATATTGTGCTATGGCATCAGCTGCATCTGAGGTTACTTGGTGTGTTCGTCTATTAGAAGAATTGGGTGTTAATGATCTTAAACCAGTAACCCTTCATTGTGATATTCAGTCCGCCTTACATATAGCTCGTAACCTCGTCTTACATGAACGTACGAAGCATGTTGAAATTGATTGCCATTTTACTCATGATAAAGTGTTAGAGGGGCTCTTACAACACCAGCTTGCAGATGTTTTCACCAAAGTTCTTCCTTCATCTCAGTTTTAACTGTTACTTTCCAAGTTGGGACTGTCTTCAATACCTCCCAACTTTAGGGGGGTGTTAATATTAATCTAGCTAGACCATCTCAGCACACTACAAGAAAAACGGCTAAATATAACCGGTCCAAAATCGGTCGTATTTAACTAAATACGACCGCCAGTGGTGGTATTTAGCTAAATACGCCCGGTTTTAGTCTCGGTCGTACATATGAGAGTGATATTTAGTAGTCAGTTGTATTTAGTCTAAATACGACCGTATAAATATGACTGGTCAAATATGACCGTATAAATATGACAGGTCAAATACAACCGACACCGGTTGAAATTGATTTTTCACTTAAAATTTGAAAATCCCACCCAAATATTTAAAATTTCTGAAATATTTTAAAAAGCCTGCCCAATTATTAAACTTGACCATATCTTGTCAAATATAAGGTATTAAATTCGACCTCATCCAGACGAATTAACAAACGCCGGTTTTTTAAAAAAATCTCGTCGGAAATCCGAAAATATCCAGATTCCAGCGAGCTTCAAAAAACCGAATAAAATTTCGGCAAGTTGAATTTTTCTAAAAACAAGGCTAACTAGTATATTGGCTTGAAGCATAGAGTCAAGAGAATGTCCGAACTGGTACCTTGTAATAATCAGAATATTAGCTTTATCAAATTTACATAGAAATTCAAAACAACTGCAACAGTAGTAGTAATATAAGCTCTCATTATAAATGATTCTCTGCTCATATATAATCAGAATAACGTATATTGCCTTCAGAAAATTTTAATCACAGAGCTAATCAAGTCCATAAGCTAATTAAAACTTCAAAATAAAAAGAGAGAGAGGGGGAGAGAGAGAGAGAGAGAGAGAGAGAGAGAGAGAGAGAGATCAGAGTTTAGGTAAGGTTTTCCGGTCACGGTTAATCTGAAACATGGACCAAATAGTTAGTCATCACATCTTTCTTGATGTAGTAGTAAAACAGGATAAAAAAATACATTCAAGAATATTTGAGATGAAATCATTAAAGACATAAATACTAAGAATCATGTAGATTCATATTGTTGTAGTTATATTTTCCTCACTTGATTTCACCAAAATCAAAACATATAAACAAACCTTGAGAATTGAGATGATAGGAACATACGAGAAGAGGGATGTCTATGTTCTAACTTGTGTTTTCAATTTGGGTGTGATAGCAATAAGTTATAAAACGCTACTTAAAACCCTAAATCTTGCAGGCCGCAGCGAGGTTCCTTGGGCTTGGACCACAGGTATGGTCGTATGGGCTTAGTCTATGTTTTTTGAGGGCCCATTACAGATGTATATTGTGATGTTGGAAAATTGGAATTAACAAAATTCACCAAAAAAAATCACTATTGTACCAGTTGTAATATTTCACTAATTTCGATAAATTACCAACCGATTATTCATAAAAATTAGCTCTGTAACCCGTGCAATGCGCGGGCATACTCTAAAATATTACATAAATATAATAATTATGCTAGAAAATTAAATATCCTATAATTTTTAAGACATAAATATAATAATTATTAAAAAAATATTTTTCAACGATCCGACCATATGGATGCCAATAGTAATATATATTAGTGACATACCCAAAATTTCATATCGAAATAATTTATTTGATTTGCCATTTTATAGTCAACCTTCAGTTTGACGAGTACAACTCACTAGCGTTTAATCCTGAATTGGTGTTTCGATTTTTAAAAAATATTTTTCAATGATCTGACTGTATGGATGTCAATAGATACATGTATTAATGATATAACCAAAATTTCATATCAAAATGATTTTATTTCGTTTTCCATTTTAAGAGTCAAGGTTCAGTTTGACTATTACAGTTAATTAGTGTTTAATCCTAAATTGGTGTTTCGATTTTTTTCAAAATATTTTTCAACGATCCAACCGTATGGATGTCAATAGATATATATATTAGTGATATTGTTAGTGTTTGTGCCCTAGAGACAACACTATGATGTTTTAGTTTAAGACATTAGGATTATTAATGTTTATGTTATATCGATTATTCTCTTTATAATTTATTAATTCTTAATTTACTGCGATATAAATGTTAGATTAATAAATATCCTTGGAATATGATATACAATTCTATATCTCTAAGTACGTGACTTAGAAATGAGATTATGAGAATAGTATCAATATTCCTAAAGATCCCTCGTCGAGTATTATTATTAAGGGACAATAATAATACATTAAGACTGGTGTGTTTGTTGACTGATCATCACATCTCATTGATCATAGGTATAGTGATACTATAAGTCAAAAACACAAGCAAATGTATATGTACATGCTGGATAGACCCAATGTGAGATTCTACATATCTGTTGTGTCATGAGTAATTCTCACAGTGAGAATGATGTAATGGTCCTTAGACCTGAAGTCATTGTATTTCTATATGAGAATTAATATACATTGATTCCATTAAAAGTTATCCTTGACCGGGTAATGATAAAAGTGGAGATTGGGTATATTATGAATCGTGTGAGAAATATGAATGATCTAGATGGAATTTAACCCTCCTATTTTAGTAGTGATATTATTGGCCTCTTGTGTGAGCTAGACTATGAAATGCGTGGTCACGCTCAAATGTTGATTTGATATGATAGTCTACTCATTGATCAAGGAAACTTGGATTAAACTATGATGAGGATTACACATTACATGCCTCTAGTTTAATCTATAATATTTGGTTAAAGGGATTATATTATATTGTACATTATTCACGAAAGGTTTAATCGATCACCGATTCGATTATTATTACTTGGGTAGCAATGATGTATTACCAGATGCCGCTCATTATTTACGATTTTAAATTAGATTCAAAATTCGTTGCCAATGTAATGACAGCCTATAGGGTCACACACAAATAATGCTTGAAGGATTATTTAATTTAAATTGGATTTAAATTAAATTAAAGTAATTTAAATTATTTAGGGTTAAATCTCAAAGTAGTCACTAAACTGAAGGGCACATATCGAAAAAACTATTCAACTTATCGGCATCTCACTTGCACCACTCTAGTTGTGCATAATGATATGCACGCTAGTCAGCGCTGTTGAATTGACGACAAACGTTACGTTTTTGACGGAATTTACAGGAGATTTGATATGGACGTGACATGGCAATACGTGGCTGTTAACGTGGACTCCAACTAAGCTGGGCTGAAATATATTAACCAAAAAAAGGAAATATAGACGGTCATAACTAAAAAACAAATATAACAAATATAGAGGGTGCGATTGGAGAATTGGGGAAAAAACCCTAACTTTGGAAAATTGGGGGAAATCACGCAATTGAGGGCGATTACGTTCATACATCGTCTAGTTTCGATCGATCTCTAGACTAAAATGTATGTTCTTGTTCTTTAATATATGAACCCATATATTTGTTGAGTTGTATGTATCTGTATAATTGAGTGCGTATGTTTAGTGCGTAATTTTTATGTGATATTTTGTGTATTTACAGCATGTCTGTCACTTTATACCTTCACCACCATGGTGATTTCACACCTCCTCCCAATGTGACTTATGTTGGGGGTAGAACTGAAGTAATTAAAGATTTTGATATTGATGTGTTTTCGTTTCGTGATCTCGAAGATTTTGCAAAAAAATATGAATATGATGTGAATTTTCTGGTTTATTTTAAGTGCGATGGCCGCAATTTTAAGAAGGGGACTAGAGTAGTTTATGATGACATGTCTGTGAGGGATTTGGTAGCACTATGTAAGCCTCACGGTAGGATAGAACTGTATGTTGATCATTTCAACCTTGATGAGTTAGTTGATGTTCCCCAAACCCCAAAACAAAGTAATAGGATTGATAATAATGAGGATAAAATTGTGGAAGTAGATACAGTTGGGGGTAATATTGAAAATGAGGAGGAATTGGATGGTTTGAGTGATGGTACAGATGATCCTGAGTACCAAAATGTGAGTGACAGTGAGGAGTCCTCTGAAGGAAGTGATGTCCCTGGTAATGAGATAGAAAGTGATGATGAATTGCATGCTATTCGGGCAAATACAAAGAAGTTTAAAGATAATCTGTATAATGCAATGAATATACCTCAGAATTCTCCAAGTGAAGACTCGGGTTTTGATAGTCAAATGATGAGGTCTTTCTCATCCTCAAGTGAGGATGAAAATTCTAAAATTGGATACGTAGGACCACCTAACTCCAGGAAAAGAAGATCATTTAAGAAAATTGGAGGTACTGATGGGATTCCACAGTGGGAAGTTGGGATGAAATTTGTTAACATGGCTGAATTTAGGGAGTGTGTGAGGAGATATAGTGTCCTTGATAGAAGAGGAGTGCAGTTTGTCACTAATGATAAATGTAGATGCCAAGTTTGTTGTATAGGAGACTGTCCCTTCTACATTTGGTGTAGTAGGGATAAAGACAGTGAGACATGTAGAATAAAGACCCTGGTTAACTCACACTTGTGCACCAAACCTTACACTAACAAAATGGCATCAACCAGATATTTGTGTGACTTGTTTAGAGATAGGATCAGAAAGCACCCTCAATGGAGTTGCAAGGAGATGGCTGAAACCATCAAGAATGAGATAGAAATTGAAGTGCCTAAGATCAAAATTCTGAGGTTGCGGGAAATGGCACTTTAGGGAATTGCAGAAAGTCTTAAGCAACATTATTCAAGAGTGAGAGATTTTGGCCATGAAGTACTTCTCGGTAATCCTAAAAACACTGTAAAAATTTCAACTACTAGACTGAATGAAGGAGATCCTGTGAAGTTTAAGAGGATATATGTATGCTACTTTGCTCTGAAAACTGGGTGGAAGGAAGGTTGTAAGAAAGTTATAGGTTTAGATGGCTGTTTTCTGAAAACTGTTAAAGGTGTACAACTTCTCTCTGCAGTAGGCAGAGATGGAAACAACCAGATGTTTCCAATATGTTATGCTATAGTTGAATCTGAGAATACAGATTCATGGAGATGGTTCATCACCTTAATGAAGGATGACCTTGAAAGGAATATGTCATAAGTCCAATCATGTATTAGGATTTAGGAATAACTTTTTATGTAATCTGTTTTGATTTCATTGATATTAATAAAAGACTTATTTTGTTTTTATTACGGGCTCTATCTATTTAAGTGTTTAAATAAGATATATCATAGTTTAGAGTAAAGCTTTTTATGGATTATGATGAGATCATAATAGTGAGACCTAAAAGATGATAACTCTAAACTTAAATAGTTCCTGATCATAGGATTACTAACTGGTAATTAATAAATCCGCAAAGATCGGTACACACTATGTTTGCTTCATTATGAAGGATGTCTGTTCTCATAGACATTTGTGTGGTGACACTATAGCTAGTATGTAGGTGCTTATTATAGAATAAGTTCACTGAACATGACTCGCACAGCTGAATAACTGATGGAGTTCACTCACGTGTCAGTAGTTGTTCACATAGTGATAGTTGTACAAGTATCCTTAGACTTGAGGTCATCATAGTCATCTTGAGTACACTGAACTATGCTTTAATTTAGTTCTTAGTCTCCAAGGACAATTATTAGGGCTCTACTGGGTATAGGAATTTGTACACGAAGATAGTGTATGATCAATATAGGATCTACCCCTTCCAGTGAAGAAAGAGAATGTTCAAGGCTGATCCACTTATGCTAGTTCAGAAATCTCTGGCCAGAGTAAATGAAATTAGAAGGGAGTTTCTAATTTGCATAGAACTAAGCATAGTAAATGGAAAGCAAGTGATTAAATTAGATAGGCTTGACACGAGATCCATGCCTTGTATTTAATCAGGACATTGTAGGGTCGAAGGAGTTTATTGTACGGTAATTATTCACTGAATAGGTTCTTGGTATTCTAAGCAGTGAATTCGTATTATCCGGATAGTCGCGATATGCTGAGAAGTATCCCTCACGATGTAGAATAAATATGATTAATTAATTAATCATATTTAATAAATTAGAGAATTTATATAAATAATGATAAAATAGTTTTATTATTATTTATTTCTACTACCGGCTTAATATTGAACCTACAGGGTCGCACCATAAAAAGAGAATGATTTAATGGTGGAGGAATTAATTAATAATGGCTAATAATTATTTATTTGTGAAATAAATAATTAATTGGCAAATTTAATAATTGATTAAATGAGATTTAATTGATTATAAATTAATTAAGAAAAGTTCTTAATATTATTAATTAAGGATTTAATTTTTTGGAAATTAAATCAAGAGAGAGAATTATTTCTAAAGTGTTTAGAAAAAGGATTAATAATTAAAAGGTGTTTTAATTATTAATGAGAATAATAAATGGGATAATAATAATATTTATGGAAAATTTCAGCTGAAAATTTTGCCTATAAATATACTATTATAAACCCAATTTTTATTCTAACCCCAATTTTTAAAAAAAACCTAATTCTCTCCACCTCCTCCTCCTCCTTAACGTCGTTTTCTTGGTGGATACCGGTGGAGTGCTTCACGTTTGAGGAGCAGCTGCTAAGGATCTCCGATCGTTGCTTTTGGATCGCATATTAAAGGTTAGTAATCGATCCCTATGTTTTAATCACGATTTATATGCTTTTATTTGGATTTTTATATGTGTAAAAGTGCTTTTACATGCCTCCGCTGTGATTATAATCCAACACTGGTATCAGAGCATAGGTTGTATGCATATAGATCTGTGGTAAAAATTTCAGAATTTTATGTGCTTGTATGAATTAATTATGATTTTTACAAGTTATATTATGGATTAATTTTGTCTGATGAGAAATCGTTTCTCAGAATAATTTTGAATGTTGATATGGGTTCTACAAGTGTTGTAGATCGTCTGGGTATTTTTTTCATAATTTTATGATGTATAGATTTTTTTATTATGAATTTTTGAAGTTATTGCAATTAAATTCGTAATTAAATAATCATATATATATATAAATTATTAGTATATATATATATACATCTGCTTGTCTGCTATCATCTGTTGAAACAAGAAAAGCACGGAAAAAGAAGAAGACACGGAAGTCAGGCGTGGCGTTCGAGAAGCTGTCAGGAGGCGGCTGCTGCAGGCGCGTGCGGCGCACGCGCGCGCGCGGGGGGGGGGGGTGTCGCGCATTCCGGGAATGCGTTACACCCTGTGGCGCATTCACGGAATGCGTTACACCTTTTAATGGCTTAAAAGGGTTGTAACGCATCACCGGAATGCGTTAGAGAGCTAGTAACGCGTTCCTGTAATGCGTTACAGCCCGACTGTCCACATTAAATTTGATTTTCTGGGAGTTTCGTAACTCCGTTTTGGGCGTGCAATATATCGTTGGATTCGTTTTTCCGAGACGGATCTAATGGAGTGATCAAATTTTAGTTTATATAAAAGTTTTGAACTGTTTATATTTCCGAAAGTGTTTTAAAGCTGTTTTTGACTGTTTTAGTTGCTTTTAAATGCTTCATGTAATACATAGAGATGTATAATGCTTAGACTAATATGCTAGATGATGTAACATGTCTACCTTTATGTTTATTCATGTTGATATATGTGATATATGCTTAGTTTATCATGCGATGATAGATTTAGGTGAACTTAAATGAACATAAGGCGTTTGTTAGACAACCTAGTATAGTGAAAGTGTTTCATAACCTTAATAATAATATTATGAATACAATCATGAGATTCTTGTGTTTATGAAACACGTAATTGAATATGAATTTTCGATATGAGAGAAAGGATGATTCTGTCAACAACAGATTTCTATCTGTAAGAAAGGGTTATTAAGTGACGCCTCTTGACAATGCTCCACCCGATCTGGGAATCATCTGATTATTGATTATTGATTTGAAATATTTAATTTAAAAGGAAGAATCTCTTTATAATATGATTATGATTGTAACGTAATATAATCCCTCTAAAATTAAATAATATCAAGTAGTAATTGGCCAATGATACAACGGGCTTGTGTCGGTCATAGCCTTCCAACATGATAGAAAGTAGTTCTTATTTTTGAATCATTGTCGGTTCGTGCTACAGCCGAGGGCTTTGATTTCGAAATAAGAAATACTTGTCTATTACATAGAGATGTGTACATTGAATAAGAATCTAAAGGTCGGTACGTGCCACAGCCGTGGGCCTTTGGAGACTGATTCAAATGTACGGAATGTTGGGTTAGACTTGACTTAGAATATTGAGTTTGCCGTGCCACAGCCGTGACTCGAGTATTCAAGAGGCTAAAGTATGATTAGGGAATAACATAAGATGTAATTGACAGGAGTTGTCTGCCTATTGAATATTACATGGCGGTTCGTGCTACAGCCGGGGTTGTGTAATGGAATGTAGGATCCCTATTCCCACTAGCATTATGAATGCTTAATTTTTCACGTAGGGGGTTGAATAAATTAGATAAATTAGTGGGAGCCACTTATGAATAAAGACCCAATTCGTATAGTGTTTTTAAAATGAAATCGAATATTTGCTAAGTGTTGTTATGTGTTTATCATTTACAGATTTACAATATACATTATGTCTTCTGCACTATCACTCAGGAGCATACTGGATGCTCACAAGTTGACTGGTCCTAATTATGCTGACTGGCTTCGAAACTTGAGAATTGTTCTCAGGATTGAGAGGCTGGAATACGTGATTGACTCACCTAAGCCTACTGAACCTGCTAGTGATGCACATAATGATGAACATGTTGTGTATCGTAAGTGGGTAGATGATGCAAATATTGCTCAATGTATCATGCTAGCTTCCATGAACATTGAGCTACAGAAGCAACATGAGCATATGGATGCTCACATTATCCTCAAGCATCTACAAGAGTTGTATGATGTGGCAGGGAGGATAGCTCAATATGAGATATCGAAGGAGCTGTTCGGTTGTAGGATGTCTGAGGGATCATCTGTGAATGACCATGTACTTAAGATGATCAATTTGATTGAACATCTTGGACAACTTGGTTTTGCCATGGATGGGGAGCTGAGCCAAGACTTGGTCTTGCAATCACTTCCGAGTTCGTTCTCGCAGTTTGTTATGAACTTTCACATGAATAAGTTGGATGTTAGCCTGCCTGAACTCCACAACATGTTGAAGACTGCGGAATCGAATTTTCCCCCTAAGAAGAGTTCTGTTCTTCTAATTGGTGAAGGTTTCAATCCTAAGAAAAGGAAGAGGAACCCTTCCAAGAAGAAGAAAGTAGGTGAGAAAACGTCGGTTCCACCAAAAGCTGAAGACCCCAAGAGCAAAGTTGTTTGCTTTCACTGTAACAAGGTGGGGCACTGGAAGAGGAACTGCAAGGTTTACCTTGCAGAATTGAAGAAGAAGAAGGGTAGTGAGACTACCGCTTCTGATTCAGGTATGTTCATGATAGAAGTGAATATGTCATTAAATCAAATTTCTACTTGGGTATTAGATACCGCCTGTGGTTCTCATATCTGTAATTTGTTGCAGGGACTAAGGAGAAGTAGGACTCTTGAGGAAGAGGAGGTGATTCTACTGATGGGAAATGGAGCAAGAGTTGCTGCTAAAGATGTAGAATCATTTCATTTTCATACGCTTACGGGCAAGACTATTGTTTTAAATAGTTGTTATTTTGTTCCCTCGATTGTGAGGAATATTATTCCCATGTTAGACTTGGCTGGATTTTCATTTATTATTGAGAATAATGAATGTTCTATTCTTAGAGATAATATTCTTTATGGACGTGGTACTTTAAATAATGGTCTGTATGTATATGACATAGAGCATGATTTTCTTCAGATTGAACAAACTAATAAAAGAAAAGGGATGATGAAAATCTCACTTTATTGTGGCACTGCAGTCTCCATTTAGTGGACATGGAGAGAGGGCTGCAGATTTGCTAGGATTGGTACACACAAATGTATGTGAACCAATGTCTACGCAAGCCATGGGTGGATTTTCATATTTCATTACTTTCATGGATAATAGATCTAGATTCAGATATGTGTTTGATGAAACACAAGTCTGAAGGCTTTGAAAAGTTCAAAGAGTATAAGTATGAAGTGGAGAAACAAACCAAATATAATATTATAATTCTTCGATCAGATCGAGGTGGTGAATACTTGAATGGGGAGTTTCTAGATTATCTCAAAGAAAATGGTATAGTCTCCCAGTGGACTCCTCCATATACTCCACAGTTGAATGGGGTATTTGAAAGGAAAAATCGAACTCTGTTAGACATGGTTCAGTCCATGATGAGCTATGCAAATCTTCAAGTATTCCTATGGGGTTACGCATTGGAAACCTCAGCATATTTACTGAATAAGCTGCTTTCCAAATCTGTTCCTCAAACTCCGTATGAGATATGGAAAGAAAGGAAACCGAGTCTTAAACACGTTAAGATTTGGGGATGTCCAGCTTATGTCAAATAAGTTGACCCAGATAAGCTGGAATATCGATCCGTAAAATGTAGTTTTGTGGGATATCCTAAAGAGACTTTAGGGTATTACTTTTACACCGATCATCGGGTGTTTGTCTCCAGACATGCTACTTTCTTGGAAAAGGAGTTTATCCTTGAAGGAAACAGTGGGAGCAAAATTGAACTTGATGAAGTTCAAGAAGCACAAACTACTACGGATCAAGTGGAAACACCTGTTCTGACTGAACAACCTTCTGTGGAACAGCCCATTCGTAGGTCAGGGAGAGTGTCTCGCCAACCTGAGAGGTAATATGGCCTTGTCATTGAGAATGACAATGAGTTGTCGATCATTGATGATGACGACCCTGTGACCTATAATGAGGCTATGAGTAGTGTTGACTCAGAGAAATGGCATAGTGCCATGAAATCCGGAATGAAATATATGTATACGGGATACAAAAGAATGATTAGAGCAAATGGCCAGGTGGAGACCTTTAAGGCCAGGCTTGTGGCAAAAGAATTCAAACAAAGGCAATGGATTGACTTTGATGAAACCTTTTACCTGTAGCCCTGTTATAATCAGTTCGGATTTTGCTTGCGAATGCTGCTTACTACGACTATGAGATCTGGCAAATAGCCAGATGGTTTTCTTTCCAAGAGAAATGAAAACCTAGTGTGTAAGCTGCTGCGAACCATATGTGGTTTAAAGCAAGCTTCTCGTAGATGGAACATCCGTTTTGATGAGACAATCAAAGAGTTTGGTTTTATGAAAAACGTAGATGAACCATGTGTCTACAAAAGGGTTAGTGGGAGCGCGATAACATTTCTTGTTGTATTGAAATAGAGTTGACACACATAACAACATAGCAGACCCACTCACAAAGCTACTTTATGAAAGTCACTTTGATCGTCATAAATACAAGATGGGTATTAGATACCAGAGTGATTGGCTTTAGTACAAATGGGAGATTGAAAGGAATATGTCCTAAGTCCAATCATGTATTAGGATTTAGGAATAACTTTTTATGTAATCTGTTTTGATTTCATTGATATTAATAAAAGACTTGTTTTGTTTTTATTATGGGCTCTATCTATTTAAGTGTTTAAATAAGATATACCATAGTTTAGAGTAAAGCTTTTTATGGATTATGATGAGATCATAATAGTGAGACCTAAAAGATGATAACTCTAAACTTCCTGATCATAGGATTACTAACTGGTAATTAATAAATCCGCAAAGATCGGTACATACTATGCTTGCTTCATTATGAAGGATGTCTGTTCTCATAGACATTTGTGTGGTGACACTATAGCTAGTATGTAGGTGCTTATTATAGAATAAGTTCACTGAACATGACTCGCACAGCTGAACAACTGATGGAGTTCACTCACGTGTCAGTAGTTGTTCACATAGTGATAGTTGTACAAGTATCCTTAGACTTGAGGTCATCATAGTCATCTTGTGTACACTGAACTATGCTTTGATTTAGTTCTTAGTCTCCAGGGACAATTATTAGGGCTCTACTGGGTATAGGAATTTGTACACGAAGATAGTGTATGATCAATATAGGATCTACCCCTTCCAGTGAAGGAAGAGAATGTTCAAGGCTGATCCACTTATGCTAGTTCAGGAATCTCTGGCCAGAGTGAATGAAATTAGAAAGGAGTTTCTAATTTGCATAGAACTAAGCATAGTATATGGAAAGCAAGTGATTAAATTAGATAGGCTTGACACGAGATCCATGCCTTGTATTTAATCAGGACATTGTAGGGTAGAAGGAGTTTATTGTACGGTAACTATTCACTGAATAGGTTCTTGGTATTCTAAGCAGTGAATTCGTATTATCCGGATAGTCGCGATATGCTGAAAAGTATCCCTCACGATGTAGAATAAATGTGATTAATTAATAAATCATATTTAACAAATTAGAGAATTTATATAAATAATGATAAAATAGTTTTATTATTATTTATTTCTACTACCGGCTTAATATTGAACCTACAGGGTCACACCATAAAAAGAGAATGATTTAATGGTGGAGGAATTAATTAATAATGGCTAATAATTATTTATTTGTGAAATAAATAATTAATTAGAAAATTTAATAATTGATTAAATGAGATTTAATTGATTATAAATTAATTAAGAAAAGTTCTTAAGATTATTAATTAAGGATTTAATTTTTTGGAAATTAAATCAAGAGAGAGAATTATTTCTAAAGTGTTTAGAAAAAGGATTAATAATTAAAAGGTGTTTTAATTATTAATGAGAATAATAAATGGGATAATAATAATAATATTTATGGAAAATTTCTTGCCTATAAATATACTATTATAAACCCTATTTTTATTCTAACCCTAATTTTTAGAAAAACCTAATTCTCTCCACCTCCTCCTCCTTAACGTCGTTTTCTTAGTGGATACTGGTAGAGTGCTTCACGTTTGAGAAGCAGCTGCTAAGGATCTCCGATCGTTGCTTTTGGATCGCATATTAAAGGTTAGTAATCGATCCCTATGTTTTAATCACGATTTATATGCTTTTATTTGGATTTTTATATGTGTAAAAGTGATTTTACATGCCTCCGCTGCGATTAAAATCCAACCTGGAATTAGAAGATGGGTTTGGAGTCACAGTAATAAGTGATCAGCAAAAGGGCCTAGAAAATGCAGTGAAGGAGCTCCTACCCTCTGTTGAACACAGATTGTGCACAAGGCATCTTTGTGCCAACTTCAAAAAGAGGTAACTTACAATTCATATAATAATATGACTTAATTTTTTGGTTCCTTATTTGATTACTACTGATTTGGTGCTTGTTTAATTTTCAGGTTTAATACTGGGATTTTGAAAAGGTGTTTTTGGACAATAGCACTATCAACACACAAGGTTGCTCATGCAGAACTGAAGGCAATAAACCCCAAGCAATGGTGTAGATCTCATTTTGCTACACACTCTTTGGTTGACAATATAGACAACAACATGTCTGAAAGTTTCAATTCTTGGATCATCAATGAAAGGTAATAAACCTAAACTTTGTTGGATAATTCTCCTTGTGACCTTAACATTGTAATGTGTGATTAATTTTTTATTTCAGGTTTATGCCACTGCTCACAATGCTACAAGAGATTCATTACAAGCTCATGAAAAGAATGACAGCTAGAAGGGATGATATGTTGAAACTGATCTCCAACTATGTCCCAAAATAAAGAAGACCTTGGATTTGCTTGTCACTGAATCAAGAAAATGGTATGCAGCTTGGGATGGTGAGAAAAAGTTTCAAGTCAAGAGTGGAACCAGACCTGTAACAGTTGATTTGGAGAAAGGCACATGTGACTGCAGAATGTATGATCTAACAGGCATTCCATGCCAGCATGTCATTGCTGCTATCCACTCTAGGAGGCAAGAACCACAGGCCTATGTATCTGACTACAACTGCTGAAGGAGAGGGAACCAAGAAAAGAAAAGGAAAGAAAAGACCACAACTACTGAAGGAGAGGGAACCAAGAAGAAATCTGCAAAGGAGCAAAAAAGGCAAAACAATACCTGTGAGAAGGCCTGAGAAAGGAATAAAGATTTCCGAACCATAAACTCAAGGCTCAGAAAGTGGTCCTACAAAGGTGAAACAACCATCTTATACAGGTAAAGGAGAACCATGCTAGTTCAGACAGTGAGGAGGGTAATGATGATATGTGGAGGATGTTTGAGCAAGATTATGGGGAGGGTGAACAAGTTGGCTTTCAAGAAAGGGAGGATGCAGAGAAAATGTGTGGAATTGAAGATTTAATTGATGAAATACTTTCATCAATGAGGGAGAAACATAAGGGGGTAAAAGCTGGTGCAACTTCATAGGCTGAACTTGCTGATGATGAGCCCCTGGCTTCTTTTACCAAAGTTACAAGGAAGAAGCTGCCATTGGTGAAAGGTAAGGGTGCAGGCTCAAAGGCCATCTTCATGCCTACACCAGGCTTGGTACCTTTAAGACCTTCAAGATGTACACCACCTGCAAGTACACCACCAGCCCCTAGAAGTTATGCTTTTAGACTAAGCACTGAGTTAAAAAGGTTGGGTGGCTTTAAGAACAGTGTTGAAGATCCCATCAACCTAGTTGACTGAATTAAGGCACTATGTCTTTGAAGACCTTGGATGTCCTTTTTATTTAATTTTATGGTTTATTTGCTTTAAGTACTCGTAAGACTTATTGAATTTGGTAGTCATGCATTTGTAAGACTTCTGATGTTTGGATTTTATGATATTAGCATTTTGCATCTGTTATCTTCATATTTCAAGTTAGTGTTAGTTTTGGTTTGTCATAATTTCTCAACTGTTTTTCAGATGAATTCATATCACTATTGATTGATGATAATTTGTATAAAATAAAGAAGAATCAAAATGAACCAAAATGTGGTCTATATGACCATTTAATTCATTGCATATACCCCATACATGGAAATACACTTCCTTCCAATCCATAATAGCCTAACAACCATAAATCATAACATTTACTTCCAACTACATCATATTCATTACAAAGAAAACCACCATCACAGCTACTAGCACACATATCTTCAACTGCTTTTTCATCTTACACTTCTCATCCTCTAACATAATTCTCACATCAATTAACACCTTCCTCTCTTCCTTCAAAATTTTCTTCTTTTTCAAGACTTTCCGCTAAGTCTTCTTGGACAATTTTCAACTTCTCCTCCAAATAAATTCTCCGGTAGTTCAAGTGAGTAATCATTTCCATTGCTCTAAGACAGAAATCTTCATCAAACCATTGAAAAAAATGGCAGCCTTCACCTTCCTACAATTAACAATTCATTATATAAATTTTTTTATTCCAAGAAATGAAAAATAAAAAAAAATACATTTGGTATTGCACAAGTGTAGAAACACCTTCCAGGATTTTTTAGAGTCCAAGAAACACATGTTCTAGCTCATCTCCCACAAAAACAAAATTTTTGTTCTTCATTCTTTACCGACGGCAAAGAGCTGGAAGATTCCGTGCTTCTACCCATGGGGCTTCTGTTTGTTGACATATGAGGATAAACAATGTTAAATGAATTGAACTGAAATGTCGATAATTTTTATTTGAGTTGATTCAATTGTGAAGAACCCTAATTTTTACAGTTATACAGCTCCAGGATTGGATATATAGCCGTTGTCTAGTGCCACGTCGGAAAAAAAGACCGTTTTATCTACTCTGTCAAACCGGTACATGCCACGTATTGTTTGTCGTCAAGTCAACAGCGCTGACTAACAGACATATCATTATGCACAACTAGAGTGGTGCAAGTGAGATGCCGATAAGTTGAATAGTTTTTTTGATATGTGCCCTTCAGTTTAGTGACTACTTTGAGATTTAACCTGAATTATTTATAATATTAATTAAGTTTGACTTAATTAACTAAATAAATAATGATATTCAAATTTACTAATATTAATTATGAAATTTATTTGTTAAATAATTAAGTGAGACTTAATTATAATACAAATAGGAATTTCGAATTAATAATAACTCCTAATTACTTAAGAGTTATAATTCGTTTTTCTACTCTCTATATAATATCTCTTGAGTGGCTGATTTTTGGAAAAAAAAGACTTTTACTAAAACCCTAGCCACCAAGAGAGAAGATGGAGAGAGCAAGAAGAAACGAGTTTGTGCTAGTACACATCCAATCCTTGAGTTCAAACATTCGTGTGGATACCGATAGAGCGTAGATCGCGAGAGCGGGATGCGTGGTGATTGAACAAGTTTTGGATCTCCATTAGTCAACCAATTAGTAAAGCTTCTTAAGGTAAATAATCTGATCTACGAATTAAATATATGTTTTTCGCATGGATCATGCGGTGGGTTTCGAAAATTCTGAATTTTTATGTTTTTAATTACTGTTTCCGTTCCGTTTATGTGCTCGAAACCCAACAGATATAACCAAAATTTCACATAAAAATAATTTTACTTGGTTTTCCATTTTAACAGTCAAGCTTCAGCTTGACTAGTACAACTAAATAGTGTTTAAGCCTCAATTAGTGGTTCGATTTTTAAAAAAAATATTTTTCAACGATATGCCGTATGGATGTCAATAGATATATATATATATTAGTGATATACCCAAAATTTCATACCGAAATAATTTTATTTGATTTGCCATTTTAACAGTCAAGCTTCAGTTTGACTAGTACAGCTAACTAGCGTTTAATCCTGAATTGGTGTTTCGATTTTTTAAAAAATATTTTTCAACGATCCGACCGTATGGATGTCAATAGATACATATATTAACGATATAACCAAAATTTCATATCAAAAGAATTTTATTTCATTTGCCATTTTAATAGCCAAGGTTCAGTTTGACTGGTACAGTTAATTAGTGTTTAATCATAAATTGGTGTTTTGATTTTTTTACAAACAAATTTCAGCGATCCAACCATATAGATGTCAATATATATATATATATATATTAGTGATATAACCAAAATTTCATATTAAAATAATTTTATTTGGTTTGCCATTTTAATAGTCAAACTTCAGTTTAACTAGTACAACTAACTCGTGTTTAACCCTAAATTGGTGGTTCGATTTTTTAAAAATATTTTTTAACGATCCGACCATATGGATGTCAATATATATATATATATATATATATATATATATATTAGTGAAATACCCAAAATTTCATACCGAAATAATTTTATTTCGTTTGCCAATTTAATAGTCAAGGTTCAGTTGGACTAGTACAGCTAATTAGTGTTTAATCCTAAATTGGTGTTTGGATTTTTTTAAAAAAATATTTTTCAACGATCCAACCGTGTGGATGTCAATAGATATATATATTAGTGATATAACCAAAATTTCATATTAAAATAATTTTATTTGATTTGCCATTTTAACAGTCAAGCTTCAGTTTAACTAGTACAACTAACTAGGTTTTAAGCTTGAATCGGTGGTTCGATTTTTTTAAAAATATTTTTCAACGATCCGACAGTCTGGATGTCAATAAATATATATTAGTGATATATCCAACATTTCATACCGAAATAATTTTATTTGATTTGCCATTTTAACAGTAAAGCTTCAGTTTGATTAGTACAGCTAACTAGCGTTTAATCCTAAATTGGTGTTTCAATTTTTTTAAAAATATTTTTCAACGATCCAACCATATGGATGTCAATAGATACATATATTAACAATATAACCAAAATTTCATATAATTTTTTTTTATTCGGCTTGCCATTTTCACAGTTAGGGATGGCAAAATAATCTGATCCAACGGATACCCGATCCGAAACCCGAACTTTTGGATTTACCGAACCCGGTTTTTTGGATTTGGATTTGAATTTGGATTTAATTTTTAAAACCCAAAAATTTTTGTATTTGGATTTGGATATTAGGTACCGATCCGAAATCCGAAACTATATCTGAACCTGATCTGAACCCGAAATCTGAAAAAAAAACCCGAATTATTATATACTAGCTTAAAACCCGTGCGATGCACGGATGCACTGTTCTAAAAATCCCCGATTTTTTAAAAAATCCCCGATTAATCCCCAATTAATCCTTAAAAAATATTTGGCCGATCTATTTTTTGAAATCCGATTAATATTTATAAATTATTTTTGAATTATATATTTCATAATAAATAAGGTAAATATATTAAATATTATTAAAATATTTAAATATATCCGATTTTTGTTCCGATTAATCCCCGATTTGCCGATTAATCCGTAATCGGTACCAAAACCGATTAGTGCCGATTACTGATTTTTACAACCATGCACGGATGCACAAATCTTTTTTAATATTATATAATTTTTTAAACAAAAATATTTTGAATTGAATTGTTTTAATCATTAATTTTTTTTTATTTCTACCTTTTTAAATAATATGACTTTATGATAATTATATTAATACGTGTATATGTTCATATGCTTTTTAAATATTTTAGCGATTTAATAGTTTTTTGGAAATGAAAATACAATGTATATATTGTGTTGGAACTTTAATAAAAATATTTCTTTAGAGAGTTTATTACTAAATCGATAAACTATAAGTGTTATTTGAAAAAGACAATATTACTCATTGAACGGTATAGTTTATTGATCATTTTATGCGTGTTTTAAAAATAATAATTATTATGTTTAGTTAAAAGTTGATTTTTGGTTCATATCAATAGGATACGAATTATACTTAATCTTATATTAATTTGATTTATCCCGTATTATTGGCTTACATTATTTTATTTTAGTCGATGCCCATTATTACGACCAAATTCAACTAACTAAATTTAGTGTAATTTTAATTTTTTATGTCCGGATTAATTAGATAATTTTGTTTTAGTCCGAATAATTAATATATATGATTTTATTTTAGTTGATTGAATTATATTTTAATTATCTTGGATGACTAATATGTATTATTACGTTTATCCTAGTTCAATAGTATAATTTTTTATACGGATCAGTGGTATTTATTATTTTTTTCTTAACCCGATGCACATTATATCGACTAAATTCAACTAATTATATTTAGTTTGCTTAAATTTATTTTAGTTCGAAATATCAATTAGAATAATATATACCTAAATATGAATTAGAGTTTTTAATTAAAAGAATAAGTTGACTTTAATATCAATTAATAATAATATAGAGTTGCATATGAAACAGAATTTAAATTGATAGAGGAAATTGACTCTTATATCAATAAGAATTGGAATTTACCAATTAAATATAGAATAAATAATTAAGGGTAATTAAGTAATTTCAGCAAGTACCGACCGACCGACTACCAAACTTTTAATGTTTCGTCTATTATAATATAGTATAGATATATTAATTATATATATAATATTATAATTTTATATATTACATATTTTAATATTGTAATATATATATATATATATTAATAATATACATTATACATATTATTATATAATTTTTAGAACATATATCTTTATATTTATGTTAAAAATAACTAATTATAAAGTTTAATTAAATATAATTATTCAATCATTTAAACGGGTGATAAGGTTTATAAGGTTAACAAAACATCTTTTAGTAATAAATCTAAAAAACTGGGTATCAATTGAGTTGATTTTTTAAAAATTAGCTATACATATAAATAATAATACAATTAATGATGTAGTGTAGTGGTTGAAGATGACATGTTAAAACTCTTTCTCTACAAATCGCGTGTTCGATCCCAAGCACTTGCAATATCAATAATTATACAAATTTTCAGATTTCATATTCGGGTTCGGGTTTCGGGTTCGGGTATGAATATCCAATTCAAAAAAATTCAGGTTTCAGGTATACCCGAATCCGATCCGAAATCCGATGGATCGGGTTCGAGTATTCATTTTCGGGTATTTTTCGGGTTCGGGTCGGGTTCATGTATGGATAAAATTTTCGGGTTTGGATATGGATTCTGCAATACCCGATCCGATCCGACCCGATTGTCATCCCTATTAACAGTCAAGCTTTAGTTTGACTATTACAGCTAATTAGTGTTTAATCCTAAATTGGTGTTTCAATTTTTTTACAAACAAATTTTAACGATCCAACCATGTGGATGTCAATAGATATATATATTAGTGATATAACCAAAATTTCATATCAAAATAATTTTATTTGGTTTGTCATTTTAACAGTCAAACTTCAGTTTGACTAGTACGACTAACTAATGTTTAAGCCTGAATTGGTGGTTTGATTTTTTTACAAATATTTTTCAACGATCCAACCGTATGGATGTTAATATATATATATATATATAGTGATATAACTAAAATTTCATATCAAATTATTTTTATTTGGTTTGTCATTTTAATAGTCAGCCTTCAGTTTGACTAGTACAGTTAACTAGTGTTTAATCCTCGATTGGTGTTTTGATTTTAAAAATATTTTTTTTTTAGTTTTTTTTGAGTTTTTTGGTTTACTAAATACAACCACTTACAATCAATTTAATTATTTCAACCGATTTTTTTTTTGCATTTGGTTGATTTTTTTCCCATTTCAGTAAACTCAAACAAAAAAAACGGGAAAATATCCCTCCATTTGATAAGGCTAAATTCGACTACTAGAAGTTGAATTTAGGAGCATAAAATATTTTAGTTGGGGAAAATTCTCTCCATTTTTTTGCAAGGCTAAATTCGACCGCACAAAAATACTGGTCGAATTTATACTAAATTCAACCGCTGGCGGTCATATTTAGCTGTGCCCGGTCAAACATCTAGGTTAACCATAAATTCGACCAAATTCGGTCGAATTTAGACCGGTTGAATTTATTCAGTTGTCTTATATTCTTGTAGTGGCATACTCATCCTCCAACTCAGCACATTACCTGCCACTAGTATTAGTATTAGCTGTTATTCTATTTATAGAAATGTAACAGAATTGTTATAATTGGTTAGAAAATTACATTGTATATATAGTATATATAGATAAGTAGAGTATACTGAAGAGACTAGAATAAGAGATTGAGAGATACACATAAAACTAGACGTGAGAAATGTAATGGTGACCTGAAAGCTCTTCAAGCTATTATACAGTTTTATATATTTTTCAATTCAGAAATTCATAAAAGTCTCAAAGTTAACACAGGTAGTTTGTTGACGGGGTTGTTAGTTTGTTTAATTGACAACGTTTTAACTTGTCTCCGCTATAAAAAAATGATAAATATCTTTAGGTAATTGTATTTTGTGTCTCGTAATATATCATTTTGCAGATATATTTGATGCTGATTTAATACTAAAAATCTGGGCAACTCTGTTAGGTATGGCATGCCAAGAGGAACTTACGGAACCTTTTGAGTTTCAGACAGTGTGATTTCTTTAGTAGAAGATATATATGTTCTAGTTTAGGTGAAACGTAAGGAAAGTTGATACATTGTCTACTTCTATTTGACTATACTCTTGTTTTGAACTTGTCACTTCTGTTGCGTGCATAATTAGTATGACTATTATGTGTTTTTCTTTTTGTTGAAATCTCTTGTTAATCTATTGAAGTGCTGAACAGTTTCTTGAACAATATTTCTCATTGCCTACCAAAATGTGACGACTTTGAGGGCTTGCCTTTTTTGTTTTGAAACCGATTTGCAATTGCAGATACAATTGATGACTTTGCTTAGGAATTCCAGATCACTCTACTATGGGGAACATATATATGAAGTTGTCTAAAGGTGCTAGTCTTTGCTAATATTATGTTCATGAACTTTAGAAAGTACTTGTAACTTGTAAGTTATGCCTTATGCCTAGCAGACGATTTGGTGTGTTAATTATCGTCTGTACAAGCTTTTGCCATGATCAGCATGTCATACCGCTGTCCCAGTTCCCATATAATATTAGCACCAAGTTCACCATATACTTTCACAGGCCACCGCGCTCTCAAATTGGTATAAATATCTTTGAGTTGGGCATTGCAGAGGTGAAGAACCTGCTTTTCCCTTTTGGTGCATGTGCGTATGTGATTAGAGTTTTCTTCACATCCTTCGGCTTGTTTTCTGGGCTTTCATGACAGAATGGTCCATGTTGGTCCAACAAATATATTATTAATTTATCTGTGTTAAGCCCTACTATACCAGATTCTTTTAAGAGGATGAGATAGGATCAATCAGAATAATATACCCCTTAACGAGGAGTCCATAACTTTAAAGCTGTGTGGGTAGGGTTAGTAGTGTATTAAGAAATGGTTATAGTTAGCTTTACATCCTAATGCCAAGTATTAAGTGAACTGACAGAGAACATAAGACCCCATTGTATAACAATTTAACAACTCATGATCTTAGATAACAAAAGGATGCAATGTCTTGCTTTAACTTGGACAACTTGGAGACCCTTTAACTAAGCTACTAGGCCCTCTTTTCAATCTAACAATAAATCGTGCTGCCCTTCGGCTGAGTTATCGACATTATTAGTCCCCTTAATGAAGTAATTTTTGCAACGTGTTGAGAAAATATGGAACATGATGTCGATTCCTAGATGCTCAATTTGTCGTCATTTTGCTTTACAGCAGTAAATTGCCGGTTGCCGATTATAATAAAATGTGTAAGCTATAGTAATTCAGTGCTCGTACACTCGTGATTTCACTGAAACTCGAACACTTACTCTATTATTACTTGGAAAAGGAAGACGTTAGCTACGACCTGAACTCGACTCGATTAATTAAGTGACTACATTGACAAGATTTGAAAATGACATAGCCGGAATAAAAACCACAGATGATACAATTTTGTCCTATAAAATCCAGTAGACTTGACTTGAGCTTGAGTATACATATCAACATAAAGTGTAGCATTTGATGGATTAGTGGGGTTGAAGAGAATGGGAGGAGCAAGGAGGTCTGTCTCTCATCCTTCACCATTTGTTAGGTACTTTGGTTGGGCCGGTCTTTAAAAAATAAAGTCTAAAGCAACCAGGAAAAAAATATAGTAGAGGAGTGCTATACTTTCATGATTCAATATGAATGGTCAGTTGCCGCTATGGCCCTCATATGTCATAATAAATCATTATTATTTTTACTAAATAAAAAGTAAACACCATATGATGATATTAAAAGTTTTCTTTTAGAAAATTTTCTATTATTTAAAATCACAGCTCTAATTAATTGAAACTTTAACAGAAAGCACCAATACCGTGTTTTTTCTACCTTAAAATTATTAATGTCTCAGCTATTTGCTTTCTAAATATGTGAATAGATTTTAAGCATTAAAATTTACTTAACTTCTCAGTTCACTTGCGAAAACCAGACTTTACTTGGTAGTCACTAAACTAAACAGTGGAAAGAACTAAAATGAGCAATCATAATATCCAAGAATAGAAATATTCTGCCATGTGAATTACTATCAAAACAATGATTCATTTCCCCATTAAAAAAGATAAAAGGGTATAACTGTACTTACATAGTGGGTACCAATGCTGTGTACAAGGTGATGAACAGAATCCAAGCCAAATGATCTTGCTAATCTCTTATGTAATGAAATCAAGCACCTTAAATTTCTTCCACTTTCATTTGTTTCATCATCAATGGAATCTTATTATGACTCATGAGAAACAAAAGAAGTAACAAGTATTATCATAAGAAATCACATTTGAACTGAATGTGCATCTCAATTTTAATGGGTGATTTGATAATTAAGTAGGTGTCATGCTCTTTGATTTTTCAAGTTAAGATTTGTCATTTTAAAATTATTTTTGACTAATTACAATCCCACATCCTAATTGCTATTCATGTCAATATAACTCCATCCCTCGTTAAGGTTCTATTGTGCTTGGCTAATATTGTTCTCTCCTAATTAAGTCCTTAGTGTTAGTTATATTATTGTGAATAAAACAATGAAGTGAGAATAAGAATAGATTGATTTGATTATGACCTTAATGTGGTCAGATTATGTGAATAAACATGACATGACCATTACACTTAACCCTAATCAATTAGTTAACCCAAAAACATAAAAAGTTACTATAGTTTAGAATCATTATTTATAGACAACAATGACATATAATCTTCCTTGCCATTCTTGATTAGGCATTGATAATCAAATAAGATGTCCTGATTAGGACGTAGTGCATGAATTTGTGTATGTACTACAGTCCAGGACGAATCGGCCAAATGTATTAGATTTTAGGTACAAAAGAGAATTGTGATAAAAAAGAAGAAAAAGTAGTATATTAATAATTAGGTTCACATGATATCAATGAAAATATTTATACAAACTATATCAATGCCGCAAGTTTATTAGTCCATCGGAATCAAGCTAAATAGTAATTAAATTAAAATAGATAATTTGATCATTTATAAATACGTCTCATAATTATACATATGCGGGTAATTTTATAGGTAGATTTAACTTTGGAAAAAGTTTATGGTCCACCGCGGGAGGGTGATAATCATTTTGACAACATATGACAGATTCTCGTTCCGCGCTATTTTGTCAAAAGTAATAAATTAATTTCTTATTTTTTCTAAAGGTACTTGAATAATGATATTATTTTTGTCGTTTTAAGCTGGTAAGTTCACTAACGCGCTCGACGAGCTAGTGCTTTATTGAATATTTAGGCTACCTATAGAATAGTAACTCATTTATACCTTTTTTCCAAATATTTTGAGTTACATTTTTAGGTATAAATAATATATATTTAAAAGAAGAATTTTGGGCCCTTAATCGTCTAATATTAAAAAATTTCTTTTTTTTTTGAAAAATAATATTACAAAATTACATGAGCATTTATATGATTTATTTTTAATATATATATATATATTATATGAATGCAATTAGATTATTACTGAGCAGAACAATTAAGTTTATTAGTAAATGAAAGTAAATATTTTGTAATTAACTAAACATATGTTTTGTTAAAAGGAAAAAAATAAACAAAAAAATAACTAAAATAATGAACTACTACTGGAAATGGAATAATCTGCTTGACAGCAATTTTAATAATTCGAAACAGCTCCCAAATTTATTCTCAAATAATATATAATATCTTTTTATCAGTAGGATTCATACATGAACACCAGAAGTTCATTTCATGTAAGTGAGATACACCCCAATATAATGACTATTTAGGGATTTTATAAATACTAATCTAAAGTATTTTCAACATATCCTAATTCACTCTTAAATATAATATAAAAATATTGACAGTTAGTAATTTAATGTAGACTCAACTCTAACAATACTTCTTATAATTACTCTTTATTTTATTTTATATTATTGAAAATAAACTACATCCATCAAAGTATAAAGAAAATAAAAATTTATTATATATAATATTAGTTAAGAGTAAGTAGTAGCTCTTAAAGTTGAGCAGAAAAGTGAAATTTACTGAAGTTACGAGTATTGGAGCAAATAAAACTTCCATCATCTTCAAATTTCAATTTAAAAGCTAACATAAAGAGACTATCGGAGATATTTTCATAATCTGTGTGATACACCGCTTTTAACATTTTACTTTTTTTATATTTTTAAATTTTTTTATTACACATATATATTGTTACGTATGATTTTGTTGCAATATTATCTTTATTTTTTAAAGTTTGTTGTAACAAATATGTAAATATTGAGAAATATGCAGATGTGAAATTTAATTATCATAGTTATATATATTAAATATCTAATCATATTCATCTACTATTATGTCATTGTGTCATATTTGGGTATTTAAATTGTAGAAAAATGTAATACTTTTATATTTATGATTTGTTAAATCTCTAATCATATTCAGTATAGGATTGTATTATATATTATATCGCAATTATTTTTTAAATAGTTGCGAAATAATATAATTATTTTTAATGATTATATTAAGAATATATTAATTTCAAATAAGTTATAATCTTAATCGTCTATTTTGTATAGATCAACAATTAAGATTGTTTTGACGGTAAATGACAAAAAACGGTATAAGACCAAAATTTTAGATAAAAAAATTCTTATATTTATTATATACAAAGATATAATATATATGGTTAACTATCAAATTTTATATATAACATTGTTCACTAATTTTAAGGGATATCATTATAATTACTAAAATTGCATAAATTATTAAATTGAAACCCGTGAAGATTTGTTAACGAATCACTTCACTAATCAATTTGGTACGTAACCCTATACACGGGGCAGACTCGCAGCAGAATAATGTAGTTGGATTTTTATGAGGTTAATATTGTCCTTTTAGCTGGACTTCCCAGAAGTGAGTGGCTTCCACCAAGTACGCTCTTGTAGGGACCGTTTATCTCCAAACCTAATTAGATTTGGTTCCAGACCATAAGTTTGAATTTCTCGAACGTTGGAGGTCACAGTGACTTGACGAATCGTTCCAATTGACCAATCTACCCCTTTACTTAATTTTCGTTTTTTAGTGGCCGGATTGAAAATTGATTTTGAAAATCGGGCAAAGGCTCAGACTACAGACAAAATTAAATATCATTAATTAACTTAAATTTGTTTATGTTGTATAGTAAAAGTTGAGATCAGGATTTTTAATGTTCAATTATTCGCTCTCGAGTTCTGTCAATAAATATCAAAATTGTAAACTTAATTTAAAGTCTCAACATGAAAACTGTTTTGAATATATTTATAAAAAAGTAAGTGAAGAAATTAATAAATTTATGCTTATCACGTAATTATGTAGTGGCAGGATTATTAAACTGCCGACTTATGTTCTTTAGTTGCAAAGTACCCCCCACTAATAAGCCAATGTAATGTCACAACATCACATGGATGCTTTGTGTCAAAGGAAAACAAAGAGTATCCAAAGTCCAAGAACAATAGCAAACTCTTTTGTGGGCGTTGTTTGGTTAATATTAACCCATTATTACTCCATACTAGGGGCCTCTAACTGTTTTCAACTACCATAATATTAACCGATAATGACATTTTGCCTGCACCTCATTTTTACGCCAACACTAAAATATTGAACTCTTGTTAGAACATTTTATTTTAATTACATTCCATTTTTGTAGCTTTAAGATCAAATTTTCCCCTTTTTAGCAAAGCTACTTCTCCTACAAAAACTTCGGACCGAAGGTAATAATTTTTTGTAGGTCAAGTTATGTCCTCTTCCTGATTAACTTAATTTTTTTGCAAATTATGCATGAACAAAATAGTCGAGTTTTTTTCCTACTTTTAATTAGCGCACAAAATTTGTATTTTCCTTACATTTTCCTCAATCACTTTCACAATCTTTGTTTACAAAAAACGCTATATCATTTCCTCCGCCAATTAAATAAATTAAAAATATATTTTAAAATCATTAAAAACGGAATAACATAATTTCTTTATTTCAAAATAAGAGTTTTATTTTTACTTTTGACAAGCATTTTAAGGTGTAAAGAAAAAGTACTTTCATATGTTTTTTTAAATATTTTTTTTACAAATTAAAATTCAATATTTACATTTTTATTCAGAAAAATGGAAAATATATGCAGAAATACTTATTTTTACATATTTAAATATGTGTTAAAAATTAAAGCAGCTCTTATTGTAGGAGAGTATTTTTTTACTTACAAGTTAGAAGTTAAAACCATGAAGACGAGATATGCAGTATTGCAGTGCCTAATCTGGCTACAAAAAATATGTTGAAAAACCTTAGACCAAAAAAACACCTACATTTTTGCAGAGAACTTGTACTGTTATATTTCTTCTTCTAAAATTCAAGATAAACTAGTCATTATATAAACTTTACAAACATATTAAAACTAAGTACTAACCACTACTAATTAATGGGTAAATTACATGTCCATAATTTACTCCACAACTCCACTATCCCACTACTAAACAATTCTAAAATAATATTTTTCTCTAATAATTAATCTATTGCTAAATATCTAAAATATCTAACAATTAAATAAATAAATAATTAATAACTAAATTTAAGATTATTCCAACATTCACCCCCATAATCTTAAATTTACGAAGCACTTTCTTTTCGCCTGTGATGCACTTCTCACCACCATCAATTTTGATGCACTTTCTTCTCCCCAAAAACACTCTGGAGCACTTTCTCTCCACAACTCTAAAGGAGTGGTTCTCCCTCGATCAATTGTGTCATCCTTTCTTCACCATTCTGAAATCTACAATTCTTTGCCAGATGCCCATATTTTTTGCATTTGTAGCATTGTGGCTTTCCTTTTACCAGCAGTTTTTTTCTTCATATCCCATCTTATGACAATGGTTGCATTGAACTTTGTTGCCTGTGCTTTTTGAGGATAAAACTTTAGCTAATAGCAGTCCCTCATTTTTTCTTCAATTTCTTCCTCCTTCATTAATCTCCTTTGAATAATGGAATAGAGACGGAGAAATTGTTTGATGCCATGGAAAATATTAAGGATAATATATATATGTGTATTTTTATAAGAGTTTTATAAGCTCTGGATCATATGGCTCTGATTCCAATGTTGAAAAACCTTAGAGAAAAAAAGACATCTACATTTTTGCAGAGAACTTGTACTGCTATATTTCTTCTTCTAAAACTCAAGGTAAACTAGCCATTATATAGGCTTTACAAACATATTAAAACTATATACTACTCAAACTAACCACTACTAATTAATGGGTAAATTACATGTCCATAATTTACTCCACTACCCCACTACTAAATAATTCTAAAATAATATTTTTCTCTAATAACTAATCTATTGCTAAATATCTAATAATTAAATAAACAAATAATTAATAAATAAATTTAAGATTATTCTAACAAAATCCATGCAGAAGGGACCCAGCCTGATGAATTTAAAACTAATGCTTAAAATCAACTTAATGAATACACATAGTTTCAATAGTTCATAGATGGTAGGGAGGATTAAGATAACTACATTTTAGAAAAATACTACAACGAAACAGAACAAACTCACCTACATCCACTTAAAATTTGACTTTTTTGAATTTAAATCAAGGTGGTCATGAGGAAAAAATTGAAAGAATGTTCAAAATACACCAATTTTTAGTTTCAAGTTCCCAAAATATCTGTAAACGTGAGGTTCCGTTCTAAATATCCGAGGATTACGTATTTTTAACATGCGTATTCAGTTTTTTTAAAATTTGTAAAGAACACACATGCTAAGCATGCGTATTTATTTTTGAATTTTGTAAGAATAAGCATCCAGATAATGCGTATTCGCTAAAAGTCAAAAAAGAGACACGAATGTACAACATGCATGTTCTTTACAAAATTTTAAAAAAGGGAATCCACATTTGAGAAATGCGTATTCAGTGATTATTTTGGGCGGAACATCCTGCCAATCAGCATTTTAAGCAAATCTTCCCAAATGATGGTTATTTTGATTTTTCACCCCAAAAAAATCTCGGATAATTATTGTGTGTTTCTATTATTTTGAGTAAAATGTAAGATTTGTAGCTGAAGTTAACAAATTGTGAAACTTGTGTATGTCTAGTTTGAAAATAACAAAATGTGTACATGAAGTTATCAAGATCTTGCATTTTGTGTAAAACCGTTAAATTTTTTTAACACCGTTAATGAATAGCTCATTTGAAATACAAGATGTGTACCAAAAAATTCAAAATGGTGCAACTTGTGTACCTGAAATTTAAAATAGTGAAACGTGTATCAGAAGTTAGTAAATCTGTACAAAATATTTTAGGTTGTGCTTTACTGTAAAATACCAAAATTGAATATTAATAAAAATTAAATAAATGAATAAAAAAATAAAGATAAGAGATTTCTATATAGAAAAAAAAACCTTACAAAATATATTAAATATAAATATATAGACTGCATCTGTATACGATACTATAATATCAAGTATTATTATTAAAAATAAATATGCATAAATTTTTTATAAGTATACTTTTATTCATTATAACTATTAATATTTAATTTAAAATTTATATATGTTCCTACACTCAAAATACTCATTTTGTGTATCGTTCCGTGTCGTGTTATAAATTATTGTGTCTAATTTATTATATATTTACATTTATATATAATATGCATAGGGAAGATATTATCCTAAAATTTTATAATCATGGTTCATAATGACCAATGTGATAAGGACCGATATATCTTGAAAAAAAACATAATTCGTAGTTGGATAATAATTTCTTAATTATCGCCGAAATAAAATCAAATGAAACCCATTAAATTTTTCTTTTTATGTTTCAAATTGATTTCTTTAATACCATTTCTAATTAATAAACATTTTTTGAAGAGTGCTTTTATAAGTTACAAAATTTTTATTCTTTTAATACAAACTTAGGTACACAAATTGCACCATTTCGAATCTTCAAGTTCACAATATGCATTTGAAAAGAGTCAAAAATAACAGTGTTTTCAAAAGTTAATGGTTGTACACAAAATGCACGGTTTGATAATTTCAGATATACATTTTGCTACAAATTGCACAATTTACAAATTTGAGGTACAATATTACATTTTATTCTTATTCTTTGCAAATAAAATATCAACTAGAAATGCTATAGTTTTATATATTTGAATTTAGACATGCTATTTTTTTGATATTCTCCGATTTGAATCATATATCATATAAGATAAAAACGAAATGTTATATATTTTAAAAACTGACGTAGTTATAAAAATTATTAAAACACTTCACATTTATTTTTAAAATAATATTCTTCATTAAACTGAACAATCTATTAACAAGATATATAAAAGTTTATAGTCTGATATTCGAGAATTTATTACAAAAGAATGTGTAATAGTACATTCAACCAACATTAGAGAATTCAACCAACATCATCGAATAGTTCAGTTAGAAGAATGTTTTACAAAATTTTACAAAAAAATAAGAAATACTTTAGGCAGCTTTTACACTCTTCGATGATGTTAGGTATGAAGTGCAATACAGAGTGATGAATGTGTTTACTTAATTTTTTGATTTTTACCATCTTAAAAATCAAGTAATGTTTAAGCTATCAAACTTAAACAACTAGATACAAATTTGTAGTGATAAATAACTTAATACAAAATACACAAGCAATTATCAAAATTCACTTGATTTATATTAAATCAAATTAGTTGTGATACAAATATGTGTTCTTGAATAATAAGAACTCAGTTTCGTCCCATGAGATAATACAAGATTTCTAGATTTTTTTTGTTACTATATATACTAAGTACCGTGACATGTTTTATAGATCAACATGCACATATTACAAAGATTACACTAAAATGGATTAACACATTTTCTAAATTCCCTTTGTCTACTTCCATTTTAAGTTCAACATATCTGCATGTAATATTCCAGGTCTATGACCCTCATTTGTCCAATTCATCTTGACCTGTGATCTTGTCGACATTTCCACTTCTCTACATGCAGTTTTGACTTGTTGACATCTCCACTTCTCTACATTCAGTTTTGATTTCTCTACAAGTATAATGACATCTCTACAAGTAGAATGACTTCTTTACAAGTATAATGACATTTATTTGACTTCTCGATAAACATCTATGTACATCTTGATACGTGACTTGTTGCTATGTGATTTAGAACGTTTTTTACGAAAAAAACATTATTCAATTTCAAGCTCTTACACTTCTCTTTGAGACATGATCAGGTTTGATCTTGTTTCGGAGTTTATTCCTTAGTTTGAAGGCTATTCATAAAAAAATCTCACTCTAATCTCCTCAACTTTTTTAGAGACTCAAGAGATACAATTAGAAAATACAAAATAATTATCATACAACTAAATTTTAGGATTGTCATGACTTAATCTTGGCATGTCTTGCACAACAAATGACCAATCCAAACCTACAACCAAACCATCTGACTCAAGAAATACAACGTGAATTGTTTAGACTTGAACCAACTCGGGACTTCTTTGATTTCACTAGTCTCAACAAAATTAGCTTATTAAAACAAGTCAAAAAGTGTCATAAATAGATATCCTAAGTTAAAATTTGAAGCATGTTGGATAAATAAATACTCCAATAATGTCCTAGTTGCGCTTTAAAAACAGAACATTGATCATGTGCCTCGTTTTTAAGGCACCACTAAGAGCAACTTCAATGATATCTTTGTGTGTTCCTTAAAAATAATATAAATTAATAGGTTACTAATTATTTAAAACATTATAGAGTAGCACAACTCCAACAGCAATCCTTATTTTTGGTTACTTACTATTATTACAATACTAAATTCAAAGCATATCCATATTTTTTAAAGAAGATAGAGAAAATGGAGTGAGAAAAAAACGTGAAAAAGAGGGAATTGAATATTTATTTAATAAAATAAGATAAAGAATGATTAAGCATCCCTTATTTTTAAAGGAAGGAATATCAAAACTTTTTAGATTAATACTAGCATGTTGTATTGTGAATACATGAAGGTTAACAACCTTTAGTAGTGTCTTAATTTGGACACGCAATACCAAGTTCGTTTGGTCATATTGATCTCTCAGTTATTCTTTTATTTCAACAATATCTTTCTCAAATTCAGATTTTGGTTCCGTTATGGTATCAAATTCTTTTCTTTTAAAATTCCATGATTTTATCATTCCAAATAATCGAAGGTATGCCAATTAAGTTAAGCTGAGTATCCTGGCCAAGTCAAAGTAAGGAGATCTGATGGAATTATGAAGGACGATAGTGGAGTGCAATGCGATTAAACTATCACTGGCATATAGCGAAGTCAATCTGTTCTTTTATTTCTCTCTCTATCTTTCTTTCTTTTCTTCTCTCTATCTTTCTCTCTATTCTTCTTTCTCGCGATCAGTAAAAGTGATTCTATTGAGGAATTGGTCAAAAAATGTAGACGGAACAGTGGTACACAGTAAAGCTCCTGTAAAAGTTTTATTATACAAGGAATACAAGATTTATTTGAGATTATGGAAAATTGAGGTTATTTGGAAATGGAAAATTTGTGATAAGATCCTTAGTGCTCTCTTCTGCTGATTCCGAGGACGGAATCCTTATAAAGGGGGTAGATTGTAATATCCCATATTTTCAGATATTATTTTTATAATTATTTGGAATTGTTTATGTGATTTTATGTGAATTTTGGTGAATTATCTGATAAGTGGAATTGATGTTTGGGTGTTTAGATGTGATATTATTTGAGTATTTTAATTTTTATATGTCCAGAATAAAATATAGATAATTGTGATATTTTTCTGGTAAATTTTGGACTGTTAGATGATTTTATATTGATTTATGTATTATTAATTATTTTCTGAATAATTACCAAAATTATTTTATAAAGCCGGGAATCGTCCAACCTCAACCGTTTTTGCGTTTTTATAACCCGAAACTCTTCCGAAAACTCCTTCTTAACCTAATCTGGTAATCCAGACATTTTCCGTGTTTTGACTTTTTCGATCCGGATTACGATTTGACCCGTGCGTGGCCAGGCGCAATATTTTCAATACGATAATCATTTCGGTAATCGACAAAAACCCGTATTCTCGAGAGACGGAATATTTTTATGTTATTTTCGTATATAGTGTTTTATAAAAAGCTCGGTTTTGATAATTATCCAATTCTGGTATTGAATTGTATCGTTTTTGTAGTTACTTAGCGGCTAAGTAACTAATTTAACGATCCAAAACGATCCAGAACGATCCAATATTTCATAAATATAAATAGCCTATTTCTTATTTCTTTTATTCCGTTTATTCATTTGCAACCAGTTAAAATACCGTAAATACAGAGAAAAACCTGAGAAACCGATACGTTCCCGAGAATCAAACACACGAACGAAGGCGTTATCGAACTCCGATTCGGGCGTGCAACATATCAAAACGAAGCTCTCGAAATCTTCTTTCTGAATCAATCATCAGTTTCTGCCCAGAAATCATGGTAATTTTCTTATTTATTTATTTATATTCGAATTATTTGATAATTAAATTATGAAAATTTTTTCTTGATGTTGTTGATGTGATTTGATGCTTCCATGTTGTAGAGCATGTTTTTCTGGTCGATTTGGTATATTATACTTCAAAAATAGAGTTCAATATCATATAGAAATTAAGGTTTGATTTTCTGGAAATTTCTTGAATATGTGTTCTTGGTGTTCTTGGAGAATTCTGAAAATCAAAGTCAATTTTGAAGGTGTTATTGAACACCAAATCACAAGTATGAATATCCGTTGTGAAGCCCTCAATCTGTTCTATCTGATTTTTGCATCAAAATCAATTGAGGTTTGGTAAATTTTAAATTCGTAATTTTAGGGTTAATATTCGAATTTAGGGCTTTTCGTTTAACTGATTTTGGGTTATTTTGATGTTATAAATGGATTGTGCATAATCAGAGCTTTAAGTCGAGCTATGTTTCATGAAGTTTGGGTTAGGAACGACTGAATTCGAGTTTTTGCCGGAAAACTCGAAGAAACCGCCGGTTTCAATGGTGTTTTTACCGGAATCGAAGCTTTAACGATTATTTGTTAGTGTTGTCGACGTATTCTGGCTGCTGGGACGTTATTGTTGTTGTTTAGACTGTTTAGCAGATTAAACGGTGTGATTCCGACCAAGAACGGAGCTCGCCGAGATCGGAGAACCCCGCCGGAAACTGGTGATGTTCCCGGGATCCGGTCGGTGTTCAACCCGACCCGGATTCGTTCTTGGATGACCCGTTTCGTTTAGTTCCCGACCCGGTTTCAATCCAAAAACTCCCAATTCTGTTTACAAAATTCTGTTTCTGAGGTTTTCAGTTTTAAAAATAATTCAAAAATCCTATTTTAATTTCTGAAAAATTCATTTCTATTTTAAAAATCATTATTTTTATTCTGAAAATTTATTTTAATTCAAAAATATATCCAAATTATTTAGTTAATTAATTTTAGTTGAAAATTAATTATTTAATTAGTTAATTAATTTAAAAGTTAATTGATTAATTATTTTAATTAGTTATTATTTAATTTTAATTGATTATTTAATTAGATTTAATTATTTATTTTTGATTTAAAAATTCCGAAAAATAGTTTCGAGCTTTAAAATATTATTTTAAATTATTTTCCAGGCTCGATAATTCATATAAAAATTATTTTTGAGTATTCGAGCCCTATTATTTAATTATTAAATGATTCGGAGACCCGTTTTAATTCCGAAAAATGTTCAAAATTCATAATAAATCAACCGTACGTCCGTTTAATACGAAACGAACGCGTACAGACTCAGAAAAATATTCTGCTTTCAATAAAAATACTTTGGAGACCAAAATCCTTTTTGTTTTGAAAGGTCGCTTGCTTTGTAAATCGATTCTGAGTCGCGTAGTGACTGAAAAATCATATTTTTAATCCGATTTCAGTTTTAAACATATCGAGTCGACCCTTCTGATGAACTGAGTCTTATGTGATATAAATTATGTGATATATGAGTTATGTGCTTATGTGCTATGTGAATTATGTGCATATGTGGGTCAAGATTCCTGTGTTTGGCTGATATAATTATGTGTGGGCTATCGTATGGGTAGACGATAGGATTTTGACGCGCAGTTCGTTGAGTGATTATCGTTTAGACGATTAAATTTGTATCTTTTAATTATAGATGCGGGTCTTTCAAGACGATCAGAACCAGAGGGCATGGATGAGGACTAGAGTTGAACAATGTGGAATATTAGGCTGCAGCACTGCATGAGCAGCAGACCAAAGAATTAGTAGAAAAAAGACGGTGATGCTTTGAGACAGAATGTCAGAATAGATGCGTGTTTGCGAGTGTGACTAACTGCTAAATCTCAAAGGCAAGTATCCCTGACTTCACTTATCGTTCAAGTGACGTTTATTTCAAATCATATTATGCAAGTATCCCTATCATCACTTATTGTTCAAGTGATATTTATTTTAAATCTTTTGATGCAAGTATTGCGTTCCCCATTCTCAGTTCAGAATCGATAAATGTTTTACATATCGCTGAATTAAATAATTCTGTTATGCAAATACTCGTCTGTTGTTCTATGTTAAGAATAGTCAAGTGATTTTACTTATCCAATTATCGGATTTATAAATGTTTTGGATTTTGAGAAAAGTGATTTGGTTGCGAATATTCCTACCCAAGAATTGGGGGAAATAAAATTATTTCGGGTGTCGAGTATCATGACCCCATTTCAATAAAAGGTTTTAAGATTGGATCATAATTGCGTAAGTGACCGGGACGGACGGTCCAGCGGAGGGCTATTTCTAAGTGCCATATGAATATTATGACACCATTTTGCCACAGGCTAGTTATGCCTTTTTATTTGAGTACTCGTCTTTTTGGGGTCACGTTTCTAAGAATCATGACCTTGTGCTATCACACGGGCTGATCAGCATGTGATAGTACGTCCGTCGGAGAATGATCCTAATCTAAATTATCATATCATTTCTGATATTCATAAAATAATGATTTATCAACTGATTCTGTTTTGGATTAAAAGTATTGATTCTGTTTTGGATTAAAAGTGAATTGTGGCTTTGATTCAGTTTCTGATTTTGAGAATACTTAGTTTGTTGTTAAATATCAAAGGTGGTATTAGTATAGATGACTGATGTTGACTTTAGTATGGGTGTTGTGAGCATCAGAGTTCGTATTGATATCTAATTTGATATAATAGCAAAGTAAGTATTAATTTGAAGAGTTCGGTTTTGACTGGGTTTATGATCCACTCTATAATCATTGTTTCATGTTAGCATTGTTTACGATATTTCCGTAACCACTGTTTTACGAGTTTGATTCTTATCAAGATTCAAAGTATTGCTGAAGCCTTTCGCTTGAAAATATTAAGAAGAGTTTTCTGGTTCAACAATTATGATTTTAAATGTTCTGCTCTAATGCAGATGTCGGTTTATATCAAACGACCCTATATTTACTATAATGAACTTGCTGAGCATTTCTTCCGCTCATACTTGCCTGTTTTTAAATTTAACCTCCAGTGAGGATTAACTTGCGCTGTTTAGCTGCGTAATTCGAGGAAGCAAAGAAGAAGCTTTTGGAAGGTGGTTGGTCCAGGATTTGCGGGCTAGTGTAAGTTCTATTGTATAAAGTTGTTTATATTATATTACAGTATATTATAGTTGTGTATTTTATTTGGGCCTAGTATACTTCATTTCGAAGTTATACTAGTGGGTTTAATTGTGAGTTGGAATTTATTGAAAAGAGTGTCAAAAGAAAGTGAAAAAAATTATTTGTGGAATTTGGAATTCTTGTTTCTAGAACTGTAACCTTAAAAGATCTTGGATTAGTTGGGGTCATTTATGTTAAATATCTTCCGTTGGTATTTATTTATTGATTAAACAGGTTGATTTGGATTGAAATTTTATAGTGACGACCAAATCCTCTGACCCCGGATTTGGGGGCGTTATAGGTTGGTATCAGAGCTGAGGTTATAGTAAACTAGAAACGAGAGTGTGTAGGAGTGTGTATAGTTAGTGAGGACGCTTGAGCTCATATCGAGTTCCTGTTGGACTATTGGATATAGTACCAACGAATAAGTTAAGATAGACGCATTTGTTTGAGATGGTTGTGCTGAGCTGGATGGAACTCCTGGCAGTTGCAAAACATCTATTGTGGAATCTTTCGAGACTACGATTCGACAACGATGAAGATTATCGATATCCCTGGAATATGAAGAATTGTTTAGAATCAGAGGGCGAGTCAACTGAAGAGTTTAAATTGAAGATAAATATTAAGACTTTGGCAATACCTTCTATTTTTTATAATTTCTTTTGTCATCTTTCAAAAAGAAATAATTGTTAGAGGATATTCCCTAACACCCGTTTATTCATTTTGTGCCAGAATTTTGTTCTCTGGATTTCATTTCCTTTAGAAATATCAGCTTTGAAATCTTTTCAGCTTTATTCATTTAATTTTCAATTTCTTTCATATTCTTTTATTCTGACTGAGATGAACAACCCTAACTATAGGGGACACAAGGTATCCTTGTCTGTGTGATAGGAGTTGGATGAGAGGCCATCACTTGTGTGTATTGTGAATACATGAAGGTTAACAACCTTTAGTAGTGTCTTAATTTGGACACGCAATACCAAGTTCGTTTGGTCATATTGATCTCTCAGTTATTCTTTTATTTCAACAATATCTTTCTCAAATTCAGATTTTGGTTCCGTTATGGTATCAAATTCTTTTCTTTTAAAATTCCATGATTTTATCATTCCAAATAATCGAAGGTATGCCAATTAAGTTAAGCTGAGTATCCTGGCCAAGTCAAAGTAAGGAGATCTGATGGAATTATGAAGGACGATAGTGGAGTACAATGCGATTAAACTATCACTGGCATATAGCGAAGTCAATCTTTTCTTTTATTTCTCTCTCTATCTTTCTTTCTTTTCTTCTCTCTATCTTTCTCTCTATTCTTCTTTCTCGCGATCAGTAAAAGTGATTCTATTGAGGAATTGGTCAAAGAATGTAGACGGAACAGTGGTACACAGTAAAGCTCCTGTAAAAGTTTTATTATACAAGGAATACAAGATTTATTTGAGATTATGGAAAATTGAGGTTATTTAGAAATGAAAAATTTGTGATAAGATCCTTAGTGCTCTCTTCTGCTGATTCCGAGGACGGAATCCTTATAAGGGGGGTAGATTGTAATATCCCATATTTTCAGATATTATTTTTATAATTATTTGGAATTGTTTATGTGATTTTATGTGAATTTTGGTGAATTATTTGATAAGTGGAATTGATGTTTGGGTGTTTAGATGTGATATTATTTGAGTATTTTAATTTTTATATGTCCAGAATAAAATATAGATAATTGTGATATTTTTCTGGTAGTTTTTGGACTGTTAGATGATTTTATATTGATTTATGTATTATTAATTATTTTCTGAATAATTACCAAAATTATTTTATAAAGTCGGGAATCGTCGAACCTCAACCGATTTTGCGTTTTTATAACCTGAAACTCTTCCGAAAACTCCTTCCTAACCTAATCTGGTAATCCGGACATTTTCCGTATTTTGAATTTTTCGATCTGGATTACGGTTTGACCCGTGCGTGGCCCGGCGCAATATTTTTGATACGATAATCATTTCGGTAATCGACAAAAACCCGTATTCTCGAGAGACAGAATATTTTTACGTTATTTTCGTATATAGTGTTTTATAAAAAGCTCGATTTTGATAATTATCCAATTCTGGTATTGAATTGTATCATTTTTGTAGTTACTTAGCGGCTAAGCAACTAATTTAACGATCCAAAATGATCCAGAACGATCCAATATTTCATAAATATAAATAGCCTATTTCTTATTTCTTTTATTCCATTTATTCATTTGCAACCAGTTAAAACACCGTAAATACAGAGAAAAACCTGAGAAACCGATACGTTCCCGAGAATCAAACACACGAACGAAGGCGTTATCGAACTCCGATTCGGGCGTGCAGCATATCAAAACGAAGCTCTCGAAATCTTCTTTCTGAATCAATCATCAGTTTCTGCCCAGAAATCATGGTAATTTTCTTATTTATTTATTTATATTCGAATTATTTGATAATTAAATTATGAAAATTTGTTCTTGATGTTGTTGATTTGATTTGATGCTTCCATGTTGTAGAGCATGTTTTTCTGGTCGATTTGGTATATTATACTTCAAAAATATAGTTCAATATCATATAGAAATTAAGGTTTGATTTTCTGGAAATTTCTTGAATATGTGTTCTTGGTGTTCTTGGAGAATTCTGAAAATCAAAGTCAATTTTGAAGGTGTTATTAAACACCAAATCACAAGTATGAAATTCGTAATTTTAGGGTTAATATTCGAATTTGGGGCTTTTCGTTTAACTGATTTTTGGGTTATTTTGATGTTATAAATTGATTGTGCATAATCAGAGCTTTAAGTCGAGCTATGTTTCATGAAGTTTGGGTTAGGAACGACTGAATTCGAGTTTTTGCCGGAAAACTCGAAGAAACCGCCGGTTTCAATGGTGTTTTTACCGGAATCGAAGCTTTAACGATTGTTTGTTAGTGTTGTCGACGTATTCTGGCTGCTGGGACGTTGTTGTTGTTGTTTAGACTGTTTAGCAGATTAAACGGTGTGATTCCGACCAAGAACGGAGCTCGCCGAGATCGGAGAACCCCGCCGGAAACTGGTGATGTTCCCAGAATCCGGTCGGTGTTCAACCCGACCCAGATTCATTCTTGGATGACCCGTTTCGTTTAGTTCCCGACCCGGTTTCAATCCCAAAACTCCCAATTCTGTTTACAAAATTCTAATTCTGAGGTTTTCAGTTTTAAAAATAATTCAAAAATCCTATTTTAATTTCTGAAAAATTCATTTCTATTTTAAAAATCATTATTTTAATTCTGAAAATTTATTTTAATTCAAAAATAAATCCAAATTATTTAGTTAATTAATTTTAGTTGACAATTAATTATTTAATTAGTCAATTAATTTAAAAGTTAATTGATTAATTATTTTAATTAGTTATTATTTAATTTTAATTGATTATTTAATTAGATTTAATTATTTATTTTTGATTTAAAAATTCCGAAAAATAGTTTCGAGTTTTAAAATATTATTTTAAATTATTTTCCAGGCTCGATAATTCATATAAAATTATTTTTGAGTGTTTGAGCCCTATTATTTAATTATTAAATGATTCGGAGACCCGTTTTAATTCCGAAAAATGTTCAAAATTCATAATAAATCAACCGTTCGTCCGTTTAATACGAAACGAACGCGTACAGACTCAGAAAAATATTCCGCTTTCAATCAAAATACTTTCGAGACCAAAATCCTTTTTGTTTCGAAAGGTCGCTTGCTTTGTGAATCGATTCTGAGTCGCGTAGTGAATGAAAAATCATATTTTTAATCCGATTTCAGTTTTAAACATATCGAGTCGACCCTTCTGATGAACTGAGTCTTGTGTGATATGAATTATGTGATATATGAGTTATGTGCTTATGTGCTATGGGAATTATGTGCATATGTGGGTCAAGATTCCTGTGTTTGGCTGATATAATTATGTGTGGGCTATCGTATGGGTAGACGATAGGATTTTGACGCGCAGTTCGTTGAGTGATTATCGTTTAGACGATTAAATTTGTATCTTATAATTATAGATGCGGGTCTTTCAAGACGATCAGAACCAGAGGGATGGATGAGGACTAGAGTTGAACAGTGTGGAATATTAGGTTGCAGCACTGCATGAGCAGCAGACCAAATAATTAGTAGAAGAAAGACGGTGATGCTTTGAGACAGAATGTCAGAATAGATGCGTGTTTGCGAGTGTGACTAACTGCTAAATCTCAAAGGCAAGTATTCCTGACTTCACTTATCGTTCAAGTGACGTTTATTTCAAATCATATTATGCAAGTATCCCTATCATCACTTATTGTTCAAGTGATATTTATTTTAAATTTTTTGATGCAAGTATTGCGTTCCCCATTCTCAGTTTAGAATCGATAAATGTTTTACATATCGCTGAATTAAATAATTCTGTTATGCAAATACTCGTCTGCTGTTCTATGTTAAGAATAGTCAAGTGATTTTACTTATCCAATTATCGGATTTATAAATATTTTGGATTTTGAGAAAAGTGATTTGGTTGCGAATATTCCTACCCAAGAATTGGGGGAAATAAAATTATTTCGGGTGTCGAGTATCATGACCCCATTTCAATAAAAGGTTTTAAGATTGGATCATAATTGCGTAAGTGACCGGGACAGACGGTCCAGCGGAGGGCTATTTCTAAGTGCCATATGAATATTATGACACCATTTTGCCACAGGCTAGTTATGCCTTTTTATTTGAGTACTCGTGTTTTTGGGGTCACGTTTCTAAGAATCATGACCTTGTGCTATCACACGGGCTGATCATCATGTGATAGTACGTCCGTCGGAGAATGATCCTAATCTAAATTATCATATCATTTCTGATATTCATAAAATAATGATTTATCAACTGATTCTGTTTTGGATTAAAAGTATTGATTCTGTTTTGGATTAAAAGTGAATTGTGGCTTTGATTCAGTTTCTGATTTTGAGAATACTTAGTTTGTTGTTAAATATCAAAGGTGGTATTAGTATAGATGACTGATGTTGACTTTAGTATGGGTGTTGTGAGCATCAGAGTTCGTATTGATATCTAATTTGATATGATAGCAAAGTAAGTATTAATTTGAAGAGTTCGGTTTTGACTGGGTTTATGATCCACTCTATAATCATTGTTTCATGTTAGCACTGTTTACGATATTTCCGTAACCACTGTTTTACGAGTTTGATTCTTATCAAGATTCAAAGTATTGCTGAAGCCTTTCGCTTGAAAATATTAAGAAGAGTTTTCTGGTTCAACAATTATGATTTTAAATGTTCTGCTCTAATGCAGATGTCGGTTTATATCAAACGACCCTATATTTACTATAATGAACTTGTTGAGCATTTCTTCCACTCATACTTGCCTGTTTTTAAATTTAACCTCCAGTGAGGATTAACTTGCGCTGTTTAGCTGCGTAATTCGAGGAAGCAAAGAAGAAGCTTTTGGAAGGTGGTTGGTCCAGGGTTTGAGGGCTAGTGTAAGTTCTATTGTATAAAGTTGTTTATATTATATTATATTATAGTTGTGTATTTTATTTGGGCCTAGTATACTTCATTTCGAAGTTATACTAGTGGGTTTAATTGTGAGTTGGAATTTATTGAAAAGAGTGTCAAAAGAAAGTGAAAAAAATTATTTGTGAAATTTGGAATTCTTGTTTCTAGAACTGTAACCTTAAAAGATCTTGGATTAGTTGGGGTCATTTATGTTAAATATCTTCCGCTGACATTTATTTATTGATTAAACAGGTTGATTTGGATTGAAATTTTATAGTGACGACCAAATCCTCTGACCCCGGATTTGGGGGCGTTACAATTTTCTTCTCCAATTGTCGTTGTGTCATGTTCTTTTATATATCGGGGACACAAATAAATTTATAAAGATTTGACACGAAATATTAGGGCTGAGCAAAACCGAACCGAAATCGAAAAATCGAACCGGGCAATTTCGGTTCGGTTCGGTTCGGTTTGATTTTTTTGGAAAATTTCGGTTATTTCAGTTTTTCGATTTCGACCGAAATAAAATCGAGTCGGTTCGGTTTTTAGAATACCGGTTCGGTTAAAGCCGAATTAACCGAAATATATTTATACATTATTTTGAATTATATTTTATATATAACATATTTATTCAACATATACAGATTAATACTAATATTATTAGTTATTAGTAGTAGCACTCTAAGATGACCTATAAACTAGTGTATAGGTCTTTAATCTTCCGTAATCAAACGGTATTTGCAATTTTATAGTATATTTAAATATTTTTTGGTTTTTTATTTTATAAATTTTAATTATAAAACAATATTTTTTAACTATTTCTGTTTTTTAGAAACCGAACCGAATAAAACGAAATAACTCGGTTCAGTTTTCGGTTCGGTTAATATATAAGATCGATTCGACTCGGTTTTGAAAAATTCAATAATTCCGTTTTCGGTTAATTCCGTTCGGCTCGATTTTTGACCGAACCGACCGAATGCTCAGCCCTACGAAATACCGCTAACAATCATCACTTAGTTGAACCTTTTTCCTAATCACACAATAATAAAACTTTCCCAACACTTTATAGGATTCTCAATCTTTAATCTTCATAACATCGCAGACGCAAAGAAAAGGTCACAAGTACAGTTGCCAACCATTTTGTCGAGTCCGGCGACGTTCTAAAATAACCTTAAATAGTAATGGTTTTCTGACTTATTTTAGGACAATAAGCTATTTAACATGTTATTAAAACTCGATTTATGAAGAGATTCGAATTTGAGTCTTATCAATCTCATTCATATAATTTAATTATTTGTCGTTGATATATTAATATTAATATTAGTTTTAATTTTAATTGTCAATTGTAACAAAACGTATTATATGATTGATGAAATTTTTAAGAGCATAAAATTTTATTATGATGAAATGTTTAATAGTATAAAATTTTATTACAATTTAAATTAGAGTTATTGATTTCTTAACAATTTCAACAAACACTAATAATTTCTTCATTAGTTGATAGACTAGTTGATAAACACTTCAAAAATATTTATTTCATTAATACCGCGACTATACTGATAGTTGCTAGATTTTAGTGGAATAATTTTACATGTCCATAATAAACATCTCGAAGCACATAAGTGTATATCACATATAAAAGATATTAAATTTGTATTTCTCTATATGTTTTTTCATATTTGAAGATGGCTATGAATTATGAAGGAAACATAACTCTCTTTAAATTTGGTCTATTATATTTCAACAATATAAAAATGAGCTAAGTCTTAAGTAAATAAAAAAGGTGATTGCCATGGATGAAATTTATCATACAAGTTAAAAACAATCACGGGTGTTCCATTTTTAATTTTCAAAAATTCAACAAATTAATGTTTAACATAACAAGCCAACTTAGTTATAAGTAGTGTACACAATATATTTTAACGAGATTATATTTGAATTATAATCTAAATGTATTTATTGTATAAGTCCAAAAAAAAAATTAAACGATTTCGATTTTAATTATCCGAACATAGACAAAATCTGAAAAATTTAGTCATTTACATTACACAGCAAAGCGATCCTACTAAATTTGCTAAAAATTTATGAATAAACGTAATTAGTAAATCGCATAAAGTATTTTCCTTACAAGATACCGCCATCACACGTCACGCCAATAGAGCTTATTCTTCACGCGCTTAATTAACACTACCACTAAATTTAAATTTAAGCAGTTCGGTTTAAACAAATAAACAAGAGGGGTTCTGAAAAATGAAACGTTGAGGCTCGGAGTTAGAGAGAGAACGGCTAATAAGAGTTTTCAAAAAAGTTATACATACTACTCACTATAAGTATAAAGCAGAGAGAGAGAGTGTGAGAGAGATTGAGAGAGAGAGAGAAAAGCAAAGGCATGGAGACTGTGTGTATAATGTATGTATAATCATCATCATCATAATGTATTAAGAGCAGCTAGCCTGTAAAATTATATTCTCCCTCTTTTTGAAGCTTTCTAGTTCCACAATTTCTCTCTCTAAATCTAATTAACTTGTGATCGCTACTAAATTGATGCGCAAGGGTTTGAAATTGAGTCTGTGAATAAGGCAATTCGTTAATTGAGATAATTGGGATCATTATTATTGTAATTTGTTAGTAATGGGGACTGAAAGAGGAGGATTATCGTTTACAATGGCGTCTGTTGTTGAGGATGTTCTACAACAACACGGTGTTCGTTCTCGAGATCTCGATTTAGATTCTCGGAGAGCTGAAGAAGCTGGTAAATCACTCTCTTTATTTTTTTTGTATATATGCTTTTATGTAATCTTGAAAATTTGATTGGTAGTTAGGCATTACATATTTTTTTCGAATGATTAGGTTTATATGTCTTGCGAATGAGTATCTTCTAATAAATTTCGGGAGTGAGCGAGAATCTAAGCCGTAACCTTGCATTACAATTTTTTTTGAAAATTAAAGGAACATTAGGTTTTCAGATCAAGATAATTATTATTTTTTTTGTTATTGTATGATGGTGTGATTTGTGTTTGATCAAATATCATGTTTGTGGCTGTTTGTCGCTTGTTCAATTTTGGTTTATGTAATATGCGTGAAATCAAAATTTTGGAATGATTTTTAGTGGATGTTAAATGTGATGTTGGATGAAAATATTGTACCGTAATTTATTTATTTTCGTGTTTTTTTAGCTATGAGAAGGTATGAAGCTGCTGCTTGGTTAAGAAAGATGGTTGGAGTTGTTGGAGCTAGAGATTTGCCTGCAGAGCCTTCTGAGGAAGAGTTCAGGCTTGGTTTGAGAAGCGGGCTTATTCTGTGCAATGTTCTAAATAAGATTCAACCAGGAGCCGTGCCAAAGGTACAACTTCATTAGTCCTTCTTTGAATTTATTGGACCAGAAATGCAATCAGATTAATTGATGATATTGACTGGATGCAATAAATTTTAAGGTTGTTGAGAGCCTATGTGATTCTACTCAAGTCGCTGATGGAGCAGCTTTATCTGCCTTTCAATACTTCGAAAATGTAAGGAACTTTCTTGTATCTGTGCAAGATATGGGGCTGCCTACCTTTGAAGCATCTGACTTGGAACAGGTAAATTTTGTAGGCGCAACAATTTGTTACAAAATTCGTAGATTTTGATTGCTAAGAGCATAGCTGGAATTTGGTTTCACACTCATTTTTCAAACAATAATGGCACTAAAAAATCATTTGTTGTTTTCCAGGGAGGGAAATCTTCAAGAATTGTTAATTCAGTATTGGCACTAAAATCATACAATGAGTGGAAACAAGCTGGTGGCAATGGAGTGTGGAAATTTGGTGGAAATGTAAAACTTACTACACCTATGAGACAACACGTGCGCAAGAATTCAGAGCCGTTTACCAACTCTTTGTCAAGGAATGTGTCGATGAATGAAAAGGCTCTCAGTAACCTCTGTCCCGACAGTGACTCTAGTAAAACGGTATGTGAGACAACTATATTGCGCACATCTAGTTTGTCCAATTTTAACCCAATGCGGACATTAATTTCTTGTTTCTATATTTATATGCAGTCTTCTTCTCCTTTAAGTCTGCTTGTTCGAGCGGTTCTATTAGATAAAAAGGCTGAAGAAGTTCCCAGTGTAAGTAGAAATGTGCATGGTTTTATTTATAGTTAGAAAACTCCCTCGCAAATCTTAGTGAAACATTTACCCCTTTTTCGGGGCAGGCAATATGAAAGAGATAAACCTGTTGTTTGAACATATCAATACACGTATATAAATATTAATAACCATTTTTTGCACTCCTCTTTTAATATAATACGGATTTAATATAAATCTTAAGAAACTTCCACATGACTGGATTCTAATTTTAGGGGGGGGCACTATTTGCTCCAAATATATTAGTGTTTGAACTTTTGTTGTCTCAGTCTTAGTTTTAGCAAACTTTTTTTTTTGGGTGCTTGTAACAGCTCGTAGAATCTGTGCTGACCAAGGTTATGGAGGAATTTGAGAATCGAATTGCAAACCAAGTTGAAGTGGTAAGCTTGTTAGCACCTGTATTTCCATCTTGTCAGTAGCTTCTTCCAAAAGACAATACAGACTGAAATGAATGCTTAATGAGCTTAATAGACCTGAAATACTTTTAAAGTTTAACTGAAACTTTTATCTTTTATGTCTTGCAGAAGAAAACATCATCAAAAGATACGAATTTTTTGCATGGAAACAAGGTTCTCATGCAACAGAATTCAGGTGACTCAAAGCTAAAGGTAACTTTACTGGTACAAAATTTATTGAACTATCATTGGAATGTAGGATAGTCATTGCCTAAAAAACGATGTGATGCAGTATTGAAAATAATCTGATGTTTCTTTCTGTTTTTGCCTCAACATGAAGAACGAAGACAGAAATGCTGCACAACCAAAGAAAGAGCAGTGTTTTCCTAATAAATTTGTCTCTGATGAAGAATTAAAAAGAAGATCTATGAAACAACTAATGATCATTGACGGACAGCATAGAGATATAAAGGTGAGATATAGGTGTTCCTTTCGTCTATTCTTTTTTCACATATATATTTTGTACTTTGCAACTTACTAAGCTTTTTAATAATCTTAATCTTGCAGGAGCTTAAACAAACTCTTTCTACTACAAAAGCTGGTATGCAGTTTATGCAAATGAAGTTTCATGATGAGATGCAAAATCTTGGTAAGTACTCTATGATCTTAAAATTTGATTTTTTAAATATAGAAATACCTCTGAACCTAGGGAAAGTATGGATGATAAAAATAGTGTACCTTATACTGAGTATGTGCTCTTTTTTATTGTAGGCCTGCACATCCATGGTCTAGCTCATGCTGCTTCTGGATATCATAAAGTGCTCTTGGAAAACCGTAAACTTTATAATCAAGTCCAGGACCTTAAAGGTACTAAACTTATCATCACTGTCCTGTGAATATGTCTATTATCTAGCTTTTAAAATTATCTAATTATTTTGTTGCTTATATTAGGAAATATTAGGGTATATTGTCGAGTGAGACCCTTTCTGGGAGGACAATCAAATTCTTCGAGTACAGTGGATCAGATTGAAGAAGGAATGATAACCATTAGTGCTCCGTCAAGACATGGAAAAGGCCATCGATCCTTTAACTTCAACAAAGTATATGGACCCTGTTCAACCCAAGGTTAGCTATATTTTCTTTAGTAAATGCATATTCGCGATTTGATGGCCAGATATTACCTTCGTCTTTCAAAAAGGCCAATCTCCAAAAGAAATCTATGGCCACCAAATTGCAAATTTGAATATTCAGCAACCAAAATGTTATGTTAGATATAGCCCGCCTACAAATTTCTATTTAGCCTTCTGTATCGAATTAGATATGCCTCATCCAGTTTAAGTTCTTAATTTTGTTCTTTTATGTGGCAGGAGAGGTATTTTCAGATACTAGGCCACTTGTACGTTCAGTTCTTGATGGTTACAATGTTTGTATATTTGCCTACGGCCAAACTGGTTCGGGTAAAACCTACACAATGGTGAGATATACTGATAATTCCTCACTTAAAGCAATATGTTATCAATTTATCATAGGTTACAACTGAATGGGTTTCTCTTTCGTGTTTCATGTTCAAGACTGGACCTAAGGATCTAACAGAGGACACTCTAGGAGTAAATTATAGAGCACTGAGTGATCTGTTTCTTCTTGCTGAGCAAAGAAGGGACACATTCCAATATGATGTTTCTGTTCAGATGATAGAGATTTATAATGAGCAAGTTAGAGACCTCCTCATTGCAGATGGATTCAATAAAAGATATCCTTCACTACATCAATTATTCAATTCAAAATTACGTTGCAAATATATAGAAAGTAATTGTATTTATTATTTTCATATAAACCTTGGTTCTAGTTTCTTTCTTAACGGTTTAATACATTGGAAATTCGCAATAGCTCCCAAACTGGACTTAATGTCCCAGATGCAAGCCTGCTTCATGTCACGAAACCTTCTGATGTGATTGATCTAATGAATGTTGGACAAAGAAATAGGGCAGTTGGAGCAACAGCCCTTAATGATCGCAGCAGTCGCTCTCATAGGTATGGTAGTATTTAAGTAGTCTGTCGAGCAATGAACGTCATCCGCAAATGCTAATATTATTTGTCATGATGCAGTTGCTTAACTGTCCATGTCCAAGGAAAAGATTTGACATCTGGAGCTATTCTTCGTGGATGTATGCATCTAGTTGATCTGGCAGGAAGTGAGAGGGTGGACAAATCTGAAGTGACCGGAGACAGATTGAAAGAGGCCCAACATATTAATAGATCTCTATCTGCATTAGGCGATGTAATAGCTTCCCTTGCTCAAAAGAATTCACATGTGCCTTACAGGAACAGCAAACTAACCCAATTGCTCCAAGATTCACTTGGTAAGGAAATTCATTTTATATGCGTGGAGAAATCTGAAAGCCTGGTTTTTTACCTTTATTTTTTACATATTTCTTACTGCTGTCAATTTATTTTAGGTGGGCAAGCTAAGACACTTATGTTTGTTCACATAAGCCCTGAGCCAGATGCTGTTGGAGAAACAATCAGTACTCTTAAATTTGCGGAGCGGGTTGCCACAGTTGAACTTGGTGCTGCACGAGTGAACAAGGATACTTCAGATGTTAAAGAACTAAAAGAACAGGTTGAAATATTTGGATTATCTTTAATTTTAAACTACTCCTTTTTGGGTAACAAATATTTACATTGCTAATGGTCATGCATCGAGTTGAATAAAGATTTGTAATATTGTGACAGATTGCCAGTCTTAGAGCAGCCTTGGCAAGGAAAGAAAGAGAACCTGAGCCTGTTCAAAGTATGATGTCCGGAAGCCCATGTAGCTTGTCATCACCTTTCCAATCCAACAAGCGGGTGGATGTTTTCTCTAATTCAAACAACCGAAGAAAACCAATGGAGGAAGTGGGCAATATAGAGGTAAATATCTACTAAGTAGTTATCCTTTTAGTTGATTGTACATCTTGAGTTCTTTTACTTGCAAGTTGCAACATGTTGCTACTCGTAATCTCTCTCAAACCTCTCAAGTGCTCAATGCTAATTCAAATAAGAGTCAGGAAAAAGAAATGGTCGTCAGTGCATAACTAAAAATTATGCCATCTGTATTTCATTTGTATTAAAATTAAATCATATGCAAATAATTATCATTTAGTTTGCAATTGTTGATATATGTATGCATTTTAAAATCTAAACTATTTCTAGCTTTTAAAATGCCAGCATATATATAATTAAGATGCCACTGTATTGGAAATTATATTATATCACAATTCATTTCTTTTTCTATAATTAAGATAGCAACAGAAAATTGGAAATGTCTAGGATTTAGATTTCATAGATGCGTCATGTAAGTTTTGTACACATATATTGGAAAATTTTAAGACATATATGCGTCATGTAAGTTTGTACACATATATTGCAAGGGTTTAGATTTCCGAAATATTGCTGATCGATGTCATTGACATTCTTCAATATATCTGCGGCAGATATATTGATCAAACCTCGTTTCATTTGTTAAGTTTTATTTATTTTTGATATATCTACCAAATTATGGAAATTACATATTTTTTATATGTTAAACAAAATGTCATCTATCGACTATAATTATCTAAGAGAAAAGGTCATCTAAAGCTTATGTTATTTGTATAGACCCGAAACAACTCTTCAGCTAGACAAAAGAGTCAAAGCTTTGATCTGGACGAGCTATTGGGAAATTCCCCACCATGGCCTCCAGTCAGTAGTCCTGGTCAACAATATGGGGAGGAAGATAGAGATGCTAGTTCAGGTGACTGGGTAGACAAGGTGATGGTGAACAAGCAAGATGCTGCAAGAAGAGTTGAAAAGCCTTTGGGATGCTGGGAAGCTGATGGCAACATGGGTGACGTATTTTACAACAAGTATTTGTCAGATTCCTCAAAAACATACCCTGATCAGTCGTATAACATGTTCCCTTCAAGCAACCAGTTCGATATTGCTACTGCAGACGATTTAGATGAGCTTGATGCTGCTACTAGTGATTCATCTGAACCAGATTTGCTTTGGCAATATAACCATTCCAAACTATCCAATTTAGCAAGTGGGATTGGGTCAAAGATTCAAAAGCCTAACCTAAATCCTGGAAAAAGCCCAGATTTAAGGTAAATGAACACATGTTCACATTTGCATATTGCTTCAGTAAACATGCAGCATTAACCTGTTTAACTTAACTACTATGATTATGAATCTTGCAGCAAGAGTATGATTCCAAAAGTCAGGCCTTCACCGCCTTCACGAAAAACGGCAAATGTTAATAAAAACACTCCCTTGCGAGGTGCGAGGCAGGCAATTACTTCAGAAGCTAAACGAAAGGCTGGGAAGTAGGGAGTGTCAATGCAAATATTTTACCATATTTTTTTATTATTTTATTTGGAAAGTGAGTGAGAGCTTTTTATATATAGTTTTTTCCAGGCTTTTTCTTTATTAATTTGTAATGTATATGTCAAATACAGCAATAATTCCAGTTGCTTGTATGTTTTCAGTGTTGCAGTATTTCCGGAACAGCTTTTTTTAAAACTTGACTAATATAGAAGTACTGATATTAATTTCTGATTTCATGAACCTATATATGCATTATGTACAACTTGAAAATAAATAATGTGATGCTGGAGCATCAAACAAAGTGAGAGCCAGAAAACATTACCAGGCAGATGACTAGAAACAATATGAATGTCGTGCAAGAAAACAGCATTACAGACAAGCTCATGAGTCATGATAATACATTAAGCTTTAATAAGTTATACAAGAAACATTCTTGCTTATTTCTAGATAACTAGACATTCCAGATTTCCAGTTATGTGATATAAAAATGTCTCAAAAACCTGAAAACAACTTGAAGGAGCTCTCATCGGGACTCTGCAGATTAAGTATTTTGAATGTGAAGCCGAATCTGCACTTGGTGAAAACAGTAATTGTGATGCTTATACATACGAAAATGATGCCAGTCACCAAGTCATGAACAAGTTTTTAGAAAATTAGGATTTTAGAGCTTAATTTTAATTATGTTCTTGATAAATTCTAAAATCTAATGATTGAAAATTGTTCAATGATATTTGAACTTAAATTTTCATGTATGGTTTTAAAAAATTTCTTAATGAAATCCATATGAAATGAGAGTTAAAAGTAGCTACAAAAAGCTTGGAATTTTGAGAATGTTTTTGTCCCACATTGAAATAAATAAAAGGAGTTGTGTGCTTTATATCGTATCACACACATGAGTAGTATACAACTACTAAGGTGTGTGATGGTTCATTGTGTTGTTGTGTGCTTAGACCATAGCAGTTACAAATTGAGTACTTTACATTAGAATTTACACTAAAAGGAATTACGCTGTGAAAAGGAATTAATTCACCGGAAGAAGTTCAAGAAATTGATCAAGCCTCAGTGATATAAATCAAGATTGTGGATTTAATCAAGTGTCAGAGATCTTGTCAAAAAATCAAGTTATTAAAGTCAAGACATGAAGAAACGTCACAGAAGTTAGTCACTCATGAACCAGACAGTACATCGAGTGTCAACATTGAAGTGGTGGAATTGATTCATAATTTTCAGAAAATTTTCAGAAGAATGGTTGCAGTTCAAGAGTAGTATTAATTCTCTATTAATTAATTAAGTCATATAATTTAATTAAGAAAATAAATTATATCTGCAAAGATTAATTTATTGATTAATTGAAAAGATTAATTTATTGATTAATTGAATTAATTGATTAATGAATTTCGAATTAATATTATTAATTTTCAGAAGTGTAATTGAATTAAAATCAGCTTTAATTCAATAAGACAATTAAACTTGAACTAGCATGACAATCCAGATTGTCATACCGATTATCATGTCAGGTCATTTCTAATTGTCTCACCGAAAGTCATGGTGGTTCAGTGGATTGTCTTGCCAAGCCTTGGATTGTCTCTCCAATACAATTGCTACTGTCCTTCGTTATTTTAAAAGACAGAGAACCTACAACATTGAATACATTTCTCAACTACTCAAGAACAGACAAAGCAGCAGCTGAACAAAATATTTCATCTATTCACTGCTGCAATTCAAGTTCATTAATTTCTAGCATTAAAGTTAAATCTAAACCACTAGAAATCATTCTCTTGTTCTTGTGTAACTATCTAGCGGATCACAATCCCTAGAACTTAATCTCAAATTACTTCTAGCATTTGATCTTTTTATTGCAAAAATAGAAAAAGTTCATATCAAATTTATTCTAGATTTGTGATAATTTATTTGAGATTAATCCCTTGTAAACGATACCGTTGTTGTAACACCTTTCAAGTTTAATAATAGTTTTATTTAACTTGAATTTTGTTTCACTTTTTTATTCCGCATTAAATTCTATTAAACGGTATAGCTTGTATTCAACCCCCTTCTACAAACATATTGGGACCTAACAATTGGTATCAGAGCCTTCTGATTAACGAACAAATCAAGATCCTAGACTTTTGTGATTTTTCAACTCCTTGAATTTTTATTTCTTCAAAAATTCATAATGACTTCACGAAAAGTTGGAACCGTTAAAATTCCACTGTTTGATAAAGAAAATTATATTATGTGAAAGAAGAAGATGCTCTTGTTTTTACAAGTTGCAAATCCCAAATATCTGGACGTGTTAAAGAAGGGTCCAAAAATTCTGATGGTCATTGAACCAGGGGTTATAGAAGATAATGTTGTAATTACAAAAGCTAGAACCTATGCAAAAGAGCCTGAGGATTTTACTCTTGCTGAAAAGGAAGAAGCCTCCTTGGATGCCAGCCTTCAATTAATTTTAGTTGATTCCCTTGATTCCTTGATGAATAGACATGTGATGAACTGTAAAAATTCCAAACACATCTGGGAAACTATTGAGGTGATTAATGAAGGCACATAGAAAATTAGGGAGAACAAGTTAGAGATCCTAACCTCTGAGTATGAACATTTTAAATCCAATCCAGGAGAAGGAATTAGTGAAGTGTTTGAGAGGTACAATGCATTGATCAACAACCTGAACATAAATGGAAAATATTATTCAATCAGGGAGGTCAACGAAAAGTTCCTTTTAACATTGCCAACTCATCTTGAACATAGAATTACTGCCATAAGAGAAGCAAGAGATCTGAGTGAGATTTCTTTGGAAAGGCTCTATGGTATCTTAAAAACCTATGAGTTGGAGCAGATTCAGCAGAAGGAAGTCTACGGGAAAGGTAGAGTGGTCAGCACGTCTACTGCTCTAGTAGCTGAAGGTCAACAACAACAACAACAATCTCAACAGTCAGAGAGAATGGTACAGTCTTCCAAGGCTGAGGAAAATGTGATAGTAGCAGAATATGATCCTCCTACTACAAATCAATTCGGTGATGATTTTTACTCCTTGGAAGAGCCGGAGCAATTGGAAGATGAGTCAATGGCCCAGATTGTCAAGAGATTCTCCAATGTCAGATTCAAGAGAAATCCCAAGTTCAAGTACAAGTCCAACTACAACAGATTCCAGAAAGGTGGATCTTCATCCTCTAACACCAGCAGTGGTGGATACAAAACAGAGATGGTTGATCGGAGCACCATTCGATGCTTTAACTACAATGAGTTGGGACACTTTACCACAGAATGCAGGAAGCTAAAGCAAGTAAGGAAGAACTCTTATGATTCAAATCAGAAGAGTAACTATGAAAGAGCTTATCTGGAAAAGGGAAGAAGCTGGGATGATACTGATAGTGAAGATGAAGAAGATGGGAATCTTACTCTTATGGCTATTGATGGAAATACTTCATCGTCAAGAAAAGAGGTAAAATTTACTGATGCTGAATTAGTTTATCATCTAGGAGGTTCCTTAGATTGTGCTCGTCATGATAATGAAATATTAATTCAACAGATCAAAGACCTTGAGAAAGAGGTCAATGAATTAAGACTTGTGCACATTAATCAAGACAAATTAAAAGAACAAGTATCTTTTCTAGAGAATAGAGTTAACTGTTATAGACAACTCGAAACTATTCTCAAAGACAAGATCACCGATCTTGAGACTAAGGTTAAAGTTTACTTTAATTCTTGTTCGAAGGCTAAAGAGTTCTACAATAAACAAGCTATTAATAAAACATCTGGAATAAGTTTTGATTACAATGTTGCTATTGGAGAATTAGGAAAAAACTCCCCTCCTCATGTTTGTGCTAAAGGTAGGGAAGTATCACATGTGCTTAAGGGTGTTGATAAACCCATCTATAAAGGATCAATTGCTAAACCATTTGACGAGACCTCCTTTTTTATTCAAGAAGAAATACGTGCTGAAGATCTTGCTAATGAGAAGGTTGTTTCCAAGACAAGTGTGTCGAAAGTTCCAGTCAAAGTTGTGAAAGCAACTGAGACTAACTCAGACACACATGAGTTTGATAACAAAAATGCCATGTCTACCATGCATAATTTGCCTGTTGTTAATCCCTCTCATAAAGTATGTGATGTTCCTAATTGTATGTCTTGTGCTTTTAATTTGATGTATGCTTATTTTAATGGTAAGCATGTTTCTAGTGATAAGACTACTCCTCGTCAGCATGTGAATAATAGGAAGCATGATAGGTCTAAGACTGCTAGTCCTCCTAAGGCTAGAAAGGAGACATTTGTGCTTAAGCCTAAACAGAAATTTGTTAAGGCTGTTTACAAGGTCAAATGTCCAGTCATTGAGAAAGTTGAGAACATTAAAGTTAAGAATGTTGTTTTGCCTGACAAAGGTCAATTCTACAAGTATGTCGGGCCCAACCAAGTTTGGGTTCCAAAGAAGGTTTAATCCATTTATATTGCAGGGCATTAAATAGGTGGAACCGGCAATGTGGATTCTTGACAGCGGATCGTCAAGACATATGACCGGAGATAGAGCCCTGCTATCAAATGTGGTTGAGAAAGTTGGCCCAGTGGTTACCTTTGGAGATAACAACAAAGGTTTAACTGAGGGATATGGCTGTTTGCAAGCTGGTAATGTTATCATCGAACTTGTAAACATTTTATGTATTTTTGCTATATTTATATAAGTTTTTATTTGTATTTTCTGTAATTGTAAATATTGTTTGAGGTAGTACAGTTGTTAGGAGTTAACAATTGTATGATATATGAAATTGAATGCTGATATCTTTTTGATAGATAATTGGTATTTAATTCATTGATATATATTTTTTTTAAAAATAGGATGCAACATAATTATTGGTATCTAAAGTACTTGACAAGTATCAGTCCATGATATATTGTTAATATTATGTTGCAGATAATTGTAAGATTTTGACATGAATGAGAATTACTTGGACTTTACCCTAAGATATCAATACATTAACAAAAACTCATTCATATTGAAAGTCAAAATCTTTCTTTCTCTTCTTAATACTGCTAGGTCATCAGTCTGTGTCTTATCAAATCATTTATCTTTTTAGCCATAAAAACAGACTTGTGCACTCGAACAGATTTAAGAGAAAACTAAACTTCTTTCAACATTAGTGATTTCTTATTTCATTTAAAATCTTTTGAAATCACTATTGCACATCATCTCTCTCAAAAGATTAAATGTATAATTTTCATTCATTATAGATCTTAAGTACATTTTATCTCTATATTGCCATATGTTCTGTGATACAGGTTTAGCCTCCAATGGCCTTCTTTCATTGACAATCATGAGGTTGAAAACCCACAACTTCTTTTTCAGACCGTAAAGACAAACACAGAAACAGAACCAACCAACACTCTCTTACCACTAAAATGAAGTATGAATAAGCGTGAGGGAGATAGTGCCTTAGTGCACCACATAAGGAAGGTTCTGAAGTCAACCCAGCAGCTCTGTCTCCTACAAAGATGAGTAATATTTAAACCGAGACAGCTACTAACCCCCATACATCTTCTAAAAAAGATGTAATGGCTGAAAAGGCACAAAAACAGTTACTAGATTCATCCTCTCAACAGGGTGCGTCTATTGAAATTTGCTTGTCGACCAGGGTATCCGATGTAGTGTCACCACCTCAAACATAAACAATTCTTGATTCACAAGGAAAGTTTTCACACACAAAGGAGGAGTTGACAGAAACAAGAGTTTCGACCATTTTAAGGTCAGATTCGATTGTTCAAGGTTCTTTAATGAACCAATTGCCTTTACAGGTGTTAGGAGAGGATACTAATCCAATAGCCATATGTCAGTGGTCAGTGTCTACCTCCCCAGGCTTAAATCCCCTGGATGCATCTGCAGATAGTGGATCTGACATAGGCGCAGATCGACAACTTGTTCACAGTGATTCAGATATTACCTGATGAGTTAGAAGGAAATGTCTTCATAGACATTAGAAGGGAACTTTGATCTTTATGCTAAATTCTTTGGATCATTGTTTACCTTCCCAGAGTTTAAATCTGGAACCCTAAAAGGGAAACTAGCAACTTGTAGATTGTGACTCAGATTCATCTAACGAGTTTAACAAGGATGGGGATTTGCGAACTTCCATTGCACCAGCTGTGACCTCCTTAAGGATGGCTAAGGTGATTTTCCTTGCAGGTACAACTGAATTTTGGAGCTATGAGAGGAGTGATACACTTGTGAGAATGAGTGTAAACACGAGTGGAGAGAAGAGTGAAACACATGTGAGGTACACTAAACAGAATCACACACTCACAGTGAGGAAGAAAGAGAAACTACTTGTTATTTCTTTTCTAACCAAGTGGAATATGAGAACTCTTTCAGACAATGGCATACATTCCTTCTCTAAGGGGGAGATAAAAGCTTAAGTAATAGTTTGGAGGATTCCTCAACTAAGGGGGAGAAATAGCAGGGAGGAAAGAAAAAGGTAAAGGTAAAGCACATGTACACTACACCACACCATTGTTGTTTGTAACTACATATCCTATTGTACGGGAGAGGTGGCAGACACAAGGTGATTTCCTAGTAAGAAAGAAGCTGTTTTCCAAAAGGGGAGTACCATTGGTTTTTATCTGCGGATCCTATTATACGGGAGATGTGGTAAACGAAGGTGATCTCCTTTAAGCAGTTGATTCTCATAGGGGGAGAAGCAAGAGAGATATGTGCTTCTCAACAGGAAATGTGGTTGTACAAAAGAAGCTGCTGATAATTACTTCAAGACTGAGAAGTATTATCTGGCAGAGATTTGAAGAACCAAGGAAAGGAAGATGAAACTACTTGAAGGTATGTTCAGTCTAGAGGAACATCTATCTTAATTTTTTTTGGAATCTGGAAAATGTTAAATATAACACTACACCATATTTGACATGTAGCAACACCAAAAAAAATGTTAAAATGGCCAAAAAGTGTTACCTAAAGCAAAAAAACGGGCTATGGTTAAATTTTTTGAAAATTTGGGGGTGTTGGATTTGCCCCTGCTACAATAGGTGTCTACGGTTACACTTTTTGAAATATTGGTAACGCCTCTCAATATGTTACAATGTAGTACCTATAGTTACATTTTCTATTTATATGGTAACAATTTGAAGGTGTAACCACAGTTCTGTTGCAACACACCTTACCCTTTAGTAACACCAAAAATATGTTGGAATAGACTCTTTTGTAACACCATATTTGCTATTATAACACTCAATTCAATCTTTTGGTAACATTTTTATATCTTATTGTAACATTCTTTTTTAACACTCTAGTAATTTTTTTTTGGGTAAATGAGGTCTAAGCCTCGAAAATATATAAAAGAGAAAGAATTTACACAAGTCACTTCTCAAAATTTCTCTTAGAACATGCTCTAAGAAAAACAAAGAGAAAAAACAAAAAACAAAAAAATAAATTACATCAAAAATCAAACCTAACTTAAAATAAGAAAGGCAAATCTATAAGACTTAACCAAAAAGCCCACTAGCAATCTAAAAACAAACACTATCCCACCATCTCCAAAAAAGAGAGTGTTAGGTCTCACACACTGTAGAAGGGGGTTGAATACAGTGTTTATCACAATCAAATCGAATATAAGAACACATAAAACATATTTTATTTAACACAATAAACTCTGTTATAATATGGAACTGTCCTCTCTCAGTGATGAACAATTTATCACGAGAGCTGTTAGGGTTACAATGAATAATAACTTCTATTATGATAACACATATAGTGTAAAACCTATGTATGTGTTTATATACTACACATTTACAAGATAATTTCTAATTGATATGGAATATAATTCTGCTTCCTAAAATATATCAAATAGTTATCTTTTCTTTCAAGTATTCTATTCTTCATAGAATTCCTTCTTCATGCATATCTCTTCTTGAGTTTGTCTTGATCTTCTTTCCTTTTAATCAGCCGCTTTCCTTATCTGAAAGTCTCCTTAAGTCCTGATATTATCTCCTGATAAATATCTTTTGATAACTTAAGTTCTGACAACTTAAGTTCTGACTTCAGTATAAGTACTGATTTCCAGTTAAGTACTGATTTGTCCTGTTAAGTAAGATCTGAAGACTAAACACAAATCATATTAGTCATGACATTATCAAATATATCTAACAATCTCCCCCAACTTGTAAATTAGCATAATATACAAGTTTAACAGATATTTGATGATGTCAAAAACTTTAAGTACAAATGCATGAAAATTTGACTAGATAACTACAACTTACAGTTCTTGTAGCTTTACTATCCTCAAGGTCTGATAACAGCTTCAGTCTGTATACACATCAGAATTTAAGCAGTTGTAGATCTTTGACTTGGCTTCAATTACTGATCTCTTTGATATCAGGAGTTGTTCTGAGATAGTTCTTTAACAAACATCTCTCAGCATATTCAAGTTCATTAATCATCCTCCTTTTAGCATTCTTCAATTCAACTGTATCTTCACCAATTTGAAAGATAGCAGCCCTGAGATCATTTATTCTAGCTTTCCTAATATCCTGATCTAGTCTGATTAAATATGCCTTGTCAGACTCCAGATTGAATTCCACAGCCTTATAACCCAAAAAAGTAGTTATAATCTTAGCAGAGTTAGGCTTCATCTCGACAATATCACCTTTGTGATCTCTGTACTTTGGACAATATGTGCTGTCAGACTTTACAGAGTAAAGCTTCTTCTGTCTTTGAATTTGAGTCTTCAAATAATTTGCAGCACCATCTGTTAATCTGTTTTTCACTTGAAGTAAGAATAGAACATGTTCCGGTTCCTCAAAATACTTCAGTGGTATAACATTCTGCCTAATATGGTATACCCTTCCATCTGTCATAAAATATAACAAGATGCGTTCTTTCAAAAATGTATGGTAAACCATCTGTACAGATTCAAGCTGATTCAATCTTTCAGGAGTTGCTCCAACACCTGGTTAACTTAAAGAAGTTGGATCATTGGTTGTGTTATGTATTCTGCTTTCATCAGCACTACCCAATCCAGATTTATCTCTGGCTTCTTTTCCTGTAACAACTCTTGCTTCAAAACCACTTGTTGCAGTCTTCAAAGATTGAGTCTGTTTAGCTTTGGTGAATCCTGGTAGGAGTAACTTTGAAGGTTTAACATGAGTAACGTCAGAGGTTTCCTTTTCCTTATCTTCTGATATCAAGCCAACTTGAGCTATGTCAGAGGTTGCTTGCTTCACTGTCATATCAGAACTTACTATATCTTGACTCTGAACAACATGAGCCATGTCAGAGGTTGTTTGAGAAATCTTTCTTTTTATCAGAGTAAGACTAGCATCTTTATTAGATATTTCTTCATCCATGAATGGTACATAAACCTTTACAGGTTCATCAACTTTTTTTTTGCCCTTGGACTTTGGATCTATCTCCACTTGTGATTTGGCTTTAATTGCCTCAGGATTTGTCCTTTCTTTTATCACAATGCCTTTAGCCTTAGGAACAACAGAAGTTTTAGATTTGGAGTTGATTTTTTCTAACTTAAGTCTAGCTTCTTCTTCCTTTAGACTCTCAAAGTCCATTCCTGGATTTTCTTTCAGAAATAGCTGTCTTGAAATTTCCTCATCAAGTTCCAGATGTTCATCAGAACTTATCCTTTTACCAGTATCATAACTTATTCTTCTCCCAGTATCAGAACTTGTTCTTTGACTTGTAGTTCCAGCTTTGCTTGATGAAAAACTTTTTACCTTGACCATGACCTCCACCCATTTCAGAGTTTCCCTGTTCATCTTTTTCATCATCCTTTCCCTTCAGTGTCTTAACAGTTTTGCATTTGGACTTAATTACTTTCTCCCCTTTTTTGGCATAAGCAGGTAAAAGAAGAGAGACATGCAATTCCACTGAGGATTGGATCTCATTGAGTTTATTTTGATGAGAAGCTTGATTCTTCAAAATTTCATCAATCTGAGCCTGTTGCTTCTCCTGAGTTTTCTCAATGTACTCAATTCTGTCAAAGGTAAGTTTGAAAAACCTTTTCTTGTTCAGCTTGACAAGCTTATCTTGCTGATTTATGGATTCTTGAATCTTGTCTATCTTGGCATGAGTTACAGATTGTTGACCTTGAAGGTGCCTTGTACTGAGTGCAGTAACTCTGAGTTGTGTCTTGAAATCATCATTGACTAGCATCTCATCAGCTTTGGTCAAGTGTTCAGCAAGTATGGTTGAAGAAGGAACAAAATCAACTTTGTTCCATTCCTTAGTCCACTCCCTTTCTCTAGGAGTTTCACTCCAAGGTACTGGTGCATCTTCTCTAACAAACTTCTTGATTAATTCAGCTTTGTTTGGAGCTTGTTGAGGTGCATGTCCTGATGGACCAGCTGCATCAGCATCTACATTGGCAGCAGCTTCACCAGTAAGTTCATCATTAGCAGCATCAGAACTTATAGAATCAGCATCATCAGCATCCTCTGATAAAAGAATAGTATGAGAGGCTATTGAGGCTTCAACATCATCCTCTAAGTGCTGATCTCCAACTAAGTTCTGATCAACAGCCAAACCTTGATGCCCACCTAAAATCTGATTTTCATCATCCAGGTTCAGAATTGGTGTAGTAGGAATATCTTCATTAAAATCAACATCTAGAATTGGTGGTGTTGGTGGAGTGATTTGAGTTGGTGGAGCTTCTAAGTACAAAACCTCAGGCACAATCAAGTTATGAATATCAATCTCATCACTTGTACCTGGGTCATCAGTATGTACTTGTTCAATGATAGGTGACACAGGAGGAGTAGGCACTCTGTCTTGAGCAGTTTGTGGTTGTGCTGAAGGAAGTGATTCAATAACAATTGGTTCTATTGGGATCAGAGATTCCTGACCCCCTTCCTTAGCTGCTTCCTCATCTTCTGATTCTGACTCAACGGTGTCCTTGTGAGCTCTTTGCTTTTTCATTTTCTTCAAGGATGGAGACACTGTAGGAGCTTTATCATCAGGATTTAGCTTTCTAAGCCTTTTAAGAGGCCTAGAACTCCCAGTGACAGTGTCTTTCTGAGAAGAGATCTTCTCAGCTTCTACTACAATATGTTCAGATATGGGAACCTGTTCCTCATTGTCTGACTCATCTCTCAGAACAAGTTTTCTTCTCTTCTGTTGAGTCTGAGGTACTGTCTTAGTCCTCTTGGGTTTGGAAGATGAAGGCTTCACAGGATGTGCTGAAGGTTGAGATTGAGATGACTGTGATGGTTTGAAATATGTCCTGGTTGAGGGTTGAGTAGGTTGAGGTTGAGAAGTTTGAGGTGTTTGTGTAGATGTAGTATGTTCTGATGGCTGTTGTGGTGGCTGAGATGTGGGTTGAATATCAGGGTAAACAGATGTGTAGGTTTGAGGATCAGCATTTACCAGTATCTGTTTCACTAACTGAGGTATTTGTAAGGGTCTAACCACTTTTTTCTTAATGTCAACATTTAACAAATCAAGCCCTTTTTGCAAGCTTAAAGGGTGGAATTAAATCAGTGGTAGGTTGGGGTTCATCAGCACAGCAAAAAGTATATATAAGCTGACAGAATCTAGCAAAGTATACTACATTCCTATCCTCTGTCATCCTATCCCCTATGAAACCTAGCACAACACTTGCAAAATCAAAGTGAGTTTGATGAATAAGAGCATACCCGATTTGCTGACTCATAATTGGAATAGCATCAAAGTTGGAGCATTTACTGGCGAATGCCTTAGTGATGCAATCAAATAAAAAGCTCCATTCTTTCATGATATTTGCTCTTTTTAGTTACCCAAGCTTTCCCAAACTTTGCTCATAACCCAAACTGGCCATAAGCTGTTGTAGAACAGGTTCCTCCACTGTTGAGAATGTACAGCCTTCTGGTAAGTGGAGAGCTTTGCGAACTGCCCCAGGAGTAACTACATGTTCAATATCATTTACTTCAAATACGATGCTTGGAGTACCAGTAGCACCACCATTATCAAAAATCCCAGTCCGCCAAAACGTCAGTACTTGTTGGCTTGAAATGGTTGGAGGTTGGGTCAAAGCATACACAATCTCACTATTTGCTAAGAAATCTTGCACAAAGTGCAAATCTGGTGGAGCTTCATCCTTGTTCAAGATTGCAGCATAGTTATTTGGTACAAACTTGGCTCCATCAAAAATTAAATCCTTGGGCGCCATAAGAAATAAGTGAGAAACTTGTTTGCCTGAAAGGTGTTTGTTGAAATGTCTGTAGAGTGAACCGTCAGAAACTGTGAGAGAATAAGAAAAGAGAGAGAGTGAAATAGAATAAAAATATGAATAAAAGATTTGAAAATCTTTTATCTCTTTTACTTAGACAACCCACGTGACAGCAGTTAATGAGGAGTGGAACAGACCTTTACACCTGTCAAACATGCAGCAGTTAAGTCAAAAGTTAATGGGCACGGTAAATAAACAATTATGACTTTGCACGTTCAGTTTTTAAAAAAAAACTGTTCCCACTAAACAAATGATTATTACTGCTTTATCTCACAGAAACCAATATTCTAAAATAAATGTGACCGTTGAGGTAATGACCAAAAATAAACCAAGTAAATAAATACTGCCACGTTAGCATCAGAACTTGATTATTATCAGAATTTAAAAGTCATCAGAATATGACTTCTTAACTCGAAAAGTGAATGTTTATTCCTGTAATTCTTCACACAAATACTGATATGGGTACATCAGAACTTAATCATCAGAACTTCCATTAGAATTTGTCCTCAAAATTTATGCAACTAACACTTAAACAGTTCATCCAAAATAACATTTATCACCACAGTAATTTTCATCATTCATATGGAGTGTATGTGTGTGTATTAAGCAAAATATCAGACAAAGAGTAAAGTCTGATTCACTTCAGTTTATCTTAAAAATAAGGCATAACTAAGAACTTTGCTTAAAATCTGTCATTCTTCTATAGTATACTATAGAATGAGTTCATGCATGAGTCCACCTCAACTGTTTTGTGCTCATTTTATGCATCTTTTGAAATTCCTTTTTACAATGGCTTCTCAGTGTAAGTGAGTCACAACTACTTATCAGAATTTATGCTATTATCAGAGTATTTCTCCAGTAATCAGAGAATGTGAAAAGTCACCAAAAAAATTTTATTTTTCTTTCTTATGCATATTACTTAAAACCAGCAATGCACTTGGGTCTTCCCTTTCACATATTTTTACTCTAGATCTCAAATGAGTACCTGATTTTTATTTTTTTTCTTTTCTATTGATAAGTGAGGCTTATCAGCACTTAGTACATCCATCAGATTTACTAACATCAGAACTTGACAGATAAGAAGCACTATTCTAGTTTTTGACTTAGTAATAAGATACACAAAGTAAACTTCAACTAAGCTCAATATCAGAATTTGCTTGTGTTAAGAGATTTCCACATAAACAATTACTTCAGACATGGGATCTTTAGTATATTAAAGACTACTAGTTCAACATCTAGCACATCTATCCTCATTGGATTGAATAGTCACAGAAATATTCATATCACTATCAGAGTTTAGAAATTCACATCAGACAACTATCAGCATTTAAGCAAATTTTCAATTTAGGCACAGAATTCACAAAGATAGTAATATCTGTAAATACTGATCATAAAGTCTGATGTATCAGAATATAAACTAAGCAGATTTAGAAAAGAACCTGAAACCATTCTAAGTTCATTTACCAATCTTGTAAAGGTTGCTTCACATAGTGGTTTTGTGAAGATATCTGCTAGTTGTTGATCTGTTGGAACAAAATGCAATTCTACTGTACCTTCATCCACATGTTCCCTTATGAAGTGGTACCTAATGATAATATGCTTTGTCATTGAGTGTTGAACTGGATTACCTGTCATAGCAATAACACTTTGATTATCACAGTAAATAGGGATTTTAGAATATGTTAACCCATAATCCAGTAACTAATTCTTCATCCAAAGAATCTGTGCACAACAGCTTCCTGCAGCAATGTACTCTGCTTCTGCAGTTGATGTGGAAATTGACTTTTGTTTCTTGCTAAACCAAGAAACTAATCTGCCACCAAGAAATTGACAGCTTCCACTTGTGCTTTTTCTGTCAATTTTACATCCTGCAAAATCTGCATCTGAGTAACCTATTAGCTTAAAGTCTGATTCTCTAGGATACCACAATCCTAGATCAGCTGTAGCCTTAAGGTATTTGAAAATTCTTTTCACAGCTGTTAAGTGGGGTTCTCTTGGATCTGCTTGAAATATTGCACAAAGACAGGTAGCATACATGATATCAGGTCTACTTGCAGTTAGATAGAGTAGTGAGCCAATCATACCTCTGTAATCAGTAATATCTACTGATGTACCAACATCCTTATCAAATATTGTTGCAGTGGCCATAGGAGTGGATGCACTTGAACAATCTTGCATTCCAAATTTCTTCAACAAATTTCTGGTGTACTTATATTGACAAATAAAAGTTCCCTCTGCATTCTGCTTGACTTGAAGGCCCAGAAAATAGCTAAGTTCTCCCATCATACTCATTTGATATCTTGACCGCATTAGCTTGGCAAACCTTTTACAAAGTCTGTCATTTGTAGAACCAAAAATGATATCATCAACATATATCTGCACCAAAAGTAAGTCCTTTCCATGGTTGAGATAAAACAGTATTTTGTCAATAGTCCCTCTGTTAAATCCACTTTCCAGAAGAAACTGAGCTAATGTCTCATACCATGCTCTTGGAGCTTGCTTAAGGCCATAAAGTGCTTTGTCAAGTCTGTAGACATGATTAGGAAATTTTGAATCTACAAAACCTGGAGGTTGTTCAACATATACTTCTTTTTCCAATTCTCCATTAAGAAAAGCACTTTTTACATCCATTTGAAAGACTGTAAACTTTTTATGAGCAGCATAAGCCAAAAATATCCTTATGGCTTCCAATCTAGCAACTGGTGCAAATGTTTCATCATAAACAATATCCTCCTGTTGAGAATATCCTTTTGCAACCAGCCTTTCTTTATTCCTTGTAATTAACTATCAGTTTTGTTTCTGAACACCCACTTTGTACCAACTACAGATCTGTTCTTTGGTCTTGGCACTAGAGTCCAGACTTTATTTCTTTCAAATTCATTTAACTCTTCCTGCATTGCTTGCACCCAATCAACATCTTGAAGAGCTTCTTCCACTTTCTTTGGTTCAGTATGAGAAAGAATAGAGTGATTGAGACATTCATTTGATGTAGCTGTTCTAGTTCTGACACCTGCATCAGGATTTCCAATAATTAAGTCATGTGTATGTGCTTTAGTCCACTTCCTTGCAGATGGAAGGTTTTCTCTAGAACTGGATGCTCCCCCATGATCCATGCTGTCTTCATCAACCTTTTCTGATGCTCCCCCTGAAATTATGCTCTCTGAGTTGGATCCTTGAAAATTGGAGTTCCCAGAATTAATAGAACTTGGCCCATCAGAACTTGATGAATCAGAACTTGAAGAGCCAGTTGTAGGTTCTGATGCTTCTTGAGATGTGGCTGCATCTTCAGTATGCTCCCCCTGCACAGGTGCATCTTCCTTTGGTGGGGTTACCACAGTTTCAATAACATCAGAGTTTAATCCATCAGAGTTTGCAGTATCAGGATTTAGACTATCAGGATTTAGACTGTCAGTATTTACAGTATCAGAACTTAAAACTTCATTCTCAAATCTCAGCTGATCATGATCATTGAAATCTTCAAGTCCTGTAATCTTCTTATCATCAAAAGAGACATTGATAGAATCCATGACAACCCTTGTTCTTAAATTGTAGACTCTGAAGGCTTTTGTGGAAAGTGGATATCCAACAAAAATTCCTTCATCAGCTTTTAGATCAAATTTGGATAGATGTTCAGGATGAGTCTTAAGAACAAAACACTTGCATCCAAATACATGAAAATACTTCAGATTTGGCTTCTTTTTCTTCACCATCTTATATGGTGTCTTTCCATGCTTGTTAATGAGTGTTGCATTTTGAGTAAAACAAGCAGTCTGCACAGCTTCAGCCCAAAAATAGGTTGGTAACTTTGCCTCATCAAGCATAGTTCGTGCAACTTCAATGAGAGTTCTATTCTTTCTTTCAACAACTCCATTTTGCAGTGGAGTTCCAGGAGTAGAGAATTCCTGCTTGATTCCTTGGTCTTTGCAGAACTCTTCCATAATCAAATTCTTGAACTCAGTGCCATTATCACTTCTTATGATTTTCACAGAGTCTTTAACCACTTTATCCATATGTTTGACATGATCAATCAAGATAGATGCAGTTTCACTTTTTGTGTACAAGAAATACACCCATGTGTATCTGGTGAACTCATCCACTATGACCATAACATATTTCTTCTTTACAATAGACATGATATTCACTGGACGAAATAGATCAACATGTAGTTGGTGATAAGGCTCAAGAATTGAAGATTCAGTCTTGCTCTTAAATGAAGATTTTCTTTGTTTTGCCTTTTGACAGGAATCACAAAGGCCATCAGGAGCAAACACTGATTTTGGCTAACCTCTCACAAGATCTTTCTTGACTAGTTCATTTATATTGTTGAAATTTAAATGAGAGAGTTTCTTGTGCCAATTCCAGCTTTCTTCAATTGATGCTCTACTTAACAGACAGATTGCAGAACCATCAGTACTTGTTGAAAGCTTGGTTTCATAAATGTTACCATGCCTGTATCCTTTCAGAACAACTTTGTCTGTAGATTTGCTTACAACTTCACAGTGTTCTTCAAAGAAATCCACATGATAACCTCTATCACAGATTTGACTAACACTCAGCAAATTGTGTTTAAGTCCTGAGATTAGTGCTACTTTTTCAATGATGACATTCCCCAGATTGATATTGCTATATCCCAAAGTTTTTCCCATGTTTCCATCTCCATAAGAAACACTTGGGCCAGCTTTCTCCATAAAGTCTGATAGCAGGGTTTTATTTCCAGTCATATATCCTGAACATCCACTGTCCAGAACTAGGATATTTTTCCTGTTACCGTGCAATCACAAAGATCACTAATGATTAGTTTTAAGGACCCAGACTTGCTTGGATCCTTTGGCCTTATTAAGTTTGTTAACATTTGCAGCGGATTTAGCATCATAGTTTATGTTAACATTTTTCTTATCAGCATTTACACTATCAGACTTTGCATCAAAATTTACACTAGAAGGAATAATGCTAACTTTCTTTAAAGAAGGTTTTATTTGATAATAATCATAGTACAAACTATGGTATTCCTTACAAGTATAAATGGAATGCCATAAACTACCACAATGAAAACAAGGATTTTGTGGCCTATATCTAACAGACTGACTCTTAACTCCTGACTTTGAAGGTAAGGAGTTTATGTTCTTATTTTTCCTGCAAAAAGAAGCCAGATGGTTAGAATTTCCACAGTTATAACATTTCTTTCTAGGAGCATTAGGAATAGACTTATAATCATTACTTTTATTCACACCTTCCTTTCCATTCCTATTTTTTCTAGGGAGCTTTACCTTGTTTATATTCTTAACATCTTTCAGCTTATGCTTAAGCTGCTTCTTTGTCATTAAGCCTATGTTAACTTCAGTTGGCTTATCCTGTTTTGGTTTGTCAGAAGTTAATTTCTCTTTAACTTCTGATTTATCAATATCAGACTTTACAGCTACAAACTTAACAGGATTTACCTTTGGCTTTTGTTTAACAACTACAGGCTCAATTTCTACAGTTCCCTTATCATTCTTATCATCTCCATAACCTAAGCCTTCTTTCCAGTTTCCACTACTTAACAAATTCTGAGTTATTCTGCCAGAGTTAGTCCAAGTCCTGATAATCTCTCTTTCCTTTTTTAACTCAGTTTTTAGAGATTCATTTATTTTAAGTACTTCATCCCTAACATAAAAGGCATCATCTCTATCTTTCTGAGTTTGATGGAACATGACTAACTCTTTTTCTAAATAATCATTCCTCTTTTTATAAACAAGATTTTCTGAAGTTAATCTTTCACATTTTAAAGTTTGATCTCTATAACTAATGAATATGGTTTTAAGATATCTTCTCAACTCAGTAATATCATCAGTATGAAAGGCATAATTGGTTTGAGGTACCATTAACTCAGCATTATCAGAACTGCTATCAGGATTTGCCATCAAGGCATAGTTCACCTCACTTTCAGAATCTGAAGTGTCTGTCCAACTTTTCTTCTTTGTGACAAGAGCCTTGCCTTTGTCACTCTTCACTTTCTTGCAATCAGGAGATATGTGGCCTTTCTCACCAAAGTTGTAGCACTTGACATTTGAGTAATCTCCTCTGTCAGACTTTCCTCCTTTGCCTTCAGATTTTTGAAACCCTTCTTATCAGAACTTGCACCTTTCCTGGAAAATTTCTTTCCCTTTCTGAATTTCCTGTATGCAATCCTTGTGATTCCTTTCACCATAAGAGCACACAGCTTCATCATCTCTTCATCAACATCCATCTCAGGTAAGCTTTCAGTTTCTGAGTCATCATCGCTATCAGAACTTGATGACTCAGTATCAGACTTTGTGATGAGAGTTTTTCCTTTGCCTTTTCTTGAGGCAGCTATTTTGGGGGATTCCTCCTCAGTCTTTAGAGCAACTGTCCTTGACTTTATTCCATTCCTCTTGCTTCTTTGTTCCATCTCAAGTTCATAAGTCTTGAGCATCCCATAAATTTCATCAAGAGTTATTTCTTCAAGATTATAGTTGTCTCTTATAGTGGTGGCCTTCAAATCCCAGCTTTCAGGAAGAGCTAACAGGAATTTAAGGTTTGAATCTTCAAGATCATATTCCTTTTTAACTAGTGACAAATCATTCAAGAGTTTGACAAATCTGTCATATAAACCAGTCAATGACTCATCAGGTTTTGAGTCAAAGTGCTCATACTCTTGAGTGAGTATAGTCTTCCTGTTCTTCTTAATTGAATCAGTTTCCTGGCATCTTGTCTCCGAGGCATCCCATATCTCCTTTGCAGTCTTGCAGTTAATTACCCTATTTGACATGACATTATCAATGGCACTATGAAGCAAGTGTCGTACCTTAGCATCCTTAGCAATCGATGAGATATCTTCAGCAGTGTAATCACTCTTCTCCTTTGGAACAGACTTTGCTAGTTCACCTGCAACTACAACAGAGAGTTTGGTTGGCTTCTGTGGTCCTGTCAAGGTATTCTGGATCTGTAGCTTCCAGAAACATAGACATCCTCACCTTCCATATGGGATATTTAGATGGTTTCAGTATGGGAACTCTAATAGTCTCATATCGATTATGGATTTGAGTCTTTGGAGGTTCTTCAGTTTTGGTGGGCTTGGTTGGAGTTTGTTCTTCTTCAGAAATGATTGTTTTTGGATCTTAAACTGTTTGTGTGTTAACTGATCTGCTCTGATACCACTTGTTAGGTCTCACACACTGTAGAAGGGGGTTGAATACAGTGTTTATCACAATCAAATCGAATATAAGTACACAGAAAACATATTTAATTTAACACAATAAACTCTGTTACAATATGGAACTGTCCTCTCTCAGTGATGAACAATTTATCACGAGAGCTGCTAGGGTTACAATGAATAATAACTTCGATTATGATAACACATATAGTGTAAACCCTATGTTTGTGTTTATATACTACACAGTTACAAGATAAATTCTAATTGATATGGAGTATAATTCTGCTTCCTAAAATATATCAACTAGTTATCTTTTCTTCCAAGTATTCCATTCTTCATAGAATTCATTCTTCATGCATATCTCTTCTTGCGTTTGTCTTGATCTTCTTTCCTTTCAATCAGCCGCCTTCCTTATCTGAAAGTCTCCTTAAGTCCTGATATCATCTCCTGATAAATATCTCCTGATAACTTAAGTTCTGACTTCAGTATAAGTACTGATTTCCAGTTAAGTACTGATTTGTCCTGTTAAGTAAGATCTGAAGACTAAACACAAATCATATTAGTCATGACATTATCAAATATTTCTAACAGAGAGCCCAAAGACATCCCTGGCCCATATGGCCCAACAACAACCAAAAGAAAAAACCTTCCCTGATCCACTCAAATTTGAACAGAAGATGTAAGGCCCATGCGTTTGTGAAAAACGTGTAGTAAAATCACATTTCCCAGTTCTGTTTAACATGTAAGGCCCCTGCATAATCATATATTTATCACAATCAAGAAAAAATCCATATTATATATCATATAATTTCTTAGAGATTGCAGTACGACCTGTACTTCATTATAATCACAGATCACAGAAACAGAAAGAGAACAGTAGGGCGGGCCACTAGATATCTTAACAATTATGCCAGCTTGGGGAGTCATTTTATCTGCATAATCTCACCCGCAAGAATTAGTTAATTATTTACATCCTTTAATCATATATGCAGATGTTTAATAATATCATGAAATTTGAGCCAAGATCATAAGGATCCAACTCATGGTTTTGCTAAGCCATTTACACCGTATATTTTTTTATTTATTATCATAGAAACAAATGCAAAAGATAAACTATTAACAAATATAATTTTACAAAGAAAAAGAGAAGAGAAACAAAATAAGACCTAGTGTTGCAGCTCATTTATTTTTATTTCATAAATAGATAAAACCTTACCAATAAGATCAATTGTCATACTTGAGGTATGTCCAACAGATGTACATACATGATAACCTGCAATTAAAAGAATAATATATTTTTCAGCGGATATTCAAGAGGCGGCTATTTCTAAGCTGCTTGTTGATAGTAGAGGCGGTTATTTCTAAGCTTCTTGTTGATAGTAGACTGAGACGCTCGTAAATAGATCTTACCTCCCAACTTATTGGACACGAGGGCACTGCAACCCATGCCACAATGTGATGATCCTCCACAACCCTACAAGAAATAAAATACCAAAACCATTTTTAAGAAAAAGCTTTTCCAAAGAACAATTGATATTTTAATTAGACTTGTGTATTCCACAACCCTACAAGGTATAAAACACTAAGACCAGCATCGAGGCAAAGCCTTTTGGAAGAACAGTTGAGATGTAAGAAGTAAGAACTACTGTAAAATATATAAATATATAAAAACTAGAGTAGGGTATACTTTTAAGTTCTTTTAGGAGTCTTAAAGAGAAACAATGCTCGCAGCAAGGAAGTATGATAGAGAAATATCTAATTACCAAACTAATAGTTGATCTGTTGAGAAATTTATCTTGAATATAGTAACAAACAAGAGAACCAAAAAATGTTCATGTCATTGGATAATATATAATTATCCCTGGCCTTACATGTTAAACAGAACTGGGAAATGTTAAACATAATTGGATAATATATGATTAAATGGTATGATATAATCAACAACCGTACACAATAGTATTGCAAATTACAATTAGAAACAAATACAAAACTCTGGGAACATTAACAAAAAGATAAATATATCAGAAAATGTCAAGACAATACCTAGCATGAGCAACAGAACTTTTTCCTAGAATAATTTAGGTGACAACCAAATAATTTTGTAGAAAAAGTTATGTTGGGCACCCTGTTGATAAGTGGACCAGGTCGAGATACAAACTTCCAAACTCAACTTTAGTACTCAAGTTCTAATACAAAAAGTTATGCTCCTGTGTCGGTACACAAACAAAGTTAAACCCCTGGATTTCTATTTTATAATCAGTACCTTGAAATCGTTGTAATTTTTATTCTTATCAAGTACCTGGGAACGATGTCTTTTGCTACCTATGATCTCGTAAATAGATTAAACAACGGTAATATTAAATATAAGAATATGTTGCCAAAGAGTTGAGAATTTGCAAGACTCGTGATTCCTATAATATTGATGATTGAAAAACAAATAGAAGAGCTGACATAAATACATATGAGTAATGAGTTATGTTTATCTCACTCTACAATGTTATAGCTAATATAATAATAACTGGTAGGCCAACACTTTATTTAAGATTAGTGTGATTTTTACCGACATAGATGAGACTTTTCATAGATATGGGCAAAGTTTAAATCAAGTTGTTCCTCTGAAGATGAACTTGTAATTTCTAGCATCCAGGTCGCGGGGTTGTATTTTTCTTGGATTTTCGACACTTGATTTATGTTCCGCCACAAAGGAGATAAAATGGTTGTTAGGCGATTTGATATGGTGATATGATCTGATATGAGTCCCATACAAAAATTTCATTTTAAACATAGAAAATTATTAGTTGCTGTGCTTATTCTGCATCCTTTGGGACTTGGTTCAAATATTAGTCATTGCTCACCTCAAAATATTCAATTAGTTTACTGGAATGCTGACCCAACTCTCCAGAATATATTATTTGTCCTCCTCTCTTCATTAGAATTAGCTGCAGGAATAAACAACAGAAATTTCCTCCGCTATTGAAACTAATTGTACTAAATAAAGTACATAATCAACTCCCTAAACATGCCTAAAATATGTAAAGTAAACAGTAATATGTAAACAAAAGCAGCACAATTAAGACATAGAAGCACAACATACATAAAAGACATAAAAAGAGACAATTACAGTAGTAATGGACCTTAAAAGCATGTCTAGCTTTGCAACCCATAAGCTGAAAATTACTCTGAAGAACAGGCCTTGTGTATCGAAATGATGACGACGACAACATCGACTCTTTTCCTCCTCCTTCATCACTTATAACCACAAACAAAGAAAAACCCAATCATATTAAACAGATGAGAACATTTGGCACACACATTATGGTCCTTAGCACAAGCTACAAACACAAACATCAAGAAATTCAATTACGCCTTAACTCAATACTATAAAAACCGAAGCACAATAATCAAATTGAAGTAAAAAAAGAGGAGCATACCAGTACATAAATTAAGATAAGCCTAAAGAACAACACGTTTGGAGCATTTCTGACTAGAAATCAAAAAATAAAAAACAGAGAAATTAACAACCTTTGTGCAGAAAAGAAAATAAATAAAATATAATAAAGATGAGGGGGTACCATTTAGCGGGTTCAGAGAGGGTTTGCATTTTCCGTATTTACGCTTCCATTCAATTTGATCTTTACAACGTGGGCACACACCGGTAATCTCAGAGTAAGGTCTGAACTTGCCTCCAACTTCCTGTAAAAAAAGAAAGAAAAAGAATGAATCTCTCTCACATAGGGAGGGGAGAAACCCCCAACTGAGAAAAGCTCAAGAAACCCCCAATTACTCAACCCCTAAACCCAATTGAGAAGACTCTGATTAGCTCCGAACCCTAATTCATCTTCTGCAATAGCTCTGAACTCAACTGTTTGTGTGTGTTTTGATGTGTGAGAGTGTGACGAGAGTGTTTGTGTATGTTTTTAGATGCATTTTTGAGATGAGCGGGGTGTGTGTTAGTTTTGGGCCGCCCAAAAATTTGGTCAAAAAAAGAACCGCCTAAATGTTGTCCAAAGGGAAAAAAAGAACAGCTTAAAATTTTAGGTCTATGGTAACACATTTTTTGATATCAATGCTAACGTCTTTTTTTAATGTTACAATAGTAATTTGCTCCTATCTATGGTAACACTTTTTAATCTCTACTGTAACGTTAAAAAATATGTTAGCTTAGATCAATTTTGGGGGATGTAAGGTAACATTTTTGTTTGTAACACCAAAAAAAGTGTTGATATAGGTCAAATATTGTGTAGTGTAATCCAGAACTATTCTGCTATTTACTTTATATTTCTGTTTACATCTTTTTCTTATTTGTTCGTTGAGTTATCCTCTGGGTATTTGTTGTTATTGTCTAACAAATAAATATGGGGAGATTGAAAGGCATATGTCATAGCCTATTTGTTTATTCGAGGATTTAACTCAACTCAAATAAGAATGTAACAAGTAAATAGTGGATCTACCGTCAAAGAGATCTCACAAAGTAACATCTGTCAAAGGATTCAGAAACAATGTTCATCTACAGACTTGAGGAATTAATGCACTGGAAGAAGTTCAAGAAATTGATCAAGCCTCAGTGATATAAATCAAGATTGTGGATTTAATCAAGTGTCAGAGATCTTGTCAGGGTATCAGATAATTACAGGGATTTAATCTGAAGAAAATCAAGTTATTAAAGTCAAGACATGAAGAAACGTCACAGAAGTTAGTCACTCATGAACCAGTCAGTACATCGAGTGTCAACATTGAAGTGGTGGAATTGATTCATAATTTTCAGAAGATTTTCAGAAGAATGGTTGCAGTTTAAAAGTAGTAATAATTCTCTATTAATTAATTAAGTCATATAATTTAATTAAGAAAATAAATTATATCTGTAAAGATTAATTTATTGATTAATTGATTAATTAATTTCAAATTAATATCATTGATTTTCAGAAGTGTAATTGAATTAAAATTAGCTTTACTTCAATAAGACAATTAAACTTGAACTGGCATGACAATCCAGATTGTCATACCGATTGTCATGCCAGGTCATTTCTAATTGTCTCACCGAAAGTTCTAGCAGGGAGGAGAATTGTCTTGCCAGTTCAGTTTGATAGTCTTGCTAGTTCAATCTTTTATCTCACCGAAAGTCATGGTGGTTCAGTGGATTGTCTTGCCAAGCCTTGGATTGTCTCTCCAATACAATTGCTACTATCCTTCGTTATTTTAAAAGACAGAGAACCAACAACATTGAATACACTTCTCAACTACTCAAGAACAGACAAAGCAGCAGCCGAACAAAACATTTCATCTCTTCACTGTTGCAATTCAAGTTCATTAATTTTTAGCATTAAAGTTAAATCTAAACCACTAGAAATCATTCTCTTGTACTTGTGTAACTATCTAGCGGATCAAAATCCCTAGAACTTAATCTCAAATTGCTTCTAGCATTTGATCTTTTTATTGCAAAAATAGAAAAAGTTCATGTCGAATTTATTCTAGATTTGTGATAAGTTATTTGAGATTAATCCCTTGTAAACGATACCGTTGTTGTAACACCTTTCAAGTTTAATAATAGTTTTATTTAACTTGAATTTTGTTTCACTTTTTTATTCCGCATTAAATTCTATTAAAAAGTATAGTTTGTATTCAACTCCCCTTCTACAAACATATTGGGACCTAACAGTTACAAATATTTTTAAATTCAAAATCTGATCAGTTTTGATTTTATTTATTAATGGAGCAGTTTAATTCATACATTAATTGTATGGGCAGTTTCACTTTTCCTCTCCTATAAATAGAGGCTAAAGTGAATGTAATTTACAAACCACACTACATTCTCTTATCTTGTCCCTCTCTGCATTTATCTCCCAAAAACACAAGTTCGAAGTGCCGTTAGTTAGTTTTCCGGCGACTGAGGTGCTAGTCGAGGTGGAGGTTTTGTTGCTGCTGTTAACATAAACTCCGAGCTGTTTTATCTTTATGGAGATATTGCACGCATCCCAACGTAGTAGGTAGGGGGCAATATTCTCTTCAAGAGCAGCCAAGGCTTCGAGCAAGGCCTGGTGACTCAGCTATGATCATCTTTTCTTGGCGTTCTGTATCTTTGCACAACCATTATTTTTAATCACTGTTAAAAGCTATGGTTTCGGGTACATCTTCGTTTTTCTCTTCGTTATTTCAGTTACTGATTTTGTTTACATGCATGTTTTGTTTTATTAACTATGGTCTTGGCCTGGACTTGCTAAATTTTTTATATACTTGCCTCTATATTGCTATATTTGTTAGTGAAATTTACAACATTCTTGAAGAGAATATTAGTTATTTAGAATTTAGCATAATGGTTAACGAACGTGAGGTTATCGTTGGTGGTGGTAGCGGTTCGGGTGCAACTGCTGTGGCCATTGATTGGACCACCTATATTTTCCCACAAGCTGTTGAACTAACCGGTTTACCGGAGAAATTCAATGATGGCATTGGCTTTTCTCGCTGGCAGAAAAGGATGAAGTTGTGGCTGACTATAAAGGGTCTATGGTCGGTTGTGGAATATGAGAAACCAGTAGTGGATCAAGAGAAGGCTGACACAGTTAAGGATTTTGCAAAGTGGGCTGAGAAGGATGGAGTGGCTAGGGCGGCCATTCTGGAGGCTCTAACAAGCACTTTGTTTGATGTCTATTCTTCTGATGCCTACTCCACAAAACTCTTATGGGAGAAGCTGGACCAGACACATAATACTGACTCACAAGGTCTAGAAAAGTATTATGTGGCAAGGTTCCTCGAGTTCAAGTTGGTGGACAATAAGTCCATGACTGAGCAGGTGCATGAGTTCGAAATGATAGTGCATGCTTTGAAGGAGTCTGGAATGGACCTCCCGGAGAAGTTCAAGGTGATGAGTGTGATTGAAAAGCTCCTAAAGTCTTGGGAAGAGTTCTCTCTCTCCCTGAAAAGACAGAAAGGAGAGATCACCTGGACCAACCTTATGCTGGACATCTCGGTGCAAGAACAACACAATTCCAAAGAGGGACATGTGATGCCAACTGAACACGGTACCTCGAAGGTAAACATAGCAACTGTAGGACAGAAGAGGAAGGCTTTTGCTAAGAAAGCTAATAGTAACAAACCTAAGAGTGACAAGGACAAGGCCAAGAAACCCAAGGCAAACAACCATGTTAGTCTTGTGGGCAGGTTGGGCACTGGAGTAAGGACTGCCCTACGAAGAAAGCAAAGAAAATCGAGGTAGCGCAAGCGAATGTTGTGCTTGGAACCGCACGTGGGCTTGTAGTGAACATGGTCGTTGGTGAGGCTACGGCTTCTGAAACCAATGTTGACTGGTATGTATCCTACAACCCTGTAATATTTTCTACCTATCTGTCAAATGAATGGTTGATAGATACTGGAGCTAATGTACATATTTTTGCTGATATTAGTTTATTTGTATCTTATCAACAGAGTCATAGCCTGACTGTGAAGATGGGGAATGCTAGTGCTGCTCAAGTACATGGAGTTGGAAATATGGATATGAAGTTCCCTTCAGGACGTATTCTATCTCTGACGAGAGTGCATCATGTTCCCGACATGCGTAGAAATATAATAAGTGGAAGTTGTTTAGTTTCTAGTGGTTTTGAAATTTCGCTCAAATGTAATAAAGTAGTTCTTATTCACACTGGTTCTTATCCCGTTTTGGGAAATTTGAATAATAATGTTATTCCTTCTGTTAACTGTATTGAATCGTCGAATATATGGCATGCTAGACTAGGTCATTTAAACTTTGGTGCTCTTAAGAACATGATGAACTTAGAGTTGATTCCAAAATATACCATAGAAAAGAATTCTAAATGTCAAGTATGTGTGTCTGCTAAACAAATAAGGAAACCTTTTTATAACGTTGTTAGGGATTCAGACTTGTTAGTTTTAGTACACACTGATATTTGTGAATTTGGTGGTGTATTGACCAATACCAGTTTAGATACTTCATTACCTTTATAGATGATAGTAGTAGATATTGTTATGTTTATTTACTTAGACATAAAGATGAAGCACTTAGTAAATTCATTATATATAAAACTGAAGTAATAAAAAAAAACTAGTAAGGTACTTAAAAGGTTGAGATCCGATAGAGGTGGTGAGTATACGAGTAACGTTTTTTATGAATTTTGTGCAAACAATGGTATAGTTCATGAAATTACTCCACCATACACACCTGAGTCTAATGGGGTTGCTGAGCGAAAGAATAGAACATTTAAAGATATGATTAATAGTATGCTTATTAACTCTGGGTTGCCTAAATACATGTGGCTCTAAATACGGCTTGCCAATTTTGAATAGAGTCCCTCTGAAACACATGGATAAGACACCCTTGGAGTTATGGAAAGGAAGAATGACTAGTCTTAAGTATCTTCGTGTGTGGGGGTGCCTTGCTAAGGTGCTTGTTCCTGAACACAAGAGAAAGAAACTAGATCCAAAGACTGTTGACTGTATCTTTCTGGGCTATCTTGAAACCACTACAACTATGAGATTTTTAGTGTTAAAATCTGACATAGATGATATAGTGGCAAACACGATAGTTGAATTTCGAGATACGGCATTCTTTGAGGATGTCTACCCTATGAAGACTGGAATACCTGAGATGACTTCTGAGGAAGATCCTACTCACACATCGAGTTCTATTCCTGATCATGTGGAAAAGATGATAAATGTGGGGGCGGAACCTAGTAGTAGCTCTATTCCTAAGGAAGTGGAGGAACCGAGGAGAAGTAAGCGTGCAAAGGTAGTCGAGGATTTTGGAGGTGATTTCATCACTTACAATATCGAGGATGAACCTTTAACTTTCTGACAAGCTATGGATTCTTCTGAGTCAAGGCACTGGAAGGGCGCTGTGAAGAGTGAAATTGACTCTATTGTTTCTAATGGAACATGGGAGTTGGTTGATCTCCCTCCTGGGTGTTCTACTATTGGGTGCAAATGAGTCTTTAAAAGGAAGTTGAACCCTGACGGCTCAATAGACAAGTATAAAGCTAGACTGGTAGCTAAGGGTTTTAAGCAAAATGAAGAAATTGATTACTTTGATTCATACTCTCTGGTTGCAAGAATGGTAACAATCTGAATGTTTATAGCATTGGCTTCAGTCCATGGTCTTATCATCCATCAAATGGATGTAAAGATGGCTTTTCTTCATGGTGAACTTGAAGAAGAGATTTATATGGATCAGCCTGAGGGATTTGTTGCATCTGGCAATGAAAGGAAAGTATGTAAGTTGATCAAGTCCATCTATGGCTTGAAACAAGCTCCCAGAGATTGGCATAAAAAGTTTGATGAAACTGTATTGCCTTTCAGTTATAAGATTAATGAAAGTAATAAGTGTGTCTAGACTAAAGTTAAAGGTAATGAGTGTGTTATTCTGTGCCTATATGTGGATGACATTTTACTGTTTGGAACCAATATTGAGATTATTAACGGGACTAAAGAATATTTTGAAATGAAGGATATGGATGAGGCAAGTGTGATTCTTGAAATCAAACTGATTTAGTCCACTAAAGGAATAACCTTGACTCAATCTCATTATATAGAGAAATCTATACTTGAGAAATATGGGTATTCACAGTGTAGAATCTCTAGTACACCCTATGATTCGAAAGTTTCCCTTGTTAAGAATACTTCAGGAGTGCCTGTGTCTCAGTTAAGGTATTCTTAGATTATTAGGAGCTTGCAATATCTTGCTAACTGTACTAGACTAGATATTTCATATTATGTGTCTAAGTTGGGTAGATATACAAGTTGTCCAAACATAACTCATCGAGATGCTCTTGATAGAGTACTTAGATATCTAAAAGGCATAATGTACCTTAGTTTACACTACATGAGATTTCCTGGTGTGCTTGAAGGGTACAGTGATGCAAGTTGGATAGCTAAGAAGTCTGGTTCCAATGGAGTGACTGGATACGTGTTCATGGCTGGTGGAACAATATCCTGGAAGTCAAGCAGACAGACTATAATTACTCGGTCTACTTTTGAGGCTGAGTTGTGTGCACTTGATGTCACAGGAACGGAGGCTGAATGGTTACATGGACTTATGTCTGCGATACCTGTAGTAAGAAGATCGTTTCCCTGCTATTGATATTCACTGTGATAGTCGAACAACTATCGACAAGATTAGTAGTAAAAATCATAATGCTAAAATTAAGAGACACATCCAAGTTAGACTCGAGTCTATAAGGGGTTTAGTGACTGATAGGATCATAGCTATAGAGTTTATAGGAATTCAGAATAATATACCTGATCCTCTTACTAAAGGACTGGAACCTGCAGTGGTCCTGAAGTCAAGGTTGGGGATGGGACTGTCAACCCATCATAATTTATCAACAGTGGGAACCCAATACACATGAGAGGAGATCCCTCGAAGTGTATTCAATGGGTAATAACAAGCTGTAAGGATGAATTGATAGTACCTTTGCTACATAGATGATACTATAGTATCTGAGTCTATCCCCTGTAAACCTAGAAGGTACTGACACTGCTAGAAAAACAAGAGTGTTAAAACTCTGAATGGGGTCAAGTCATTTGACGAGATAGAGGCAATATATCTCTGGAGATGCCCAGCTAAGCGAATGTAATTGTGTGGTCGCAATTAGAGAATAGGGTTAATCCTTGAAGCATTCGACAAACAGAATCGATACATGACCATTAATGTCTCAAAGCCGTAGATTGGCACCATAGCCTTTGACTTGTCGTCGTCTATGGAATATGGTTATACTAAACGGATTAAGATTCAAGGTCAAATATTCCATCTGAATCTGATAACCATTGAAGTAGAGGATTTAGGAGGGTTCAAACTCGGAAGGGTACCGACTCTAAAAAAACAAGTCATGATGGAAAATTAATCGCATTTCTGTATGGATTTGTGGGGGATTGTTAGAAAATTAGGATTTTAGAGCTTAATTTTAATTATGTTCTTGATGTTAATCCTAAAATCTAATGATTGGAAATTATTCAATGATATTTGAACTTAAATTTTCATGTATGGTTTTACGAATTTTCTTAATGAAATCCATATGAAATGAGAGTTGAAAGTAGCTAGAAAAAACTTGGAATTTTGAGAATGTTTTTGTCCCACGTTGAAATAAATCAAGGGAGTTGTGTGCTTTATATGGTATCATACACATGAGTAGTATACAACTACTAAGGTATGTGATGGTCCATTGTGTTGTTGTGTGCTTCACGCGCATACACACACGCACGTGCGCGCCGCCGCTGCCCCGTCACGCCACGCACTTGACCGGGCCGGGTCGGGTCGAAGGGCGATTTGGGAGAATGTCTCGGCGTCTCGCGTACACGAGGCGACCTGGGCGAGAATTTTATTTATTTGAAAATTAATTTTAATTCAAATTTATTTATCAGTTGACTGTATTATTATTATAATTGTTAGGCTGGGTTCGATACTGAATTGGGCTAAGTCACTTTGTTAGTGGGCTTAGTCTAATTCATTGAACCTGGACATGAATATAATCTGATCTGTAACTGATATATTCAATTAAAATTTAAATCTGATAATAATGTGGGTGCTAAATGAAAAGCTGTTACAAATATTTTTAGATTTAAAATCTGATCAGTTTTGATTTTATTTATTAATGGGGCAGTTTAATTCATACATTAATTGTGTGGGCAGTTTCACTTTTCCTCTCCTATAAATAGAGGGTAAAGTGAATGTATTTTACACACAACACTACATTCTCTTCTGTTGTCCCTCTTTGCGTTTCTCTCCCAAAAACACAAGTTCGAAGTGCTGTTAGTTAGTTTTCCGATGACTGAGGTGCTAGTCGAGGTGGAGGTTTTGTTGCTGTTGTTAACATAAACTCCGAGTTGTTTTATCCTGGTGGAGATATTGCACGCATCCCAACGCAGCAGGTATGGGGCAATATTCTCTTCAAGAGCAGCCAGGGGCCCAGGGTTTCGAACAAGGCCTGGTGACTCAGCTATGATCTTCTTTTCTTGGTGTATCTCTGCACAACCATTATTTTTAGTCACCGTTGAAAACTATGGTTTCTGGTACATCTTCGTTTTTCTCTTCGTTATTTCAGTTACTGATTTTGTTTACATGCATGTTTTGTTTTGTTAACTGGGTTTTGGCCTGAACTTGATAAATTTTTTATATACTTGCCATAAATGTTGCTATATTTGTTAGTGAAATTTATAACACAAGTTTTCCCTATCTATTTTGTTAATTTGTCGAGATTAAAAATACATTATCTATATGTTTAGACATCAGATTTGAGCATTGATCGCTGCAAAAAGACTGTTAAGGAGGATGAATCTGAAGTTGAGAGACGGGTGTCAGAAGCGCTGGTTGTGCTGCTGCAGTGATATCAGCAAGCCATGTGGATGGAGGAATCAATTCACCGCTTAATAGTTTTAAAGTCCAGATTGGGTTCCCATTTTCCAAGTAAATGAACATGGCTGAATTTTGATAAGTTGTTTGAAGGTTGTAAATATGGAGATGCAGACAGTAGTATTATGTTGATCTACCTAATAAATGAAGGGAACTTTTCTTTCCATCGCAACTCTAACGCAAGATATTGTAGCAGAGAACTTTGGTCAAAGATTAATGTGTTATGTGATAGACCGGTGGAACAATGCTTGAAAAATGGATTGGAATAAGATAGTAGTAGTACGACTATTTCAAGCTAGGTATGGTCGTATCACGTATATATGCTTAAATCTGTTGTCCGATCAATTACAATTAACAGAGTAGTCGAGTTTTGTTAGGGATTTACGTTGGTGGTATAAACATTTCTTACTGCTTGACAACTTTACAACTGGAAACTGCAAACATCAGCATTACTTTCAATCAAATTACTACGAGACTATTCTCTTGTATATAAAGCGGCCGATTAAATTCATTAGTACGAGGCCTTTTAGGATGTGGAGTTTGGCTTGCTCGCGGCCCAACATGTATAGAGATCTCTACTTACTCTTTAGGATATGGTTTGCTAATAACCTTTCTCCAATCTTCATGAAATTGGGAGTTCAACTTGTGTATGCAGCTGAGTAGGTTTTACATGTGAGTTGATATTGTGTCATCAGTAACTTGTGCCAATGATGCGAGTGACCAAGTGGTATTTGGTAAGCTGTGAAAACTCAACGTTCTACAAATGATATAAACAACTGTTTACCTCCTAAACAAACTGGTTCGGCTCCACTCCGCATGCATTATTTAGTTCAGTATTGTTACTAATATAGTATTATTATCTTTTGCTGCATATTGTTACTAATATAGTATTATTATCTTTTGCTGCATATTTTCTTTTTCTTAATATTATTGTGGTTTGGGGGCCGCTCAAGTCTCAATTTGAAGTCGATCTCATCTACTATTCCAAATATAATTGACATACCTATAAGCTGTCATTGTATTATTAAATTTTGTCTAATTTAAACATATAACAGGCATTGTAGGTACGCTCTTATGGCCCATATCAAGTTTCCGGCCATCAAACACTGTCATTCCTTGATGCAATTGATGTGGTGGACCTCGCTGCTTTGAGCTTCAGCTATGCAGAATTATCTTAAATCTATCTTTTTTCTCAACCGAAAGTTCACTTCTCGATAATGTGTAATATGATTATATCTCACACAAGTTACAACTATTTCAATATATCTTGCCATCCGAATATGATTTGTTTGTTTTTTGGTTTTAAGTATCGATATGTCTTGCCACCCGAATTTTCTTGTTCGGGCAACCATGGTCATACTTTAATGTTTCTGATCACATGGTGTGTAGATATAGTAAGACATTGAATACATAAAATACAGACAGCTGGGATGTCCTTGTTTAGCTGTTTGTATTCAAACGTTGCTTGGCAGTTGGTGCCTGATTATTAGTACAGTTTTATGAACTAGTCTTCATCTTTAAGAAAAACAATAATGATTCTGACAACTGTATTGTGAAAACTAAGTGTACCGTTATTCACATGATTACATCACTTTCTGTTTCATCAGAATCTATTGAAAACATGCTGTGCACCAAACCAAGTTACAAAATCTATCAGGAAACTAACCTGATCAAACCTCTCATTATGTACACTAGGAATAAAACCTAATCAGACCACTTATGGTACAAACATGTAGGAAAAAGTTATGATTTTGTTCCCATTATGAGAACAAGAACGTTTCAGCCATAATATATGAGAATCATATGGCTCCCAACTTCCCATTATGAAAAGCAAAATGTTTGGCAAGGCCTAAAAAATACAACAATACGAACAGCCAAACAGTACTGTTATGAGAAAATACGACACCCCAATGATACTAATTTACTTTGATAATATTGTAAAAGTATTTATTCCTGCTAAAATGTACTATTTATAGATTTATCACTAAAGAATCTGGCACCATTACAGAAATTTACAATGGAAAGAAAATGAAAGAACTTTGAGATTAATAAATATAAAATGAATTACACTTTGATCTGAATCATACTGCACTACCAAAATTTTTCTCACAGAATGAAGAAAGCAAGGCTGTACACATGCAACTGACTGCCAAACGACACTTTGATTTCAAGGGAATATGTAGGAAGACAATGAACGAGTCTGTATGTTTAAGTGGAGGGGATGGTATGAAGCATCCTATGTTGCTTCTTATTGGAGATTACGCGCTAAAATGGATTGATGTGGTGAATGGAAATTTCATAATGTACAGATTTGATTGCAATAAATTATTTGATTTCAGGTATAGGCATCATAAGACAGCAGAACGGCTGCTCGGGTGGAAAAGGAGGGAACAAACAGAGGAAGGAGACGAATACGAGTTCTGCAGGGCAGGACAAGGATCGGGATACACATTTTCCGAAACACCTGACACATCCGAACATAGCCATGAAGCAGACGCATAAGTAGTAGTGGTGAAGGAAATATTTGATAGACAAATTGATGTAAAAGGAGATTCAGAAATCCCGGAAAAATTGCCTGCAATAGTGACATTTGTGCCAACTATGTCTTTAAAACTGATGCCTTTGACAACAGGAAGTGCATGAGGATCATATTTATCATCTGGGTGTGACTTGGACTGACCTGTTGCCAGGATCGCCGTCTTAATATTTTTAATTTTTGCATCTGAGATGTATATTTCTTCTATAAAACCCCCTCTACCTACTGAGGTCTTCAATTCAATCCCAATGAAGGAGTCGTGTAGGTCTATTTTCTCTACAAGAACATTGGAGATGCCACCAGACATCTCACTGCCAAAAGCCAAGCCAGCACCTGTAGCAGATTGAAGGCGAACTTCCCGGATGTGGACATCTGAGGTCGGTTTCCCAAGAGCAATTCCATATTCATCCCAGCCACTCTTTAGCACAATAGCATCGTAACTCACACTAATGTTGCTCTTCTCAATGCATACATACTCTGAGGAATCTGCAAATAATATGACCAGGCTGAGAGTATGCTTACATTACCGGTAACATAACATGTTTTCTAGTCCATAAACTGAATAAGCATACCTGGTACTATTCCACTAGTGTAGGGCGATTCTGGTGAAGCATAAGCTGTAACATTTTGAACCAGGACATTACTGCAACACAAATTACATGTCATAAAACAGATAAATTCAAGGAATTTTTAAGCGAAACAAGTATCTGAAAGGGGTGAGCAAATTACCTGCAATATACAGGATGAATGTTGTAGGATGGGGGGTTTAAGAATGTTAGATTTGAAACAACCACATCCTTGGAGCTTATAAATTCCACCAGGTGTGGTCGGCTATAATTTAAAGAATGAGAACTAAATTGCTCCCACCACACAGAACCCTGACCATCTACAGTCCCATTGTCACCTGTGTAATGGATATTAAGTGTACATCTATGACAACATATAGACTATAACTCTCAAATCTCAATTGAATGATACAACAGATTAATTAAATGCAAGGATGATTCTACCTGTAATTACAACATCGACTAAATTATTTCCGGTAATTAGGCTTCGATATCTACCACCCGGAAGTTCAATACCACGTCCATACGATGGAAGGGGGTCAACAACCTCCCAATGAGCAATATCCTACAAAAAGAAAATTATATAAGCAAATAATATAATATTAACAGATACTAAAAAGTGTGAGCAGATAAGCAGTAAATACACAATAATAACCTCAGAATGCAGAAATGAGCTTGGAATTAGTTATATATATTAGCATTATTATATGCATATTTTACAATGAATGAGTAGAATATATCACCTGTGATCCAAGAATAACAGCTTCTTTTTCCAGAAAGAGGGTGAGGTGGCTGGTAAGGTTGAAACTTCCAGTAAGCCACTGACCGGATGGGACATAAAGCTGGGCACCACCTTTGTCTGCAAAGGACTTGAGATAGAAAATGGCATTTTGGAAGGCAATCGTGTTTAGTGCTTTCCCATCTCCAACTGCCCCAAATTCCAAGATAGATACACTGTGAGGCCTGGGTTTGAGAGGCCCGTTAGATTTGCATTGTCCAATATTATCAGCTGCGGAATGTTGAACAACATGACTCAATGCAACAAGTAATATCAAAGTCACCTGAAAAACACGAATAATCAAAGAAGAATGGTAAATAGAAGTGTAAAACATTGTCAACACCTGATGTTTCTTTCTCTGGAATAATTTTATGATATTTGGATCTCAGCTTTTAGACAATAGTGCAGTTAAATATAAGAAATGCACCACACAAACCAGAACCTATATAATAGAAACAATGTTGTCAAGGTCACTATTTAGCGGCTAACAGGTATGACAAAACAAAAATACTAAAATGGTTACTGGGAATCATCAACCATGTGACAAATATATTGTAATAAAGCTTTATAAAGCATATAAACTATTCAATAGTGAAAATTCCAGAGTAGGACAAGTTGTCTGAACAGCCACATTGACTATAAAACTTAAGCTGCCGTTGATAAAGTATAATAAATTAACCAAGTACTACAAATTTGTAAGAACTATATTTGCTGTCATGATTAAATACAACTGAAAAGGGAAATATAATCATTCAAAACAACAGGTTATTTACATATAGCAAAAAATCAATCTAGAGAATAGAAACATTGTATCCTACAAAATGTATAAGAGCCAAAATTAAATGAGAGACTACTCATGTGTGTGTGTGTGAAATAAATCAGACCACTCATGTGTGTGTGTATGAAATAAATGGACAAGCTAGTGCTATATTGACTGCAGGTATTACCAATCCAATGAGGTTCCTAGGGGCTTCAGGATCTGACTCAAGGTCACAAAATTAGACCTAAAACCAAAGCAATCAAAGTTGATTTAATTCCATTATTGGCAAATAGCATTAAAGTTACAAGACAAAACTAGAAATTTGTACACAAGTCTATTCAAGTTGTTTGGATTGTACACAATGTACACAAGTAAACAAACACTAAAAGCACAATTAAGATCAAATCAATACCACAAATAACAAAATCACTCCCAAACAATTCAAACTTAACCACCCACTTCAAAAACAAGATTTTACAGGCAAATTCAATCAAGAAAACCATCAAAAATCACACAATTACCATAAAGAAACGATCTTTACTCAATGATCAAACGAAATGAAAAATACCCCTCATCAATCAAGCAATTTAACAAACACCCATTATGCAAAAACCAAAAGGGGATCAAGAAATGTAGATAAAAATGCAAACTTGATGTTAAAAATGCAAACTTTATGAATTTAAAGAAACGTACTTACTAGCCTCTTCATGATTTTCTTGACTCCTCTTGGCATTTGCAGAGGAGAAACAAGGAGGAGAGAAATGGTGAGAGTGATGATGATGATGGAATTAAAGACCAAAAATAACGGATGGTAAGAGAAAAAGACAGCTCAGAAAATAAAGAAAAGACAGCTCTTCTTTAACTCTTGATGCATACAATTTTAGTACAAGAAGCTTGTGTAAGTAATGTTAAGTAATTGCATATATGTTTATAATGTTTCATATGTGACATAAATCAGTTGTGTTTGGTAATAATGTGGGAATATATAATGTTAAGATGGTAAGTGATTTTGAAAATTATAAATTACTGTATTAATCAGGGGGCTAATTTAAAACGGCTATTGCCGACACAAGAAAGTAATTAAGGGTGGGGATTAAAGATTTAATTAAGGGGTTAATTAATTTGGGAAAATAATTAAGGGAAGGAGACAATGGAATTTTGGAATCATGTGTATGCATGGACAGCGAAGAGTCGCATGTGGCTCAGGACAGCATGTGGGACCCTTACTCCAATGATGCATTAGAATTGCTAGCCTGGACCATTCACTTGCCAGATCATCTTGGGCCGTCAAGTAGGTCCCGTTTCTCTCTTCTTTTTGCAATTTAACAATTCACCATTTTCAAAAAAAAAAAAAACAATTCACCATTTTTAATATACAGAACCGAAATTAAATATTAAATATCGCATCTGCGACTGAAAAATGCGATGAGATGGAACCTCCTTGTATGCATGTATGTATTTTCTCACGACACTGGATATTTTTAACTAATCATACATAACAATTACTAGTATAAAACCCGTGCAATGCACGATTATTTTAAATAATTATTATTTTATTAATTATATTTGTTAAAAGAATAAGTATGTCTCAATGAGTATAATCAAATATATTTTTCATTATATATAAGTATGTCTCAATAAGTATAATCGAATAATTATAAGTGAATTATATTTTTTAAAAGAATAAGTATGTCTCAATAAGTATTATCGAATATATATTTCATTAAAAATGCAAACTTTTTATGTTAAATAGTCCTAAACTTGTTGATCCAGATAGGGTGCCTCGTGATTTATCTTTCTTACTTTTAGTTTTGTGTGATTCGTTTCGTAGAATCAGAAATCGAGTTTATATGTTGAATAGTTAATAATTTTTCGTATTATTATTTAAAGGGTAGTGTAACTCTTTGTTGCATATCTCTATCACAAGTATGCGGTTTTTCTGTGTGTTATTTTGACATGTTAAACATGATCGATCATGCAGAAAAAAGGAAAATGAGGTGTTTTAATTAAAAAAGATAAAAAAATAATGTGTTTTAGTTAAAAAATATAATTGATTTATATATTAATTATGATTTAAATAGTTTTAAAATATGTAGGTTCAAAATAGAATAAATTAAGGCCAATTGAGTAAAAATAATATGAATAATTAAGTAACGGTAATTAGGTAATTTCAGCAAGTACCGACCAACCAACTACCAAATTTTTAATGTTTCGTCTCTTATAATATTGTATAGATAAATTATGAATATCATGATAGTAATGCACACTTTTGTAAGAATAAAGGTGTGTAAGGATTCATGTAATGTGTAATTATTAGAGCAAATCCAACAATATCCTAGTAATTGTCTTATAAATATAATAAAATATTGTGTCCTAGTGTGATTTATGACAATATTGTTGTATATTAACTCCAATAATATATTTTATATTTGTGCTTTATAACTAAAGTAATAAGGGGTCATTTGGTTCGTCACATTCTGAATCAGGTATGTGTTTCAGCTATTCCAACCCCATACCTAACATTTGGTTCAGAAAAATAAAATTTCATATTCATTCCTCAAACCCCTAAGGTATGGTTTTTCATACTCGGGTAGGGAGGTGGGTACGAGGGAGGGGTATGTGTATTAACTTTTATTTCACTATTTTAATTTTTATTTAAACAATTAAATATAAATGTTTAGTACTAACAGAAATCTATGAACCTTAAAGTATTATAATATTAATAAAATTAGTATATTTAATTAAATTAAAATTGTTGACTTAATATATTTTAAACTAAAAATATTTATCACAACACTTAACCAAACACATGATATCAGATATGTTATTCCCAGTGGACTAACAATGAGATTTACAGAAGGGGGGTTGAATGTAAATCTCAAAACTTTTTCAAGTTTTGAGCAGTTTCTAAGGCTAAGTGTTTAAGTGAACAAATGTGTGTGAATTGCTTGAAGCTGATGCAGACAGATATATATTCAAACACAAATGTAAAAAACACAAAGAACTTAAAAACTTTTCTGGTGGATTTGTTGTTCCACCAGAGATGTGTTATTTCAGAAAATCTGTGATTCAAAGAATTAAATCACAGCTGCTTCCTAATACAAACTAGATGATTTTCTCTCTTGATATTTCTAAACAGCTCAGGAAAATTCTTATCTAATTACTAGCTGCTACTTGGTTTATATAACACCAAGTTTACAAGTGAAGACAAAACTGTAAAATACAATTAAAAGGATTCTTCACATGTTTCTTCTTCATTTCTCTATCCAATGTAATCTAGGATAATCTGTGAATCTTTGAATACTTCCTTGTTTACATCAGAATGGGAATGCTGCATTTTCTTGATTCCTCCTAGAGGCTTCCACATTCCAGTTTGTCTCTGTCAACCCATGTGCCTCTGTCAGCTTGTGAATTGTCACTATCAACTGCTAATGAACTAAGCATCTGTTGAAGCTTTCATCCGTTGATGCCTTATCCGTTGAGGCTTTATCCGTTGAAGTTTTATCCGTTGATGCATTATCAGTTGAAGTCTTTATCCGTTGAAGCACTTATCCGTTGATGAATATTATCCGTTGAAGCATTAGAGACATCCGTTGAAGCTTTGTTTCTTATCCGTTGAAGGTCTTCGATATCAGTTGATACTTCTTCACTTATACAGAATTACAAGGCATGAAATATTTACAATTAGCCCTCCTATTTGCATATCCACTAGTAGTCAACATGACTGATACTTTCCTACAATATCTAAGAATTACAACTTGAAACCAGAGAATGAAATGTGCTACAATACTAAACTTATTGCTAAGTAAAGCTACTCCTTCAACGGATAGCCAAGATGGTCTTATCCGTTGAGGCTACAATCACTAGATTTCTACTTAAGTGTTTTGTTTAACTTATCATCAAACTAATACACATATTCCTAACAATCTCCCCCTATTTATGTCTACTAGAACTGTAGGCATAAATTTGGGTTTAGCTTGATGATAACAAAACACTTGACAAATATATTAACTGTAATAAAGCAGAAATTCAAAAGTGCTACAAAAATGTGTATGCTGAGATGGAATTGAAGAGTTACATTATTTCCAAGGGTGCTCCTTTAGCCTGAGCAGATTACTTCCTTTTCCTTTGATCCCTTGTTTTCTTTCCTAGCCTCCTGTCATTCTCCTCTATTTGAAGTTGAAGTTGTCTGTAGAATTCAGCTTCATCTTCTTCATTGATGTCCAACTTAGATTGCATATCCTTGAGAGTTTCATTACTGGCAATCTTGAGCTGATCTTCAATTCTGAAAAATCTTCTGACTCCTTTGTTGTCTCTGAACTCCATCAACCAATGAGGTGATTTGTGAATTGTAATTCCTCTTTCTTGAATGAGTAAAGTTCTAGGCAAAGCATTGGGCTCCCTCCAAGTTTTCCTTATGTTGGCAATCTTGTTGAGAATCTCAGTCTTGGCAGTCCTGGTAAAGCCAGAATCCCTTTGTATGGCTGAGTAGACTCTAATCAAGGTATAGTAGCCTTCATTCAGAATTCTGTAAAGAGGCCTGGTTCTTTCCCCATCTCCTTTGTATTTGAACACTAGTCTTTTTTGTAGCTGTCTGTAGGCAGCTATTCCCCTTACTTCCTCCAGCTCATCCAGATAGAGTTCAATGTCTGAAAATTCTTTTATGTCACAGATGTGAACATAATCATCTTTAGAGGCTTGAGGTTTAGGCTTAGGCTTCTGTGTGAATTTGATTGAGGCTCTAGAGGGTGTTGATTTGATTCTTCTTTTCTGCTTCTTTGATGGTGGAGAAGAGGTTAGGAAGGTGGGCAATTTGATGGTATCCCAATCAATTGGTTCCTCCTTGGGAATGATTGTTTTACCATGAATGTTCATGAAGGGGTCAGGCACAATGGGTTCTGGAATAGAGGGTAGTGGTTTGGATATTGATTGGGTTTCTTCAGTCTTATCTACCATTTTTCTTTTTTGCATTGACCTTCTTTCTGTTCCCTTTCTGCCATTCTTCCCTTCCCTTATTTCTTTCCTCCATCTCAGTACCAACCATGTCCCCCATAGCTTCATCTTCACTTTTATCTTCAATTTCTTTCTGTTCTCCAGCCTGACTTGACTTTAGCTGTTTGTCAAGCTTTTCTTGTGCTCTTTTGTCAGCCTTTAGCTGTTTGGCTTCTTCCTTCAACCTTCTGGTTTCTTCCCTCTTGGCTATTGAGAATTTGGGATGTCCTTGCATCACACATATACTCTTTCCCTCTCTGAAGATAATAGCCATGTTTCTCCTTACAGCCACATCCATGGTCTCTTTGAGATATGAGATACTTCTATCCAAAAGCTTGTCTTCATCAGCCTTTGGAAGAGGAAAATCCACTTCTTTCAGAGGATTCTTTGTAGAGTCCTTATTGGATCTATTGTTGGGCTTGAGGACCATAGGTTTCAAATCCATGGAAGAAGTCTCTCCAACCTTATTCCTCCCTACTGGCTTGAGTTCCATAATAATTGATTCCACTTTTGTGCTGTGCTTCACAGATTGTGATTGAGAAGTTGTAGAACCAAATATTTGTTGCATCTTTTCATCAATCTTCTTCCTTTGCTCTTTGACTTACAATTCAGCTGCTGCTATCTGGATTAGATCAATTCCATCAAGCTTTCCTTTGATTTGAATAATTGGAGAAGTGGTGATGGCAGGAACTAGCACTTGAGAAATTTGAACTGTTGTTGATGGCTCTCCTTCCCCTTTCCCTTTATTCTCCCCCTTTTTGTTATCATCAAGGGTAGAAGTCAAGCCTTGTGCATTGGCCAGTTGCATGAGTAGATTTTTTTGAGTTTGTTGATTCTGAAGAATGGTGACCATAGAATCTTCAATGATTTGAACCCTGTTTTCCAATCTGGCCAGTCTCTTATCAGCATCAGATTCTTTCCTCAGTCTCCCCAACAAATCTTGCATAGTACCATAAGGTATGACTGAATCCAACTTCTCAGCATTGTAGGATTTCAGATCAGCAATGTCCTGTTTGAGCTCATCCACACTTAGATTTTGGTGAAAATGCTGCAACTGCAAGAGATGCAGAGATTCCAGATGAGCTTGAAGAATTGCCTTGGTACCAGCATCTGTAGTCTCCTGAAGGGCCTGCTGAATTGTCATGACTTGTCTAATCAAAGTGACACTAAACTCTCTTGGTGTGGAGGCTTTTGCCCATGCCCATTCAGGAAGATCAGAAACAGAACTTGGGCCTGCTACTCCCCCTAAGTTCATGCTCTCATCCAAAGAATTAGAGTCATTATCATTAGAATTCACTCCAAATTCTTCAGATGGCTCACCAGCTTGAGAAGGCAGCCTGTTAACAGCAGCTTTGTCTCTGAGAAGAGATTCTGAAGTGTGTACAATGTGTAATGTCTATTCTGCCTCCACATTGCCCTGAGCAGCCAATAATTGATAGGCTGAAACAGGATGAGTAAAAGTGTCAGCATCCAAGGAAATGTTATCAATTGCAGCTTTGAAATGTTGCTGAAATTGTCTTTCCTTTTCTGCATCATCCACTTTCATTGACTCACTAGCAATGGCTGGATCCACCCTTATAGCTTCTGTACCTGCCTTTCTCTCTTTTTCTCTATTTTCTTGCATCAGGGGCTCCCCCTGGCTCACACACACCCTCACACCCTCACCCTCACCTTCTAAGGTGGCACTCCCCTCACTCACTTTTGCCATGCTGGAAGAAATAGCATGCATATGGTGACTCTAAACCTCTCCTTTTGCTTGGGAGCAACCCAGCCTCTCACTCAAAAGATCACTCCCTTCCCTCAAACCTAAAAGTGATTGTACAGTAGCCATGTCCTCTACAGTTGGTATTGTTTCTGTTATATGTGTAGAGACCATCAACGGATAGGGAGTATCCGTTGAAGTGGAAACTGATGATATCAACGGATAACTGCTGTTAAGCTTATCCGTTGAAGAACAACCACTTGTCAACGGATGAGAGATATCCGTTGAAGAAGGAAAAGATGTAGATATAGAAAGTGACATAATTGTTGAATCTGTGGGAATTGATTTTAAGTGAGGTAACACAGATTCTTCAACTACATCTGAAAGAATTGGCTGATGATCCAACAAATCATCTAAAAGATGATGATCATCAGGTTTTGAGTGGGGCTCCTCCCTGAGTTTTAATGAGGGAGAATCAGGAATTAATGTGAATATCATATCCACATCTAGAGAGGGTGATGGAGAGTTTGATGATTGGTGTGTTTCTATTATGAGAGAATGGGGCTGTGATTCCACATTTGCTAGAATCACATCAAGCTGAATTTGTGAAGGCTCAGATACAGGTGGATGTATCTGTGCTGTGTGTGTCCCTTGTGTGGAAACTAGGGTCTTGGCCTTCTTCTTCCTTGGAAAGGCTTTAATTGGTGAATGTGTGGCTTCAGTGTCCCTCCCTCTTTTGTTCTGTGTCCTTGGTTGGGGACTATTTTCAATAGTTACATCCTTTTGGGAGGATGCAACTAGGGATGTGTTGGACTCCTTTTGAACCACCACAGTCTTTTGAGAGACTGTGGTTTGGCTGGCTTGGGTACCACTCACCTCTCCCACCTTATCCTGGGGGGTTTCTTGATGTTCACCCCTCCCCTCACCACTCACACCCTGTTCACTCCCTTCAGGGTTTATGGTAGTTGTTACAACTGTTGTCTTTTGAGAAACAACAGAGGTAGGTTTCTTTGACTTGAGTTTTGAAACTTTGGTTTTGGTGGCTTTGGCAGGAACCTGTTTGGACAAAGACACATATTCCATGGCCACACTAGAGGGCAAAGAAACAATGGGGTTGGAAATAGTAGGAGTTATAGAAGTGTTTACCTCACTTACCTGTGGTGCATTCATGATTGGCAAGTATACCAATGGCACCTGGCTGTTGAGGTTCATTCTCAAAAGGTCTGCAAGGACCCTTTTCTCTTGTGCCCAACATTTGAGTTTATTATTCTCATTTGATATAACCAAACCTTCAGCAACATGGTTAGCCAATAACATAAAGAATCTAGCATAGTAGATGTTATGTGGTCTATCAGCTTTGTTACCTAATCTGGATCCTAATTCTAGCATAACACAGTTGCTAAAATTAAAGTACCTATCAGAAACTAGCATATAGAGCATATTAACAAGAGATGAAGTTATGGCATCAAAATTGCTAATCTTCCCAGAGAAAACTTTAATGAAGGCATCTCCAAGAAAACTCCATTCTTTCCTAAGGTCTTTCCTTCTAATACTACCTAAACTAGCAGAATCAAAAGCATAGCCTATGGAATCTAACATAGCAGATATATCTTTATCAGTGTGTGGTGTCATGGCATTATTCTCAGGCAACTTAAAGCAAAATTGTATATCATCACAGTTAATGCAATAGTCCTTACCTTTGAGAGAGAAGGCAATAGTCATATCTGTGGAGTTGAACTCTGCAGTTGTCCAAATCTCCTCAATCACCTCACAGTAGATGGTTGGGGCTTCCAGCATTGCATAGCTTAGTTTGCAGTTTTTGATGAAGTCCATCATCTTGTGATAATTAGAATGGGCTTCATTCTTTTCAACCAAGGCTACGAAATTATTCTTTTCATAAACAAATCCTGTTTGAGACATAATTTTGACTACTGGTGCCATTGTTGTGAGTAGAGGTTGCAGAGAAAAACTTGAGAATTTTTGGGAGAGAAGGAGAATAAGAATTACAAGAAAGCGTAAAGTGAAAATAAGAGTTCAATTGGGCTTTTATACTTTCTTGAATTAAAACATAAATAAAATGATTAAATGATACTTTTAAGTAAGTTACAGCCGTTCAAGAATAAATAAAACTGTAGAAATTCTGAAAACTACCTTAAATACAAAGACATACAACACTGTATATCTATATCAACGGTTGAGTAAAAGAATCAACGGCTGTGACTCACTTATAGTAACTGATGTGACACTTCAACGGATAAGGTAAATAGTTATCCGTTGATGATCAACACCATTTTATCCGTTGAAGGATAAAATTACCAGAAATGTATTTGTCTTTCAACGGATAATGAACATCCGTTGATAGAACAATTTTGGCTTTCAACGGATGGGGAATATCCGTTGATAGGATAAGTCTTACTTAAAGCCAACTTTGTTCTTGCAGCAAATTCATTTCAGGCTTCAAGGCAGATTATATAGATGACATAAATTATGAATAATTAAGCATACCTAACTCACTTACTAATCTTGTGAATGTTGATTCATCAAGTGGCTTGGTAAATATGTCTGCAATCTGCTGTTCACTTGGAACAAAATGAAGTTCCACTGTACCTTTCATCACATGTTCCCTAATGAAGTGGTACTTGATATCAATGTGCTTGGTTCTTGAGTGTTGCACTGGATTTTCAGTAATGGCAATGACACTTGTGTTGTCACAGAATATTGGAATCTTGTCAACAGTCAGACCATAGTCAAATAGTTGATTCCTCATCCATAATATCTGTGCACAGCAACTACCAGCAACAATGTACTCAGCTTCAGCTGTTGATGTGGAAACAGAATTCTGCTTCTTGCTGAACCATGACACAAGCTTGTTCCCTAGAAATTGACAGGTACCAGTTGTGCTTTTCCTGTCTATTTTGCAGCCTGCATAATCTGCATCTGAGTAGCCAATTAGATCAAAACCAGACTCTCTAGGGTACCAAATTCCTAGATTTAGAGTCCCTTTGAGATATCTGAAAATTCTTTTAATAGCCACTAAGTGAGATTCTTTAGGGTCAACTTGAAATCTAGCACAAAGATATGTAGAAAATATTATATCAGGTCTACTAGCAGTTAAATATAAAAGTGAGCCAACCATGCCTCTATAACTTGAAATATCCACAGACTTTTCAGCCTTGTTTAATTCAAGCTTGGTGGCAGTGGCCATGGGAGTTTTTGCAGTTGAACAATCCATTAAGTCAAACTTCTTTAAAAGATCATAAATGTATTTAGTTTGACTAATGAAAATTCCATCACTAACTTGTTTAACTTGTAAACCAAGAAAATAAGTTAGCTCTCCCATCATGCTCATTTCATATTTACTTGCATTAACTTAGCAAACTTTTTACAAAGCTTATCATCTGTAGATCCAAATATAATATCATCTACATAAATTTGAACAAGTATTTTAGAGCCATCAACATTTTTAAAGAAGAGATTTTTGTCAACAGTACCTCTTGTGAAGTGATTATCTAGAAGGAATTTTGACAGAGTCTCATACCAGGCTCTATGTGCTTGCTTTAGTCCATAGAGTGCTTTCAACAGATAATACACAGTCTGGAAAATTTGGATCTTCAAATCCTGGAGGTTGGCTTACATAAACTTCTTCCTCTAATTCCCCATTTAGAAATGCACTCTTGACATCCATTTGATAGACTTTGAAATTGGCATTAGATGCATAGGCTAGAAAGATTCTGATGGCTTCAAGTCTGGCAACTGGAACAAATGTTTCATCAAAATCTATTCCCTCTTGTTGAGAGTAGCCTTTAACAACCAATCTGGCTTTATTCCTTATGACAATGCCATTTTCATCCATCTTGTTTCTGAATACCCATTTTGTGTCAATAGAACTCTTGTTCTTTGGCTTGGGTACCAGCTTCCATACTTTGTTTCTCTCAAATTGGTTTAGCTCTTCTTGCATTGCTAAAATCCAATCTGGATCCAATAGAGCTTCTTCCACTCTCTTAGGTTCCTCCTGTGATAAAAAGCTACTGTACAGATATTCATCTTGAGTAGCCCTTCTAGTTTGCACTTTAGATGTAGCATCACCAATGATCAGTTCAAAAGGGTGATTCTTGGTCCATTTCCTTTGAGGTGGTAGATTAGCTCTAGATGAGGTTGCCTCAGTATTGTCATGATGTGAAATAGAATGTTGATTGGTTGAAACTCCCCCTGAGTTGCTGATCCTTTGAAAGGAATTGGGAGCTCTATCAACTGATAAAGTGAATTGATTATCCGTTGACAGACTGTGATCAACGGATGCTTCATTATGAACTTCAACGGATGATGCACTTTGTCTTTCAACGGATGCTGCATTGCTTCTTTCAACGGAAGCTGAATTATGACTTTCAACGGATGCAGCATTATGTGCATTATCCAAAGGCAGATTCTGAATTCTTCTTGAGATGCCTTCTTCATCATTCTCATCTTCACTATCATCACAATATATCTCAATGTTGTCAAATTTGAGCCCTTCATGATGTCCCTCATCTGTTAGTCCATCAATCTTTTTATCATCAAACACAATATGCACAGATTCCATGACAATGTTTGTTCTAAGATTGTAGACCCTATAAGATTTTCCAGCAGAATAACCAACAAATATTCCTTCATCAGCCTTTGCATCAAACTTCCCTTTGTGATCAGATTGATTCCTGAAGATGTAGCATTTGCAACCAAAGACATGTCGAAAGTTTAAAGTTGGTTTTCTTCTCTTGAATAATTGATAGGGAGTCATGCCTTTTGCTTGATTGATTAGAGAAATGTTCTGAGTGTAACATGCACAGTTAACAGCCTCAGCCCAAAAATAAGTTGGGAGTTTTGACTCTTCAAGCATTATCCTTGCAGCTTCAATTAGTGATCTGTTCTTCCTTTCCACCACACCATTTTGTTATGGAGTCCTTGGAGCTGAGAACTCATGCTTGATCCCACTTTCTTCACAGAACAACTTCATGGTTAAATTCTTGAACTCAGTTCCATTGTCACTCCTAATATTCCTTACTTTGAAATCAGGATGATTGTTGACTTGCTTGATATGATTGATAATGATTTCACTAGCTTCATCCTTTGATCCAAGAAAATAGACCCATGAAAACTTAGAGAAATCATCAACAATCACTAGGCAATATCTTTTCCTTGAAATTGACAATACATTGACTGGTCCAAAAAGATCCATGTGTAGCAGTTGTAATGGTTCATCAATTGCAGATTCAAGCTTTTTACTGAATGATACTTTCTTTTGCTTTCCTTTCTGACAAGCATCACACAGTCCATCCCTTGTGAATTCCACTAGAGGCATTCCTCTAACTAAGTCATTTTTGACTAGATCATTCATTGTCTTGAAATTCAAATGGGATAGCTTCTTGTGCCATAGCCAACTTTCAACTGCACTTGCTTTGCTGAAAAGACAAGTAATGGATTCTGCATCTGTAGAGTTGAAGTCAGCTAGGTACACATTCCCTTTTCTAACTCCAGTTAGAACCACTTTATTGTCCTTCTTACTTATGACAATACAGGCTTCAGAATTGAAGGAAACAGTATTCCCTCTATCACATAGTTGACTGATGCTCAATAAATTGTGTTTGAGACCATCAACCAATGCAACTTCATCAATGATGACATTTTCTTTTGAAATCAAGCCATATCCCATAGTGAACCCTTTGCTGTCATCTCCAAAGGTTATGCTAGGGCCAGCTCTCTCCTTAAACTCTGTGAGCAGGGTGAAATCTCCTGTCATGTGTCTTGAACAGCCACTGTCCAAGTACCATAGATTCCTTCTTTTTCCCTGCACACAGCAAAATCAATCAAGTTGATTTTGGTACCCAAGTTTCCTTGGGTCCAGCCTTGTTAGTCTTTTTCCTAGACTTCATTCCTCCTGCATCTTTTGACTTAGGTAACTTTGGGTCAACCTTGGTCTCAGATGTGGTTGGTTGAAGTGTAGGGTTAGTCACAGAATCATTTAACACATTTGATTGAATTTGATAAGGCATAGGTTGTGCAAACATGTTATTCCACATAGGCATATTGTATGGCATTTGAGGCATACTAAATGCAGTAAAATAAGGATTATTAATATATGGCATGTTTGCAAAATGTGCATGGGGATTCTGGTGAGACATAACAGGCATAGCATGAAGAGGTGACATAGACATGTTAGGCATGGAGGGATTTGAAGGCGTGGGAGCATTTTTAACAGATTTGCAATTATCAGATAGGTGATTAACACTTTTACAATGCACACAGCTTTTTCTAGGAGCATACCTATCAGGTGTGTAATTATTATGTTTATTAATCCCTACCTTCCCATTTCTTTTAGATTTTCTTTTAGTTTCCTTCTTATCCTCAACCAACTTAAGCCTATCTTTCAGCTGATCTAAAGTCATGTGTCCTATATTCACCTTACTGACATCTCTGGATGTGCTGGCTCCTTCTTTGACAAAGTTCTTGAGAGTTGAATCATTCTTTTTATTGAGGTTTTTATTTTTATAAGAACTTGCCTATTTTAATTGATGAGCCTTCAACGGATGCTCCTTTTCTTCCTTCAACGGATAACTTTCATCATCCGTTGATTCCACATCCGTTGACAATCCATCAATTAATTCTAACTCCTTTTTGTTTTTCTTCCAGGCATCCTCACAGAATGATTCAATTCCCTGAACCTTTGCACACTAACATCCCTAGATGTTTTCCAGGCCTTGATTACCTCTTGCTCACTTTCTAACTGTTTAGAAAGAATTTCTACTTTCTTAACAGCTTCTGCTAGTTCACTCTCAACAGTCAAGCATTTAAGTTTTATCTTTTCAAGCTCAATTACCTGATCCTCTAACACAGCATTCCTATCACTTAAAAACACATTATTCTCCTTGATCCTAGTATTTTCTTTTGCTAGTGATTTAAGGGAAACACGCAAATAATATAATTCATTGGACATATCATTTATGGCTTCATTGCATTCATGTTTAGAAAGATGAGAGAGATCAGTAGTAATTACCTGGTTGCTTGATGAACTAGTTTCATTTTCATCAGAATTAGCCATCAGGGCTAGGTTGACATATTCCATATCATCATCTTCATTGACCCCATCTGCTGCCCAATCATCTTGAGTGAGAAAAGCTCTTTCCTTTTGTTTGAGTAAATTAAAATACTTCTTTTTGTAATCAACTTGCTCAAATTTCTTTTTATCAGAAGTTGGCTTTCTACACTCACTTGCAAAGTGTCCACTAATGCCACAGTTGTAACATTTGAACTTTGATTTGTCCACCATGTTTTTGTTTGGCTTAGTGAACTTTGTATTTTTTCTGAACTTCATCTTTGCAAACCTCCTGGACAGAAAAGCCAGATGTTCATCAACATCATCAGAGTCATCCTGACTGGAATTGTCTTCATCCTCAGCTGCTTGCTCTTTACCCTTGCTTGATTCTGATTTGCTTGTGCCAATTTTGAGACTTGGCATTGTCTTCTCCTCATTCCTGGCTTCCATCTTCTCACTGTCAGCTATAAGAGCAACTGTTCCTCCTTTTCTCTTTCCCTTTTCCAACAGCTCATCCTGCTCTATTTCAAGTTCATAAGTCTTCAGAATTCCATATAATCTTTCAAGTGTGAAGTTCTTATAATCTTGAGAATTTCTTAAAGAGACAGTCATGGGCTTCCATTCCTTTGGTAGGGACCTAAGAAATTTTAAGTTGGAATCCTTGACTTGGTACACTCTACCATACAACTTCAATCCATTTAACAGTTTCTGAAATCTGTTGAAGGTATCATTTAATGATTCACCTTCTTCAAAGTGAAAGTATTCATACTGTTGAATAAGAAGCTGCATCTTATTCTCTCTAACCTGCTCAGTACCTTCACAGATGATTTGTACAGTATCCCAAACTTCCTTTGCAGTTTGGCTATTGATGATATTGTCAAACATATCTTGATCTAAGACATTAAACAAAATATTCATGGCTTTCTTGTCCTTGCGGATTTCTTCCATGTCTTCAATAGTCCATTCTGCTTTTGGCTTGGGAATGGACTGTCCAACAGCAACTGTTGCAGTAGCAGCTGTGGCTACTTTGTGAGGGATGTGAGGACCATTTTCAATACAGTTGATGTAGCTTTCATCTTGAGAAAGAAGATGTAAATGCATCTTCACTTTCCAGTGATGATAATTATCTTTTTCCAGGACTGGGATCTTTATACCAATATCCTTCCTACTCATGATGGTAGCAGGAGGATTCTTCTGTGCACTCATGATGTTAGAAAAATAGATCTTTAAACTCTTTGTATGTTAAGAGCTTGCTCTGATACCAATTGTTATTCCCAGTGGACTAACAATGAGATTTACAGAAGGGGGGTTGAATGTAAATCTCAAAACTTTTTCAAGTTTTGAGCAGTTTCTAAGGCTAAGTGTTTAAGTGAACAAATGTGTGTGAATTGCTTGAAGCTGATGCAGAAAGATATATATTCAAACACAAATGTAAAGAACACAAAGAACTTAAAAACTTTTCTGGTGGATTTGTTGTTCCACCAGAGATGTGTTATTTCAGAAAATCTGTGATTCAAAGAATTAAATCACAGCTGCTTCCTAGTACAAACTAGATGATTTTCTCTTTTGATATTTCTAAACAGCTCAGAAAAATTCTTATCTAATTACTAGCTGCTACTTGGTTTATATAACACCAAGTTTACAAGTGAAGACAAAACTGTAAAATGCAATTGAAAGGATTCTTCACATGTTTCTTCTTCATTTCTCTATCCAATACAATCTAGGATAATCTGTGAATCTTTGAATACTTCCTTGTTTGCATCAGAATGGGAATGCTGCATTTTCTTGATTCCTCCTAGAGGCTTCCACATTCCAGTTTGTCTCTGTCAACCCATGTGCCTCTATCAACTTGTGAATTGTCACTATCAACTGCTAATGAACTAAGCATCCGTTGAAGCTTTCATCCGTTGATGCCTTATCCGTTGAGGCTTTATCCGTTGAAGCTTTATCCGTTGATGCATTATCAGTTGAAGTCTTTATCCGTTGAAGCACTTATCCGTTGATGGATATTATCCGTTGAAGCATTAGAGACATCCGTTGAAGCTTTGTTTCTTATCCGTTGAAGGTCTTCAATATCAGTTGATACTTCTTCACTTATACAGAATTACAAGGCATGAAATATTTACAATTAGCCCTCTTATTTGCATATCCACTAGTAGTTAACATGACTGATACTTTCCTACAACATCTAAGAATTACAACTTGAAACCAGAGAATGAAATGTGCTACAATACTAAACTTATTGCTAAGTAAAGCTACTCCTTCAACGGATAGCCAAGATGGTCTTATCCGTTGAGGCTACAAACACTAGATTTCTACTTAAGTTTTGTTTAACTTATCATCAAACTAATGCACATATTCCTAACACTAATCTTCACTGGAGGTTAAATTTAAAAACAGGAAAGTATGAGCGAAAGAAATGCTCAGTAATATGGAGGTTTCTTACAGTATTCAAACATCTTTTTGATATTTTCGAGCGAAATGCTTCAGCAATACTCTGAATCTTGACGAGAATAAAACTCGTAAACAGTTTTTACGGAAATATCGTAAACAACAATAACATGAGACAATGATTATGGAATCAATCATCAATTTTATTCAAAAACCGAACTCCGGAAATTAATACTTATTTTATTGTCATATCAAATTAGATATCAATACGAACTTTGATGCTCACAACATCCCATACTGAAGTCAACATCAATCATCTATACTAATACCACCTTTGATATTTAACAACAACGTAAGTATCAATAAATTTAAAACTGAATCAAAACTGTATTTCACTATTAATTCAAAACAGAATCAGTTGATAAATTATTTATTCTATGATTATCAAAAACAATATATAATTTAGATTGGGATCATTCACCGACAGACGTACTATCACATGTTGATCAGCCCGTGTGATAGCACAAGGTCATGATTCATAGAAATATGTCCCCAAAACATGAGTACTCAAATAAAAAGGCAATATACTTCTTGTGGCATAAATTGTATCATAATATTCATATGACACTTAGCAACAGCCCTCCGCTGGACCGTCCGCCCGGTCACTTACGTATTGATCCAATCTTAAAATCTTTTATTGAAAAGGGGTCATAATAATTGACACCCAAAATAATTTTATTCCCCCATTTACTTGGGTAGGAATATTCGCAACCAAATCATTTTTCTCAAAATCTAAACATTTATAAATCCAGTAATTTGATAAGTAAAATCACTTAGCAATTCTGAACCTAGAATAGCAGAAGAGTACTTGCATAAATAGAATAATTTAATTTAGTGATATGTAAAACATTTATCTATTATGAACTGAGAATAGGGAAAGCAATAATTGCATGATAAGATTTAAAATAAATATCACTTGAACAATAAGTGATGATAGAGATAATTGCCTTTGGGTTTTTAGCAGTTAATCACACTCGTATAATGCAATTATCTCAGTCTGGCATCTCAAGGCATCACCGTCTTTCTATTTCAACAATTGACTGACATACTGCTCCTGTGATTGCTAGAAGCTTGATAACCCTCACCATTGCATTTCACTCTTTCTCCACACATCTTGTACTGATCAAATCGAATGATCCGCATCTATAATTTAAAGATATAACTTTAATTGTCTAAACGATAATTACTCGACAATTAAGCATCAAAACCCTATCGTCTACCCATACGATAGCCCACGCATAAAGAAAACAGTCCAACACAAGACTCTTGACTCATGTACGCACATAATTCATATAACATATAAACATATAATCCACGTATCACATCATTCAGATAACATATGACTCAGTTCACCAAAAGGTTTGACTCAATACGTTTAAAATTGAAATCTGGTAAAAAATATGATTTATCGATCAAAAATCGACTCAGAATGATTCGTAAAACAAGCGACCATTCAAAACAAAAGAATTTGGGTCTCGAAAGTATTTTTAATTAAAGCGGAATATTTTTCTGAGTCTAGAGCGTTCGTTTCGTATTAAACGGATGAACGATTTATTTAATATGAATTTTAAACATTTTTCGCAATTAAAACCGGTTTCTGAATCATTTTATAATTAAATATTAGGGCTCGAACACCCAAATCCGACTTTAAAATAATTTAATAATAATTATTGAGCTTTGAACATAATTTTAAAATAATATTTTAAAGCTCAAACTATTTTTTGGAATTTTTAAATCAAAATAATTAATTAAATCTAATTAAATAATCAATTAAAATTAATTAATAACAAATTAAATTAATAAATCAATTAATATTTAAATTAATTGACTAATTAATTAATTAAAAATTAAAATTAATTAATTTATTAATTAAGATTTATTTTAGAATTAAAAATAATTTTCAGAATTAAAAAAAAATTGGAATTTAAAATAAATAACAACAATTCCTGAAAATAATTAAAAGGAAAATACAATTTTTGAAAATAAAATAAGATTTTGATTTATTTTAAAATAAAAATTTTGTACAAACATAATTGAATTGGGGAATTAGGTTTTTAAAGATAAAAAACGGGTTGTAATTGGGCCGGGAAATGGGTAATGGGTCGCCAAGAACACGAAGAACACTCAAGGAATCAAACCTTCATTTTTATATGATATTGAACTCAGAATTCTACATAATATACCAAATCGATCAGAATAATGTTATCTATAACATGGTATCATAAAAACACAGACGTAAATTTTTGGATTTTCCGGAAAATTAAATAATTAATTCGAATTATGAAAAATAACTCGAATTTTAAGTTGGTTATGCACTAAATCTGATGAGTGTTTTGGAAGGGTGGTGATGAGAGCTTTGATTTGGTTACAAGAGCGTTTCGAACGGAGTCCGATAACGCCTCCAAATTTCAGTTTGATTCTCAAGAACACGGAGAACATTCAAGAACTTAATACGAAAATCAAACAGCCTTTTGAGAATGTTATGGTACTCTAAATTCAACATATGATATATGAAATTGAATGGCAGGAGATGCTCTACAGCATACAATCATCAAATCAGAAAACCAAATCGTTTACGAAAATTCATATTTTACTAAATAATTCGAATTTTTGTAAAAATCATAGAAAAATATCAATGAAATCTTGGATGATGGATGATTAAACAGGATTCTACGTGTCGAGAGCTTCGTTTTACTACTTGTACGTCGAAGAAAAATCTTGGTTTGATTATGAGAGAATGCGAAGAACACTCATCAGTTTCTCTCGATAATTATGAAATTTTACTGACTGATTATGATTATACGAATAAAATGAAATAATAAAAGGGCTATATATTTATGGAATATTGGTTCGTGTTGGATCGTATTGGATCGATAAATTAGTTGTTTAGCCGCTAAGTAACTGTAAAACGATCCGAAAATAGATTACTTAGCCTATAAGTAACTATAAAAACGATACAATTTAATACCAGATTTGGATAATTATCAAAACCGAGCTTCCTATAAACACCATATCAAAAGAATGTAAAATATCTCGTCTTTTGAGAGTACGAGTTTTATTAATCTACCGAAATGATTATCGTATCGAAAATTGTACGCCGGGACGCGTACGGGTCAAACATAACCCAGATTGAAAAAGTTAAAAACATGGAAAATGTCCAGAATTACCATATTAAGTTAGGAAGGAGTTTTCGGAAGAGTTTCGGGTTGAAGAAGCGCAAAAATCGTTGAAATTGGACGATTCTCGGCTTTATAAAATAGTTTTATAATACTCAGAAAATAATTATTAAATCTATAAATCCTTATAAAATCATATAACAATCCAAAAATTACCAAAAAAATGACATAATTATCTATACTTTATTTTGGACATATTAAAAATAAAAATGCTTACACTATATCACATATAAACACCCAATATAATAATATCAATCATCAGATAATTCACCAAAACTCCCATAATAATCACATAATAATTATTTATATTAAAAAATAATTTCACAATATTTCCCGGATATTACAAAACAATTTTAATTTACTGATATCAATAAGATCGACTTTCAAATAACTTTTGAAATAATACATTTAAGTAAATATTTTTAGAAATTAACAAGGATCGATATAACACTTAACAATTAGCACATTACCATTTAATATCACCAACTCATCAAATAGAAATAAAATATCCACCATTTTATTCCTTCTAAATCATAAAAGGACATATATACATTCAAAAATAATTATAATAATTCTAAAAATACGGGATATTACAATCTACCCCGTTATAAGGATTCCGTCCTCGGAATCAGTAGAAGAAAACACTAAGGGTCTTCTTACCAACTTTCCAACCTTGCATAAGCAACCTTTCTGAAAATCTCAAATAAAAACTTGGATTCCTTGTATAACATAATTATCACGGGAGCTTCGCTCCACACCATCATTCCTTCCACATACCATTTGACCAATTCTCAGTAGAATTACTTTTACAGATTGCGAGAAAGAAGAATAGAAAGAAAGATAGAGAGAAAGAAAAAGAGTAGAGATAAATAGAGAGAGAAATAAAGAAATAGACTGACTTCGTTATACGCCACTGATATTTTAATCGTATTGCAATCCACTATTGCTATTGGTAATCCCTTCACATAACCTTATTTTGACTTGACCAAGGTAACTCAGCCCAACTTGATTGGCATACCTTCATATTTCAGATGATAAAATCATGGAATTTCAAAGAGAAAAGAATTTGTGAAAAAATATTGTTGAAATAAAAGAATAACTGAGATAATCAATATGATCAAATGAACTTGGGTTGCATGCCCAAATTAAGACACTACTAAAGGTTGTAATCATTCTTGTAGTCATAACACACACAAGTGATGGCGTCCCATCCAATTCCTATCACACAGACATGTATACCTTGTGTCCCCTATAGTTAGGGTTGTTCATCTCAGTCAGAATAAAAGAATATCAAAGGAATCCAAATCAAATGAATAAAACTGAAAAGATTTCAAAGATGATATTTCTGAAGGAAATAAAATCCAGAGAACAAAATTATGGCACAAAATGAGCAAGTGGTGTCGCATCACCAAGAAACTATCGACCATATAAGAAAAGTGGAAGTTAAATTATCATAATTTGGCAGAGCTGTCAAAACCTGAAAATAGGTTTCATGACAACCTTTGGCATAGTACGTGATTGAAAACGTGTTAAGGAATATATCATCTAACAAATATCTCTTTTTGAGAGATGTCAAAAGAATTTATAGAAGGAGAAGGTATTGCCAAAGTCTTAATACTTATCTTCTATTTGAACTATTCTGTCGGCTCGCCATTTGATTCTAGATACTTCTTCACGTTCTAAGGATATTAATAATCTCCATCGTCGTCGAATCATAGTAGCCTCGGAAGATTCCACCATAAAAGTTTGCAAATGCCAGGAGTTTTGTAATGCTCAACACAACCATCTCAAATGAATGCATCTATCTTAACTTACTCATTGGTACCATATCCAATAGTCCAACAGGAACTCGATATGAGCTCAAGCGTTCTCACATAGCTATACACACTCCTACACACTCAAGTTTCTAGTTTACTATAACCTCAGCTCTGATATCAACCTGTAACGCCCCCAAATCCGGGGTCAGAGGATTTGGTCGGCACTCTGAAACCTCAATCCAAAATAACCTGTTAAATCATAAATAAATGCCAGCGGAAGATATTTAGCATCTATGACCCCAAACTAATCCAAGATCTTTTAAGGTTACAGTTCTAGATACAAGAATTCCAATTCCACAAATAAATTTTCACTTTCTTTTAAAACTCTTTTCAATACTTTACAAACTCAAACTAAACCCGCTAGTATAACTTCATAAAGAAGTTACTAGTCCCAACTATACAATACACATCTATAATATAATATAATATAAATAACTTTACACAATAGAACTTACACTAGTCCGTAAACCCTGGACCAGCCACCTTCCAAAAGCTTCTTTTTTGCTTCCTTCAATTACACGGCTAAAAAGCGCAAGCTAATCCTCACTGGAGGTTAGATTTAAAAACAGGAAAGTATGAGTGGAAGAAATGCTCAGCAAGTTCATTATAGCATATATATGGTCTTTTTGATATAAAATTGACATCTGCAATAGCACATAACATTTTAAAATCATAATTGCTGAAATAAAATTTATTAATGAATCGGATAATTGTTTCTTACTGTACTCAAAACTCTTTTGATATTTCGAGCGTAATGCTTCAACAATACTTTGAATCTTGACCAGAATAAAACTCGTAAAACAGTGTTTACGGAAATATCGTAAACACAATAACATGAGACAATGATTATGGAATCAATCATCAATTTTATTCAAAAACCGAACTCCTGAAATTAATACTTATTTTGTTGTCATTTCAATTAGATATCAATACGAACTTTGATGCTCACAACATCCCAAACTGAAGTCAACATCAATCATTTATACTAATACCACCTTTGATATTTAACAACAACGTAAGTATCAATAAATCAGAAATTAAATCAAAACTGTATTTCACCATTAATTCAAAATAGAATCAGTTGATAAATCATTTATTCTATGATTATCAAAAACATATAATAATTTAGATTGGGATCATTCACCGACGGACGTACTATCACATGTTGATCAGCCCGTGTGATAGCACAAGGTCATGATTCATAGAAACATGTCCCCAAAACACGAGTACTCGAATAAAAAGGCAATAGATCTGCCTGTGGCACAAATTGTATCATAATATTTTATATGACACTTAGCAATAGCCCTCCGCTGGACCATCTCCCCGGTCACTTACTCATTGATCCAATCTTAAAAATCTTTTATTGAAAAGGGGTCATAATAATTGACACCCAAATAATTTCCCGATTTACTTGGTAGGAATATTGGCAACGAAATCATTTTTTTTCAAAATCTAAACCATTCATAAATCCAGTAATTTGATAAGTAAAATCACTTAGCAATTCTGAACCTAGAAAACAGAAGAGTACTTGCATAAACAAAATCATTTAATTCAGCGATATGTAAAACATTTATCTATTCTGAACTGAGAATAGGGAAACAATAATTGCATGATAAGATTTAAATAAATATCACTTGAGCAATAAGTTATGATAGAGATACTTGCCTTTGGTTTTTTAGCAGTTAGCACTACTAGGAAAAAGACCTTAGACATGTAAAAAATGTATGATGTCTTCACGACTGATGTAAATGTATTTTCTCATAGACATCGGTTAAAAACCGATATCTATGTAATATTACACATCATTTCTGGAAATTTCTGATGTCTAATTCACATTCTTGTTATATAATTGTGTAATGTCAAGTTCAGAAATGTAATATTAGGATGATTAGGCCTATTTAAAACTATAACACACAAGCAATATTTATAAATTAACATCGATTAAAAATAAAAAAACCGATGCCTCTATCTTCTTAGACATCGGTCTTTTTATAAAAAACTGATGTCTCTATCTTATTAGACATCAATTATTTTCTTAGTACCCGATGTCAATGTTGATAATAAACATTGGTTATTTTCTAAAAAACCCACGTTAATATGATAAATAGACATCGGTTGTTTATTTTTGAATCGATGTTATTACCATGTTTTCATGTGCTAGTATTCCTTTATTAACATCGAATATTTTGTTTTTATGATGTCTTTGTGATTTTAAGGCATGCTTTTATATGTGTAAACTGATGATATTTATGGGTTTTAACATCGTATCTAATAACAATGTGATGTAGTTTCTATTATAATTAAACTGAGCATCTCTGTTTTTGCATGAACCAGAAAACTCCATATGGTAAAATCCAATCAACCAACAATTTTCCATCCAACCAACCAACAATTTTCACCCCATCAACCAACAATTAACCTAGATTCAACCAACAACAGTTTTTATCCATCAACAACCTAAAACATCTACTAGAAAATTCTGAACATCTACATCAACCAACCAACAACAAATATAAAGCAAAATAGTTCTAACACATTGTCAAACATGCATCTTACAAGTTCGATCATCAAGTACATTATGAAACCAGAATTTACAGTAGGCAGGCAAGGAAATTTACAATCTACATTTTGTCTTGAATGCAGTCGACAACATCACAACGAACCTGGTCCAGCTCCTCTAGAGTGTAAGACTTGCGAGTCTTGGTCGCCCACTAAAAATTGAGTAAACCGAAAAGCGAAATCAGAAAAAAAAATATCTAAAATGCCACATTCAGTCATACAAAAATGAATGTACAGACCTTAGAAGTAAAAGAAATTTCCGTGTCCTCAATAATTTCCTTCATGTACCTCATGACTACATAATCACATTCAACCCCACCAGGCTATTCGGGGATCCCTGTTAAGATAAAAATAAAAAAAGCTGGCTTTACAAACTGATCAAATCAGAATTATTGTCGTACTATAAAAATTATAGTAAATTACTTACTACGAGATTTTGATTTTAGGAGCTTTGTTTCCCCTTCCTTTTTGAGAATTAACTTGTTTTATTGCTGCATATTATAATGACACAGTGTCAAGAGTCATATTTGAATTCAAGAATATATTAAAACAGCCTAAAAAATAAAAGGAATAATATTACTCTGATAAAGCTTTTTCCAAATCATCAAAATGAGTTGGATGAGGCAAGGGATTGAGAATGTAAATGTCGCCATCCCATATTATGACCAGAATCCAGTGGCAAATATATATTATAATTTACACAAGTCGGATTTTTTTAAAAATAGCCTAAAAACCTAAAAGAAATTAATTTAATAGATAATATGCATTTAAATATACTTACTGATGATTATGTGGCATGAAGAATATGTGATTTTGATTACCTCGTTGAAATTCAGCATTCAAATTAAAGTTGGCGCCAGGATCAAAATATCCATACAGGACCACATCATCATTCTTGCAAACCCTCTTAATTGTATTATGCAAGTGCATATACTATGTGGGAGAAATTAAAATTACTAGCAGAGCTATTGTGCGATAATTCAAACAGTACCTATAACCACAAAAATAAATTACTTACGCCATATACGCAGATATCGCAACTTGTCCAATCATGTCAAACTCTAACAATGCTTTTAAATTCTCATGCAATATATATATATTGTCTTCTCAACTCCAAACACATCAGAATCACATGGAATAGGGATCGATTCCCCGCTGGCTTTCATAAATGTTGTAGCATGTTTGTACAATACCTTGTATTGGCGTGGCACTTTCTCCAAATCAGACATGGATACACAATTTTTTATGTTTGATCCATGTCCAGAGGGAAGTTTCATAGAAAAGAATGAGTTCAACACTTTTTTTTCCGGCCTTCGACAAAGTAAAGGGGAAGGGGGCAGATAGGTCTTCTTTTCTCCTACTTGAGGAGCTAAATCATGTCTAACACCCATATCAATCATATCACGATGTGCCGCCTCACTATCTTTTGACTTTCACATATTTAATAACATCCCAAGCAGATTATCACACATTTTTCTCAATGTGCATAAAATCGAGACAGTGGCGAACATGATGATATTTCCAATATTCTAACTCAAAGAAAACAGATTTTTTCTTCCATGGACATTCAACCTTCTTCAACTTCTTCACCTCTTTTCCAAAATAAAAATTAATTCATTCCTGATGCGCTAACACTTCTTCTCCGGAAAGGGGTTGACATGCGTTCCCCAACTCTTGTTGTCCGTTAAAGGCCTCCTTCTGCCTCCTATAAGGGTGATGCCTAGGTAAATACGGCGATAACCTTGGAAGCACATCTTCCTACTGTGACTTAAATATTTACCCACAATATCATCACCACAAATTGGAAAACTCTTATAACCCTTATTCATGCAGCCTGACAAGTTTCCATATGCTGGAAAATCATTTATAGTCCACAACAAAATTGCTTTTAGAGTGAAATATGATTTACTATAGGCGTCATAAATGTTTGGTTCACCTTCTTCCCAAAGTTTTTTCAGATCATCAATCAACAGTTGTAACTAAACGTCGATGTTATTTCCCGGCTCATGTGGACCAGGAACTAAAACTGACAACATCATGAACTTCCTTTTCATGCATAATCACGGAGGAAGATTGTACGTTACCAACACTACTGGCCAACAAGTATATCGATTGACAAACCCATTAGTATGTGGGTTTATACCATCCGCTGATAAAGCCAACCTAATATTTCTAGATTCACTACCAAAGGCAGACCACCGATAATCGATATTCATCCAAGAAGGAGAGTTGGTCGGATATCGCATCTTGTCATCATTTATTCACTGATTTGCATGCCAAGTCATGAGTTCAGCAGTAGAGGGAGATTTAAATAACCATTTAAATCTTGGAATTATCGGAAAATACCACATGACCTTGGCTGGAATATTGACCCTAAGTTGGCCATTCTTCCGTACTTTCCAATGTGACAGCTTACAATGAGGACATTGAGAAGCATCGGAATGTATGCCCCTGTACAGTATACAATCATTGGGACACGAATGAATTTTTATATACTCTAGACCTAAATCGGATAAAGTTTTCTTCGCTTCATATGTTAGGAGGCAACACATTATCTTTGGGAAGGATCGAGCCAAATGAAGAGAGCAGCTCAGTAAAGGCAGTGTCGATCGCTAATACCAAACCTAGATTTCTAGTTGTGCAATTTTAACATTGACTCTAACTTTGTGCACTCGCTTCCCTCAAACAAAGGTTGTTCCGCATCAACAACAAACCTCTGAAAATCATATGAATCCTTATTGTAATTACCCGAATTAAAAGCCGCTTCACAAACTTCAATAGTTTTTGATGCAGCAAAGTGCTATATGTTGGTCTGAAGCAGGACGTGTACTACCTATAGATGACCTAGTACTCCTAGTAGATTTATCTTCATGCCAAATCCAATCAACATACTCCAATCTAAAACCATGATCGTATATATGTCCCCTTATGATTTTGGTGAGAATTTTTTAAAATTAACATATCGACCACATGGACAAGGAATTCTTTTAGGATCTTTACAATTTTCTTCAGCGAAAATCAAGAATTCTTCGACGCCAATTTCAAATTCTAAAGAACCTATCTTTTATTCACGACTTATCCATAATTGAAAATGTATGAAAAACAACCTAACCACCTGATGGTCATTTCAACATCAAAATATTAGAGTAAGTTTATATATCATTATATTCATTATCTACTCATAATTCTACAATACTATATTTCTTGGTTATTAGTATAAATATTTATTAATTTTTAATAGATATACTATGCAGCTAAAATACATATTCATACTAAGAATTAGCGGTATATATTTATCATAAGTTACACATCGCTTAATTAATTCATACTAAACAAACTAAGAAAGTCAACATTGTTAACTAGCATAATCAAGACAGGTGCACATATTCATGTGCGAATTAATAACAAACATGCCCTTAAAAATTGAAAGATTTTACACAAATGACAAACTAGTACATTCATGGCATCTCATCTATTAAAAAGAATGATACACTAAATCTGATACATAAACAAGAATCCAAAGCAATAATGTATACATAAATAATGACAGATCGGTTACTGGTGAATCCCTTCATAAATAATGTATACATAAAAAAGGGAAAAAGAAAACGAATAAGAATTTCTAACTCCTTCTTGAAGTAAAATGTGCAGGCACTGTCAAATTCCGAGACTTGATGAGATAATCTGCAAATGGACAAAATCGAATGTAAAAATATACTATTACTTAAAAACTTTAACGGACAAAAATCAGAAGATATCAACCAGAAAAAACACTGCAAATATCAAACCTAATTGATATATTTAGGCAAACCTAAATATATATACACAAGAATACAATCCTATTTTATGTTCAAAAAAATGCAGATTTATGTAAATCTATATATATGCATATTTAAAACAACTCAAGAAAAAATAGAAAATTAGAGTACAAACCTTAAGAAGCTCAATGAATCTCAAAACCTGTCAAAAAAGGAAAAAACCCATTAAAATTTATGAACAAACCTAATTGAACAAATTTAATCTAACCAAACATAGAAACCTAAATGAACAAACATACCTGTCCAGAAATTAGGGTTTCTCGTAGATGGAGTTGATTAATTGATGGTGTTCTTCAATTTGGGGTTTAATTAAAACCCTATGTACTTACTATAAACTGATATGGTGTGTGTGAGAGAGAGAGAGAGATAGAAGAGAGAGAGAGAGGGAGAGAAGCAGAGAGATGGAGAGAGAGGGAAAGAGAACCAGAGAGCAGAGTGAGCTCAGAGAGAGAGAGAGCAGAGAGGGTGAGAGTGAAAGAGAAAGAGCAGAGAGAGTGAGAGTGAGAGAGAGACAGGAAAAAGAACTAGGGGAGACGGGTTTTTTTTTGGTTAAGCGGGGAATATTTGGGGAATAAAGGGGGGAAAGTTTTCGCTTTTTTTTAATTTTTTTAAGTTAACCATCGACAACGATTGTAAAATATAACCGATGTCTATAAAACACAGACATCGGTTACATAAAAAAACCGATGTCTAACTAACGTTTTTATTTTTGAAAAATAGCTATAGACGACGGTTATTTTCTGGACCGATGTCTAAAATAAGCAGTAACATTGGTTTTAAAATAACCGATGTCTAAATATAACTTTAACATCGGTCATCTAAGCAACCGATGTCTAAGGACTGATGTCTATTGAAAAAATTCTAGTAATGTAGTCACATCATATAAACGCAATTATCTCAGTCTGGCATCTCAAAGCATCACTCTTTCTATTTCAACAATTGGCTGACGTACTACTCCTGCGATTGCTAGAAGCTTCATAACCCTCACCATTCCATTCACTCTTTCTCCACATCTTGTCCTGATCAAATCGAATGATCCGCATCTTTAATTAAAAGATATAAATTTAATTGTCAAACCGATAATTACTCGACAAATTGCGCATCAAAAACCCTATCGTCTACCCATAAGATAGCCCACGCACAAAGAAAACAGTCCAACACAAGACTCTTGACTCATGTACGCACGTAATTCATATAACATATAAACTTATAATCCAGTATCACATAATTTATATAACATATGACTCAGTTCGCCAAAAGGTTCGACTCAATACGTTTAAAAATGAAATCTGGTCAAAAATATGATTTATCAATCAAAAATCGACTCAGAATGATTCGTAAAACAAGCGAACTTTCGAAACAAAAGAATTTGGGTCTCGAAAGTATTTTAATGAAAGTGGAGTATTTTTCTGAGTCTAGAGGCATTCGTTTCGTATTAAACGGCCGAAACGGTTTATTTAATATGAATTTTGGAATATTTTCCGGAATTAAAACGGGTTCCGAATCATTTTATAATTAAATAATAGGAATCGAACACCCGAATATGACTTTAAAATAATTTAATAATAATTATCGAGCTTTGAAACATAATTTGAAAATAATATTTTAAAGCTCAAACTATTTTCAGAATTTTTAAATCAAAATAATTAATTAAATCTAATTAAATAATCAATTAATTTAATTAATAACTAATTAAATTAATCAATCAATTTATATTTAAATTAATTGACTAATTAAATAATTAATTAAAAACAAAAATTAATTAATTAATTAATTAAGATTTATTTTAGAATTAAAAATAATTTTCGGAATTAAAAATAAATAAATTTTGGAATTTAAAATAAATAACAACAATTCCTAAAAATAATTAAAAGGAAAAATACATTTTTTGAAAATAAATAAGATTTTGATTAATTTAAATAAAAAATTCTGTACAAACAGAATTGAATTGGGGAATTAGGGTTTTAAAGATCGAAAACCGGGTTGTAATCGGGTCGGGAAATGGGTCATGGGTCGCCAAGAACAGGAGAACACTCAAGGGAATCAAAGCTTCATTTCTATATGATATTGAACTCAGAATTCAACATATAATATACCAACTCGATCAGAAAAATGTTATCTATAACATGGTATCATCAAAACACGGAAATCGTAAAGTTTTGGATTTTTCGGAAAATTAAAGAATTAAATCGAATTATGGAAAATAACTCGAATTTTGAAGTGGGTTCTGCACTAAATTGATGAGTGTTTTGGAAGGGTGGTGATGAGAGTTCGATTTAGTTACAAGAGCGTTTCAAACGGAGTCCGGTAATGCCTCCAAATTTCAATTTGATTCTCAAGAAAATGAAGAACACGAAGAACATTCAAGAACTTAATCCGAAAATCAAACAACCTTTTGAGCATGTTATGGAACTCGAAATTCAACATATGATATATAATTTAATGGCCAGAGATGCTCTATAACATGCAATCATCAAATCAGACAAACCAAATCGGTTACGAAAATTCATATTTTTACTAAATAATTCCATTTTTGTAAAAATCATAGAAAAATACGATGAAATTGGGATGATATGGATAATTAAATTGGATTCTACGCGTCGAGAGCTTCAATTTGACCACTTGTACGTCGAAATCCGACTTCGGTAACTCTTCCAAATCTAGGTTGATTATGAAGAAGGCGAAGAACACTCATCGGTTTCTCGATAATTATGAAATTTTACTGACGATTATGATTATACGAACAAAATGAAATAATAAAAGGGCTATATATTTATGGAATATGGTTCGTGTTGGATCGTATTGGATCGATAAATTAGTTGCTTAGCCGGTAAGTAACTGCAAAACGATCCGAAAACAGATTACTTAGCCGCTAAGTAACTATAAAAATGATACAATTTAATACCAGATTTGGATAATTATCAAAACCGAGCTTCCTATAAAACACCATATCATAAAATAATGTAAAAATATCCCGTCTTTCGAGGAATACGAGTTTTATTAATCTACCGAAATGATTATCGTATCGAAAATTATACGCCGGGACGCGTACGGGTCAAACCGTAACCCAGATTAAAAAAGTTAAAACACGGAAAATGTCCGGAATTACCATATTAGGTTAGGAAGGAGAGTTTTCCGAAGAGTTTCGGGTTTTAAAAGTGCAAAAACGGTTGAAGTTGGACGATTCCCGGCTTTATAAAATAGTTTTATAATTACTCAGAAAATAAATATTAAATCTATAAATCCTTATAAAATCATATACAATCCAAAAATTACCAGAAAAATACCATAATTAAAATAAAAATACTCACACTATATCACATATAAACACCCAAATATAAATATCAATCATTAGATAATTCACCAAAACTCCCATAATAATCACATAATAATTATTTATTGTTAAAAATAATTTCACAATATTTTCCGGATATTACAAAACAATTTCAATTTACCGATATCAATAAGATCGGCTTTCAAATAATTTTTGAAAATAATACATTTAAGTAAATATTTTAAAAATTAACAAGGATTAATATAAACACTTAACAATTAGGACATTACCATTTAATATAACCAACTCGTCAAACAGAAATAAAATATCCACCATTTTATTCCTTCTAAATCATAAAAGCACATATATACATTCAAATAATAATTATAATAATTCTAAAAAAACGGGATATTACACTTTTGCACATCGATAAGAGTTCGACCCGTAGCTAAGAATGGTCTTCCCAAGATAATGGTAATCTTTTATCTCTTAAATTCTAGAATGATGAAATCTGCAGGGAAGATGAGTTTATCCATCTTAACCAATAAATCCTCTACACTCATCGCGGATAAGTGAAGGAATGATCAGCCAGCTAAAAAGACATGTTCACAGGTTTAGGATCAGGAAGTCCAAGTTTCTTGAAAACGGACAAGGGCATCAGATTGATGCTAGCTCCCAAGTCACACAAACTTTTGTCGAATGATAGATTGCCAATGGTGCAAGGTATCGTGAAGCTCCTGGATCTTTAAGCTTAGGAGGTAGTTTCTGTTGCAGCAATCACTGCACTCTTCCATTAGAGCAACGGTTTCCAACTCCTCAAGTTTTAGCTTTCGAGATAGAATACCTTCATGAACTTAGCGTAGCTCAGCATCTGTTCTAGAGCTCATCAAAAGGTATGTTAATGTGCAACTTCGTGAAACCTCCAAAAACTTGGCAAATTGATTATCGAACTTCTGCTTCTGAAGTCTTTAGGATAAAACGGAGGTGGGTAGACCGTTTATCCCCTGTATTACCCTCAGGAGGATTGCTTTCAACAGCTTTTTCTTCAGTTCCACCTCGGCATCCTTTGTACAACCTTTTCAGTTCCATCTCATTTATGGAATTGGCAAAGGTGCAGATGCACCTGCATTCTGAACAAAATCTTCAAAATCTTCATTTTCCTGAATTTGGGGGCTCGTGACTTTCCAGACCTTAATTTGATTGCCTTCAATTGCTCTTTGACTTCATCTTGCCTGAATTAGCTTCTATCACTAGGAAGAGTTCCTGATTGACGGTTCAACAAAGCATTGGAAATTTGCCCTATTTGTTTCTCAAGAGTCTTGATAGAAACGTTTGGCTTTTGCACATACGCCTCAACTCCTCAAATTCAGATTTTCATTAGTAGATTGACCGGAATTCCATGCGGTTGTTGTTGAAGATGGAGTTGTTTTTTTGATGCATACTGTTGTTGAAAACCAGGAGGGTTGAATTGCTTGGCTCCAAACTACTGATAAGGCTGTTGTACCGCATTATGATTGTTGCTCCAACTAAAGTTAGGATGATTGTGGTTATAAGGATGATAAGTGCAGGAATGGTTGTTGCGACCTCTAAAAGTTACTCACAAACTGAGCTGATTCACGAGATATAGCACACTGCCCCGTCGCGTGCGCACCAGCATAAAGCTCACATACACTAATGATCTGATTAACTCATAATTAGCCAAAGAATCCACTTTCATCATTAACGCCTTTAGCTGAGAAGCTATAGCCGTAGCTGTATCTACCTCCATAATTTCTGCTACCTTACTTTGAGATAGTCTCTGAGTTGGGTTCTGATATTCATTAGCAGCCATCAATTCAATTAGCTCATAAGCTTCATCGTAGCTCTTAGCCATAAGGCTCCACCTGATGCTGCATCGAGCATAGGTCTCGACTGTGCTCCCAACCCATTATAAAAGTAATTGATGATCATCCAGTCAGGCATGCCATGATGAGGATATTCTTAAGCATCTCTTGTAGCGCTCCAAGCCTCACACAAAGATTCTCCCGATTGCTACGCAAATTGAGTAAGAGCGTTTCTGAGACAGCTGTTTTCGCCATAGGGAAGAATTTAGTGAGAAACTTTTGAGCAAGATCCTCCTAAGTAGTGATAGAAACCTGGTGGTGGAGAATACAACCAACACTTAGCTTATCCTCAGAGAGAATGGAAAAAGCCTCGGCTTCATAACATCTTAGAAACTTGTTGAACTTGAAAGTGTCGCAAATCTCGATGAAATCTCTAATGTGCATGTTGGGATCTTCCGTTGGAGAACCCCCAAACTGGACTGAATTCTGCACATCTGAATCGTGCTAGACTTGATTTCAAAGGTATTAGTTGCGATGCATGGTCTGACAATGCCAGACTGAATGTCATTGATCTTCGGTTGAGAATAATCTATCAAAGCCTTCAGATTTGCTGCTGGTTATCCCATTGTAATAATCGCTTCTTCTTCAGCTTTCTCAACTTCTTCAAAAACTTCTTCAACTACTTAAACTTCGTCCAGTGTTTCCTTACGTGATTGAGAACGTGTTCGCAT